>NC_088644.1:41865923-41871423 GCF_964019385.1 Sycon ciliatum
CCGTCACCCTGTGGATCAGAACGAGAAGAGGCAATTTTCAGAACACCAATGTTCAGAACACCAATGTTCAGAACACCAATGTTCAGAACACCAATGTTCAGAACACCAATGTTCAGAACACCAATATTCAGAACACCAATGTTCAGAACACCAATGTTCAGAACACCAATGTTCAGAACACCAATGTTCAGAACACCAATGTTCACTACGTAACTACACAATCCATGTTGACATAGATCTACTTGAATTAGTTCTACCGGCAACATCCTTGCGTACATTGCTGGTAGTCGTTCTTTCTCTTTTGTATTTCCCTTCATTCTATTTCCTCCTCCCGCGTGAGTGGGTCTATTGTTTAGAATAGTAATAATAATGGTAATATGTCTGTTATACTGTATAGCAGGAAATTTTCGGACAAAGCCGAATTTCGACCTTTCGTACGGATTATATTTTTGCACAGTGCTGCATGCTAAATGCACGCGTTCGAATGCGGTACGCATGGATAGTGCACATAACTTCACAGAACGAATTTTAGTACGGAATTAATTTTAGTACAAAAGAGGCCGTGTACGAAATCGTACGAAAATAAATTCCGTCCGAAAATTTAGTGCAATACAGTAGTCGCCACTGTACATAACCCCAATCCGAAGTAATCAATATGCAGGGGCGTCGGACACGGCACGGTCACTACGGTATTGACCGTACCACTTGTTTCCCCAGTTACCACGTGAATAAATAAAATAAACTGATTTGCGCAAACAATTTTTTTCTAACATTTTCAGCTTGGCCACCCCACCCCCAAGTTCATTGTGCCGTGGCGTTGACATGTCAAACGGGCCTGAATCCTGTCTTGAGCTGTCCAAATTCCCACCTAGCCAAGGGGACAACGAGTTTTCAGGTTGTGTGCGTGCATTGTGCACGCACGGGGTCCTGAATTCCAGCTGACAGCAGCCTGTCTCTCAGTGACACTGTAGACCAGCCTGACTAGGAATGATACTAGTGCAGTGCACCTGTCAACTTTCCCTGGCTAGAAATGTGCACTAACTGTGACTAAGTGACTTCATGCATAATCTTCCCTGTGCAGGTGCTTTCTTCATGCTAGACGCCTCACCTCACATGGTATAGCCATTATACTGTCGGCAGCCACCCTCTCCCACTACACGCACTTGAATGTCAGGTACTGTACTGCACTGTACTGTACTCTACTCTACTGTCGCCTTTTATCAATGTAACCGCCTTCATTATTCATATGTTGGGCTGTTTCATGTTCAATATTGGCATGTTCTGCGGATTTGTAGCATGTTTGGCAATTCTAATAATATCCTGCAATAATATTTTGTAGGTGTGTGACTACTACTTCATGTGCTACAAATTGTACATGTACCTGACTACATGTACCTGACTAAATACCAGCCAGCTGGCATGGTACATGTACCTGACTAACTACAAATCGTACATGTACCTGACTAAATACCAGCCAGCTGGCATCGTACATGTACCTGACTAAATACCAGCCAGCTGGCATGGTACACCAACCTTTTCTTCTTCCTTTTTTCGTTAACGGCTTTGTACCTCGAATGCCGGGTTCTTTACAATCTGTATCACAATTTGTGAGTTCAGCAATATAGGTCCCTACTCACTGTACTGTACTGTGCTGTGTTGTGAGTTACTGTGCTGTGCTGTGTACATGTGCGCTAGGGACTGTCAGCATACCTTGGCACCCTTCAGGTCAGCAGCTGATTGTATCTGTCCACCATTCAGGTACAGAGATCCGCCGGTGCCAGTTTGGAAAGCAATATCACCATTCCTGCCGGCGCTGAATGTCAGTGAACCTCCATTGGTGGACACACGGGGCTCTCTATGATAACCATGGTGATATCACAACAAAACAAAACAAACACGGAAACAAGTCATGTGTGATCGAAGCAAAGATCTGTTACAGTGTAGCTACACGCTGTTACACTGCGACAGGTACCAGTATGAGCTCATACATAGTACGTACAATCGCTGTAGATGATGTATATTGTGGGAAATAGTGAGGTGTAGAAACAGTGAGGCAAGCTGAGATGGGACTAGCTGCACCTGCAGCAGGACTTATGAAATGAATGTCTCGCAAGACACGGTTATGTAACTTGACACACACGCACAAACACGGACACACACGGATGCACACACACACACACATACACACACACACACACACGCATACATGCACACATATGTGCATGCTTGAACGTGCATGCATGCGTGCACACACACACACACACACGCACACACACACACACACACACACACACACACACATACACACACACATACACACACACATAATTATTATAATATAAACGGACGCGGACCCGCGCACGCACACTGATCAAATGTTCACTTGCTCGCCATGTGGCCGCATTCTTGCCATTGTGCACTCCGTGGCACATCTGCTCTCATAATTTTACTACCGCCTGTGTGGACACACCGTTTCATCTATCTGTTACGATCCCTTCCCGGTCTACGAATCCTCTTGCAATAGTTCCTGCCATAACCGGCTCCTCGCGCTCCTCTGAATTATACACCAGGCAGAGTTCATTGGGATTAAGCGTGACTCTTGAAGTCCATGGCCGGAGAACGAAAGAAAGTGAAGTCTCGGTTTTGGAACTTCTATCGTCCTCGGAACTATCTTCCCGATGTAATTTCGCCAATAGCTACGTGAACGCCTAGAAGCCGATACTCATGTGGAATAGACGGAGTGCCATTGCAGCACTAGTCTGCAACCGAATCTAGAGCAGACGGTTTTCGTGTCCACCGAAGAACATGCCAATATCCTTTGCCAAAACGCCATCCAGTGATTGAGGCGTTTTGCTCAAACCATAGTAATGCCACTACTAATGGCCTAACCGAATCTAGTACTTACGAGTCAGTCACCGCCTGTGTCTGAGCAGCCAGTCCGCAAAGGAGAATAACAATCGCTAGCTTCATCTTCGTCCAGTGAGTGTCTACAAGCAAGAAGGCTATGTTTGCATGTGGCTCCAAGCTCGATCCACAAGCAATGAAGCTTTTTTCCCAGCACGCCTTCTCAGAAAACTCCAGTGTTCGAACTAAACCCGGATATTGACCACACACCGTCCCTGCCTGGTGGATCTACGTCTCCATTTGGTGGTACGGCAGATAGCTACAGCACTCAGCAGCCCCGACTCGACGCTAGGCTGCCGAGTTCAAGAGAAAAGTCCGCACTTTGTGAGCTTGTCTATTTTTTTGCTGATCTGCACGATGAGCATTGGGTATGGGACGGATGGCTCGCGCGATTCGCGCATATATCTACGAGCGAAAGAATTCGTCTGATCGCGTGATTATCGTGTGGCCAGTAAGAGTCATCATACTCATACTCATAGTTATGTCATTGGAACCTGCACCGTGGAGAGATCATCACGCCCAAAACGTGCAAAACTCCAAAAGCCAGATCGGGGAGGTCCCAGCCTGAAGAAGCGAGAGACCCAGACTTGGATAGGACCAATTATTACATGCATCCTGCGGTCTGCCACCTACCTGTCCATCCTAGCAGCCGGCGGCGCTTCTTTCCTCGAGTTTCCACCAGTGAATGGCTGTGCTTATTTGTACTCTGTGGTTATTGGTGGTGGCGCACGGTGTTCGTTCATTGTGGTGGTGTAGTACGAGTAGAATGTATTAGTTTTACTAGGGAATTCCGAACAGGCGTTGCCTTCATAGTGGGAACCCCAGGAATGACTTGGTGCTTGTGACAAATGCAGAAATGGGCTTAGCTTGAGGACATCCAGGTGGAGGCATGTGTCCATCTGTCTGCTGCCAAACATGAAAATAACATAATCATTCAGGCCGTAACGAGACGTAGATCTGGGTAGGTTCAGAGCGGCCGGAGCTTGGCCTCGGGTAGCAGCATTTGTGCGGTATGATGCAGAGCGCGGGGGGGGAAATAGCGTCACGGTTTAAAACAGGACTGGTGCAACGAGATAGACACCCAAAATCAACACAAAATGCTTCAGGTTTACACGGCGACAGAAAGTACATGTATACAGGTTATATTTGGTGAGAATGAAATCGATACAAGTATACTGATCATGGCCAAATACTCGCCTTAGGAACCTAATGCTGGTTGACTCAAGGTTGACTCGGAGTTTGGCAGAGAAGCAGTGAACTTGATATGCTGGCATAGCCCAAGGTGGTGGTGCATGGTGTTCGTTCATCGTATATGTAGTGGTGATGGTGCATGGTGTTCGTTCTTTGTGTTGGTGGTGGTGCAGAGGACATCGAGTACGCGCTTACATAATAATTATTATTGTGGCAGTGAAGTCAGTGGGGAAGAGATCTATGGCATGTAGATCTACAAGCATGAAACTGAACGTGTCATTGCTGTGCTGTGCTAGCTAGCTCGACCTTTGGCGGCTTGGGATTGATTTCACGTAAATTGTACGCATGCACCTGAGGTTTTCATTCATGTTCCAGTACAGCCGGGCTTTCCTACCCCCTCGATTTCTATTTTCTCTCTCTCCTTTTCGTCTGCCTTTCTGTCTGTCTTCTCTGTCGCACTCTCTCTATATCTATCTCCCTCCCTGCCTCCCCCCCCCCATCTCTCTCTCTCTTTCTCTCTCTCTCTCTCTCTCTCTCTCTCTCTCTCTCTCTCTCTCTTTCTCTCTCTCTCTCTCTCTCTCTCCTCTCTCTCTCTCTCTCTCTCTCTCTCTCTCTCTCTCTCTCTCTCTCTCTCTCTCTCTCTCTCTCTCTCTCGCTCTCTCTCTCTCTCTCTCTCTCGCTCTCTCTCTCTCTCTCTCTCTCTCTCTCTCTCTCTCTCTCTCCTCTCTCTCTCTCTCTCTCTCTTCTCTCGCTCTCTCTCTCTCTCTCTCTCTCTCTCTCTCTCTCTCTCTCTCTCTCTCTCTCTCTCTCTCTCTCCATTCCCAGTTCGCAAGGCTTGGCGGGGTTGTGAGAGGCTTTCATTTCATCTTCTCTTATTATTTCTTATTGTTTCTGTAGTTTCATCTCATTACAAACATTGTGCCGCATTTTCTCCATCTGGGCATAAAATCTAGACTGCCAACATGCTTGTAAAATCATGCACCTGCTTTCAGCCTACTCAAGCTCAACTGACGAGGGATGAATTCCCCCAAACACTGTGTATTGAGGGGGGGGGGAGTGGTGCTTTCTTGCTGTTTTCCAAAGCGGACGGTTCGATGGACTTCTCGTGTGCTCTGGATGGAAGTCGTGAGTCAGTCAAGTGAGATTCAAGTCGGCAGGAAAACACATTCTTCCCCTACTATCACCGAAGTCGCACCAACCTCTTCTTTATCTTTTTTTATAAATGTAACTTACTCTGTCTAGGAAACAAATCCTCAACACAATCAGAGAAGGCGACTGCAGGAGCAGCTCCGGTACCAAAAATGCCTACAAGTGCAAGGGGCCTGGACCAAATGGCAGACACAATGTTCGAGGACATGGCATGGCGGAAACTCTTATACGAGGCTATGGAAGGACGATATCGTTC
>NC_088644.1:41871623-41934123 GCF_964019385.1 Sycon ciliatum
TGTGGACGACAGAAGGAATGAGAGAGGGGGGGGGGGGGGGGGGGGACAGAAGTGCGGAGAGAGGAAGGCCGGGTAGAAGTATTATTGTTAAATCATGCACCTGCTTTCAGGCGTAAAAACCCTGTTGTAGAGGTCTCAGTCCTCATTTGTTAGACTTCCCTGTCTTTATAAATGTAACTTACTCTCTCTCTCTCTGTATGTCTCTTTCTCACACGCAGACACACACACACGCACTACACACACACACACACACACACACACACACACACACACACACACACACATCCGGATTTTCTTTTCTACTCCATGGGCCTCTACTTTATTTTCTTCCAGTGCGGTACATGTGCATTCACGTCCTCCATCCTGGAGACCCCTAGATTGGATTATAGTCTTTGGGGAAATAGATAAAATAAAATTGACGTGCTTTCTGATCAGGTAGTAGCAAAATTATATTTACAGTAGTAAAGTACTATTTCCTGTTGGGATCCAAAAAAGCCATTAACACGCATGCACTCGCTATTGCAGACCAATGGAGAGCACACATCATATGGAGGATTCATGGAGTGCTGGGCAACCGAATCTGGCATGTGATAATCATGTAGGATAGTCCACGCACGAGGTGCAGCCCATGAAATGGGCACCCATGAACTGGGCGGAGTGTGGACAGCCTGTATGATAGTGTGTATGTATGTCCACGCACAAAGTGCAGCCCATGAGATGGGCGCCCATGAAATGGACGGAGTGTGGACAGCCCACGCACGAAGTGCAATGCCCGTTAGGAGGCAGGAGTGTGGGAGTATGAGTGTGATGGCCGAAGGCCGTGATAATTGCCAGACGAGAGGAGATAGCTGGCCCAGCACTCCTATTTATTTTCGTCTTGTATGAATTATGATACCTGTGTTGAATCAAGGATATCAATATTATTCATAGATGGGAAGAGGTGGGTGGGTGAGAAAGGAACAAACCGGTGTTCTTCTCACGGCGCAAGCAAAGCAAATATGAAGTAGCAATGACTATGTGGCCAGCGCGAAGTATGGTGTATGCGTTACGGGTTCAAGCTCCGATGTGTGCTGCAGCCGCATATGGCTGGTTGGCTGGCGAGTTCAGGTGAGTTCCGGCGTACGCATGTTACATGCCACCGCAGCGTGCATGTGCGTGTTACTTGACATGCATCAATGAATAGCGTGGGATCTGCGGGCTCTTTGGAAGCCGCTGGAGCGCGTGTGAAGTGGTGGCTTGTGCAATGTGTTAACCTACATTACCGCAAGCTCTAATGTGCTATTAACACGCATGCACTCGCTATTGCAGACCAATGGAGAGCACACATCATATGGAGGATTCATGGAGTGCTGGGCAACCGAATCTGGCATGTGATAATCATGTAGGATAGTCCACGCACGAGGTGCAGCCCATGAAATGGGCACCCATGAACTGGGCGGAGTGTGGACAGCCTGTATGATAGTGTGTATGTATGTCCACGCACAAAGTGCAGCCCATGAGATGGGCGCCCATGAAATGGACGGAGTGTGGACGGCCCACGCACGAAGTGCAATGCCCGTTAGGAGGCAGGAGTGTGGGAGTATGAGTGTGATGGCCGAAGGCCGTGATAATTGCCAGATGAGAGGAGATAGCTGGCCCATGGTTGCCCAGCCTCCATGCTAAGTTGTGACATATTGCAATGCACGTGAATGACACTGTTGTTGCTATCAGCGCAGTTTGTCAGCACAATCCTAGCAGAGCAAGTTGCTGTGCTGTTCCAAACAGTCAGCCGTGTGGGTACATGCATGGGTGTGAGTTGTGTGCCCGCGTGGCGGGTTCTTACATACCTCAATGCGTTCTGTGATGCGCTTGTACCTCTGACAGCTTTTGGGTCAGCTGCGCCATGTCTGTGTCGGTGGTCCTGATGTAGCGCAAGACACTGTCGCTCCTCCATCGGCCCATTGCCCTGATTAGCCAGTCAGGGGTACCCGCCATGGCTGCCGTTGTGGCGGCACCGATGCGGAACGAATGACCGGCGTAATCGCGCGAATTGGGTGTTCCCGTGAGTGGGAGAAGCTGTCGGAGATCTTCTGTCAGCGCCTGCCTGGTCAGCGGTCTCCCAGAGCGGTAGCGGAAGAGTGCGTCAGCGGCGTCAGACGGACAGACTGTAAAATATGCCAGGAGGGCAGCAACCGGGCAAGGTTGTGAAGTGGTACTACCGATTATCACTGCATGTCCCTGACGGAATTGGTCCGTCTTCGATTGCTTGATGTGGAAGCGGATATATGTGCGTCCTTGAGTGACGTCCAGAGTCACATCCTGGCGCGTGGCATGAGTGGCAGGGTCAAACCCGGCCGGAGGCGCAGTGAATTCCGCGCATCGGAGAAATCCGAAAAAGGCGAGCACCATTGCCGCCTTGAGCATGCACTTGTCCTGCTGGTGACGCCGTTGGTCCAGGCTGAGTTGGTTGAGGAGCCTCCGCAGCAAATCAATGGTGATTGGGAGGCGAGTGCGCTGGGTTGCTGGGTCAGTCACCGTCCTCTTGATGCCTCGCATAACACGTGGCAGCAGCAACGCGTTCATCGTTGGATCTCGGAATCCGGCTTCGAGATGCATGTTGCGTACTGCGGCCATGTAGACATGAATTGTCTGTGGTTGAACCGATTGCGTGAGGTGTGCTGCGAAGCAGCTGAGCATCGTGTCTGTAGCCGGCATGGGCGTCCATCTCTGCAACGCACAGAATTGCGTAAACTTCCTTTCGCCAGTGGTGTACGTGCGCCGCGTTGTCGGGGCGATTGCCATGGCTGCCAGGTCGGCGACCTCCCGCATCAGTCCAGGAGGGGGAGGTGGATTGCAGTGTCCGGGGCTTGCCATGCCGATGGTGCCAGCTGCTGGAATGCCTGCAGGTTGAAACGAGACAGAGCATCGGCGATCGAATTCAGATGGCCAGGTACATATTTGGCAGTAATGGTGAAGCTGTGAGTTGCACAAACGAAGAACAATGCACGCAGCAGTGACATCATGCCTGGTGACTTGCTGGAGGTTGACTTCACGCATTCGACAACGGACTGATTGTCGCAATGCATTACGATACGTTGCCGGGACCACAGATGGCCCCAAGTACTGCAAGCCATCGCCACGGCATAGAGCTCTTTGTATCCGATGCTCTCTTCTTCTTGCTCCTTTGTCCATCTGCCCTGGATCCAGCGCTGCTCCTTGCCGTAGAATGCGCCCCAGCCGAGAGTGCCGCTAGCGTCTGTGTACAGTCCAAGGTCGGCCGACGATGTACTGCTGTTATAGAGGAGGAATGCCTTCCCGTTCCAGTGCTGGATCAGAAGCTGCCACCAGCGGATGTCTTTCCTGGCCTCGCCCGTCAGAGTGATACGGAAATAGGGCTTGGCGCGGCTAAACCTCTTGTTGATATCCCATAAGCGCCGTGTAAATGTTCTGCCTGGTACGACGACGCTCGACGCAAAGGAGAGTTTCCCCAGGAAGTGATCGAGTTTGCGTTGCGTGGTCTGGGTGCAGCGTGACATCTCGCTGAGGAGCTCGCGGAGGTCCGCCAGTTTGTCGTCTGGGAGACGGGCTTCCATGCGCACCGTGTCCAGCACAATTCCGAGGAAGACCAGGGATGTGGACGGGCCCTCGAGCTTTTCTTCGGCTAGTGGGATTGATAGGTATTCGAATGCTTGCAGGATGACGTCCTTTGCCTGGATAGCAAGGCTTCGCTGAGGAGGGCTGATATTAAGAAAATCGTCTAGATAGTGAAGGAGGTGAGGGATGGCAAAGTTAGTAGTAATGATCCACTCAATGGCACTGGCAACCTGGTCGAATAGAAACGGGCTGGAGCGTAGGCCGAACGGCAACACTCGGTCAAAGTAATATTGCCCTTGCCACTGAATACCAAGTAGAGACCAATCGGACGGGTGCACAGGGATTAGCCGGAATGCGTTGCGGATGTCCAGCTTTGTCAGCAATGCACCCTGCCCGTAGGCCATAATTGTTTGCACTGCATCGTCTATCCGGATATATGACAGGCTAAACGCGGACGGGTCGATGCCATCGTTAACACTATTGCCGACGGGAGCTGATAAATGGTGGATAATGCGTAGTTTACCATTCTTCTTGGGCACCACACCAATGCCCGAGCACTGGAAGGATGGAAATGGAGGGGTGGAATAAGGGCCGCAGGTCTCTCCCTGCGCACAGGATGTTGCTAGATAATCAGATATGTACACGGAATGTTCAGCAGATGAGGGAAGATTTGGGGCTGTCACAGTCTGACGGCGACCAGAGAAGCCTATGCGGAATCCAGATTGTAGGCCCCTGCTCACGCGGGAGGAGAATGCCTTGTCTGGATGATCAGTGAGCAGTCTAGTAAAGCGGGCAACATCAATGGGTGTGTGAATGCATGGCATACTGGAATCAAGAGCAGGGAAGGCGAGCGGGGGAAACTGTGAGTTACTACTACTGTCTGTACATGCCTGCTTCGCGGAAGCAGGGCTAGTGGCATGGCGTCCCGCCATGCTTGTGTCGGGGCCCGGCACGGGTGACTTACTTGCCTGACCGTTTGGCAGGTGGCGCTGATGTGCTGGGCCGTGTGCTCGCGGGGTTGGCAGTGCAGGCCGTTTTTGGGTGGCGGCCTTGGCATTGCAGGCATAGGTGCGCTCTCCCGCATCCCCCTTGGCATCTGGCCCAGTTGAAATTCCGGCAAATTGGGCGGCCACCGACTGAGGGTGAGGAATGTGCGCCGCCAAATGGTGTGGCTCTAGAGGGACGAAAGGGACACTGCCCCCCAGCGGATGGGGGGTGAACAAGCGAGCATGCAAAGCACGGAGTTCGAGCCTTGCCGGTAGTGCTCAGCTGCCATTATATTATGGTCGATCACATCCCAGCGACGGGCAGGGTTGCTAGCCGCCGCGCGGCGAAATTGCCGATCATACTCGAGCCAGCCATCCGGGACAAATTTCCGGTTGGCTTCCGTGATGATGGCCTGGTACCCAACTAGTTCGGAGGCTCTTTCCGGAGCTGCTTGCAGGATGGTGTGGAGCACCACCGTCCAAGCCTCCAGCCACGTCGCAAGATCGCACACGTGGCGCCGTGTGGAGGCTTTGGGCGAGAACTCCTGCGTTAGGCGCACGGGTGTGCCGTCCATAAGGTGCATCTGCACACCTGTGCTGGAGGGGTTTGGGGCTAATCCAACCGGGTCCACCAACAACTCAGACAAATCTAGGAACTCACCGGCAAGGATTCTGTCCCGTGTCCTCTGCGGGATGGTGGTGGTTGGGAGCTGCTGCTCCGCTGATCGTGGCCGCCAGGTAGCTGCGACCGGTTCCGATGCAATTTCGGTTGTATTGTTGTGGTGCTGATCGCGGATGTAGCCGGTGGTGGGGCCATGGCGCGGCGCTGGGAATCCAGAATCGCTGGCAGTGTTTCAGTCAGCACTTCTGCGATCGTGGCTCGAAGGCTTTCGGCCGGGATCACTGATTGTTGCGCCGGGGGTTCAGGCATTGCAACCTGTGGAGCAACAGCGCTCTGAGAAAGGAACAAACCGGTGTTCTTCTCACGGCGCAAGCAAAGCAAAAATTACTAATTATGAAGTAGCAATGACTATGTGGCCAGCGCGAAGTATGGTGTATGCGTTACGGGTTCAAGCTCCGATGTGTGCTGCAGCCGCATATGGCTGGTTGGCTGGCGAGTTCAGGTGAGTTCCGGCGTACGCATGTTACATGCCACCGCAGCGTGCATGTGCGTGTTACTTGACATGCATCAATGAATAGCGTGGGATCTGCGGGCTCTTTGGAAGCCGCTGGAGCGCGTGTGAGGTGGTGGCTTGTGCAATGTGTTAACCTACATTACCGCAAGCTCTAATGTGCTATTTGGGGAGGTATCCAAGAAGACCCACATGAAGTGCCTTCAGCACCGTCTGCTGATATTGCGTATATTAATAGGGAAACATCAGCGAGCTGATGCGTGAAGTATTCACCATACAGTAGTCAGGAAGTCCCGGAATGTCATCTGATCATACTCGTTCGTTCGCATCATTCATCTACCCAGGCAAGACAGGCGCTGCTCTCCGCATGCTATCCAGCCAAGATAGTGGTGGAGTCCTGTTCCTGGCTGAGCGAGTGGAGGACAGTAACCTGCGAGAGGTACTACTGGACAAACACCCCAAGGCTGAGCCGGAACATGAAACTGCTGTTATTGATGGGACCCCCTCCCCCCCCCCCCCCACACACACACACCTCATCCGGTTTTGTTCTCCGCTCTGAACAGAGATGCCCTGCATCAAGCTGCACTACACACGCAAGGATCCACGGGCCCATCAGGCCTAGATGCTGTCGCCGGGCGCCGTATGTGCACCTCCTTCAATGCCACTTCCGATGATCTATGTGGCGCCTTAGCCAGCTGCGCCCGACGCATCTCGGCCAGCTACGTCAACCCAGCGCCCCTAAAGGCCTACACTGCTAGCCGTCTCATTCCACTTGATAAACAGCCCGGTGTCCGCCCAATTGGAATTGGCGAGGTCACTCGCCGAATCATAAGTAAAGCAGTATTGCGCGTTGTCGGCCCGGCCGTGGAAGCGGTGACCGGGTATCTACAACTCTGTGGACTCAGTGTGGAGGTCAGGAGTGCGGTATTGAAGCAGCCATCCACTCCATGAGGTCTGTTTGCAACGACACTGAAACAGAAGGAGTCCTCTTTGCTGACGCATCGAATGCGTTCGACCGCCTGAACAAGAATAATAGCCTTCAAAACATCCCGCGGCCACACCTGTCCCGAGTTTGCCACCATCACTATCAACACCTACCAGTCATCATCACGCCGGTTCGTGGATGGTGAATCAATTCCCTCATGCGAAGGCACGACCCAAGGGGACCCTCTGGCCATTGCGATCATGTACGCTCTCGGCACAGTTCCGTTGATTCAGAAGGTCGCAACCCGGGCGAAATCCAGGCGTGGTTTGCCGATGATTCGACAGCTGGTGCGGGGAAGCTTGCCAAACTGAGAGCGTGGTGGTCAGCCCTCACACTCCATGGCCCTGCGTATGGGTACTTTCCGAACGCTAGGAAACCCGTTCTCTTAGTGAAGTCGTATCATGCTACGCAGGCCCCGGAGCTCTTTGGCGACACTGACATCATAGTGAAGACGGGTGGCTATATTGATGCATCATTAGCACTCCCCCCCCCCCCCCTTCTGCCAGGCATACACATAATGATAAAGCTACCCAGTGGTGCAGGAAGTCCAGACCCTAGCCGCATTCCCCAAGACACAGCCACAGGCAGCGTAATACGGCCTTCACGCATGGGTTGCGCCATGAATGGTCGTTCCTACCCCGAACCGTGCCTGACACTGCCGATAACCCCTCAGCACTCGAAGCGTGCATCAGGGAGCACCTGCCGCCATAGTTCCGGCCTTCACCCGGGCCGCCGCATGATGGCGCCTGGTCAGCAAGAGCGTTCCATTCTCGCACTCCCTTGTCGTCATGGAGGGCTGGGCTTTTTCATTTTTTTTATTGGGAACACAGCCCTACAAAGAGACATGTGCAGACAAACACAAGACAAGACACAGGGGATGTAGGGACGACGTGCCGATGTACAGGGAGCAACTCGACCGACCAGGGGTCTCGGCGTTAGCGTTGCAACCTGGCATCGAAAAGAAAGGGGGGGGTTGCATGGTCAAGTAGCAAAAATAATAATTTGGTGCGAGAAAGGGGCGCTAGTATTGCACCAAATAATATAAATACGTGTAATGACTAAACCAGAAGGGAAAAAGAAGAAAGAGAACAATAATCATAACAAGCAAGTACTAGTAGAGAGGTAAATACTAAATGGGTCTCAATATCATCGTCACAGGTACTGTGTGGACCACAGCCATCTCTTTCGGATTAGATCCTTACATACGTTGACCTTGAAGGTTTGGAGGCGTCTTGAATGAAGTTCGTGAAGCAGGAGGTCCGCAGGCAGGTTGTTCCAGGGTGTGATGGCGAAGAAGGGGAAGGATCGCAGGAGGTAGTCAGGGGCTGTGCGAGGGGGTGTCCACTTCAGCTGGAAGGCATGGTGCGTCTGACGTTTTTGCCGTGTGCACATGTTAGCTACGGCAGGGGGCTTGGTTGGTGGCAGTATGGCCTTTACCTGGGGAGGCCCTGGAATGTAGTGCAGCTTGAACAAGTATGACAGGGCTGCCATCATCCGACGAAGCTGAAGACTTTGGAGGATGGTTCCAGGTCCCAGGAAATGCAGGGCACGTTGCTGAACCTTGTCTAGCTGGGCCATGTTAGTTGCGGCTGCGCTCGACCAGTCCAGTGGGGCATATTCAAGTAGGGGTCGCACGAATTCCTTGTAGACCGTCACTCGACCATGGTCGTCCAGGATGGGTGCTGCCTTTCGTAGGAAACCCAGCCTTTGGGAGGCGCGCAGTGCAACACTGCCAGTGTGCGCTCTGTAGGAGAGAGTAGGGTCGAGCATGACTCCCAGCAGCTTCAGGGTATCTGTCTCCTGGAGTGCTTCCCCTCCAAAGGTGACTGGTGGAGTGCAGGGGGGGGGGGGGGGACGTGCTTGCGATGTAGAGTCATGCGCTGTGTCTTGGCTGGCTCAAAACAGATACGCCACTTGCGGCCCCACTCCTCAAGACTGTGGAGGGACCCTTGGAGGGAGGCAGTGGACTGTTGGAGATCGTCAGTTGGCTGTACTAAGCTGTAGAGTGTGGTGTCGTCTGCAAAGCTGCTCAACTGCGTTCCTGGAGTTAAACATTGTTCAATGTCACATGTGTATAGAAGGAAGAGGCTGGGTCCTAGGATGCTGCCTTGGGGGACACCAGCCTGGATGGGTTGAGCATCTGACGTCTGGCCTCCAACCACAACGCGGATGTTTTGGTTGGTGAGGTAGTCCTATAGCCATACAAGCAGGCGTCCGTCGACGCCGGCCTGCTTTGCTTTGTACAGCACTCCTGTGTGCGATACCCGGTCAAACGCACCGGCAATATCTCAGTGATTGTCTCCACGTCACTGTCGCCACCGTGACTGATTCTCCAGCTCCGTGAGCATCATCAACTTCAAGGCCCTGGTTGAGCGCATCCTCCTCCAGCAGCACTCGGCATGGAGGGCATCCCTGGCCTCACCAAGGTAGCCAAGAGAACTGTTCAGATCTGAGGTCTGCAGCTCGGCAACGGCAGGAGAAAGAAGGATTATCATTTTTCGTTGCCATATGCAATGCTGCCGATCGCTGTGCCCTGGAGCTCGCCTCTGAGAAAGGAGCCTCCAGCTGGCTTACGTGACCCGGGTCGCACAAACTCGGCTTATCAGTCCCGGGACTCCACATACGCGCGACATGAAGGCGAGAAGCGTCGCTCAGCAGTTCTAGAAGAACACGTCAGCTAGCTAGGGAAGTCGCCGGAGAGGGCATCGTTTGTGTCCCTGGTTTTCTGTGCTACAGGCGGCACCGGAAAGGCTGCCTCCAACTTCCTGAAAACTTCAAGCTGGTTTGCATGATGATGATGCCGTCAAAGAAGAATAACGAGCCCTACAGGCATACAGCGCTGTAACGGCTCACGTCCGATCAGTGTTGTCCTTCAGCATGGTCAGGTCCGCCATTGCAAGCCTCCGTGGCCACCCGTCGGCCTAACAGCCAATTTAGCGACGCTGCAGCATTCTCAGCCTCGTTGTCTGCTGCTGAGTGTCACCTGCGGCTGCTGCTGTTGCTTTCTTTCGAGTATCTCGGTCTATCCTCTTTTTTTCTTTTTTTTGGGAATCCTTTCATTTTCAGTGTTTTCAATCGACAAGACTCTCTTTTTCATTTCGTTTTCCCACTCTCACACACACATGCTCAGAGTGCCATCGAGAGTCCAATTTGGGACGGATACGAGAATAATAGTGTAGTATCCCTGCCCGACCAATACGGAAGTAGTACGGAACTAATACGGAGCTTTGCCTGATGTATAGTTAGTGTATCTCCGTATGTAAGCGTACGGCGTCTGCTGCATAAAAGCTGCTGCGCATTTCTGTTTAGATGAGATTTTGATAATAACGAGCTATTCAACCTCCAGGTGAGCACCGGAGAGAAACTCATTTATTTGCCGCTTCTTCTTTCACTAATAATTATATCCCAGGTGTGTACCTGAGAGAAGAGAAGAATAAAACGAACTCTTGTTGATTTCACCGCGCCTACCACTCGGCTACCCATTCCATTGGTGGCAGCGGTGTAGTTTTAAATAAAACAACGTGATTCGACCCCAGACCCCCATGGCTCAACCCGCTGCAGCTCCCTGCGACGAATCAAGATGAGAATCATGTTTCTTGCCTTCCTGGGCTTGGCCCTGCTTATTAGCTTGCAGCACAGCCAGGGTGCTAGCGTGGATCACCCTTCTCTACGCATGGCATCCACTGGAGACTCCAATGGCGATTCCAAGCGACCCGCTACCTACATGTATACTACCGGTGGTGGTGGCGAAGCTGATGAGAACGACGACATGCAGGCTGCTGACCAAGACAAGAAGGGTATTCCCCAAGACCAGCAGCGTTTGATTTTCGCCGGCACGCATTTGGCAGACGGCCGAACCCTGAGTGACTACAACGTTCAGCAGGGGTCCACTATTCACTTGGTACTTCGTCTCCGTGGTGGGATGCAGATTTTCGTCAACACTCTTCCTGGCTGGACCATCACTCTTTACGTCGCGCACAGCGATGCTATCAACAATGTGAAGACCACGATTCAAGACGAGGAGGGAGGTTACTTGTCTGACGCCGAGCTAGCCGCTCTGAGTGACCGGCTCAACGAAGATGAAGATAAAAACCTGGCTCGCCCTCCGCCATAGCTCCAGCCGCCGCCGTGGTTACTAACGCTGATTCTAGGTATGGCATTTTCTTTCCTCTCTTCCTTCAGTCTCCCTGTTCTTTTCAGTCTTCCTTTATCCGAGTGTGTCAATCCAGTTTAGTTTGGTAGGCGTCTGATCATGGTGAGCCACGGTTTACCCAGCTAACGTGGGACAATGTGTGTGACAACGCCCCTTATAGTTATAGTGTATTCAGTTCGGTTTTTGAACTGCGATGTTCCTGGCGGGTTGTGCCAGCGTAGTGCAGCAAGAGTGCTGTGGTTTCAGGTCCTATTTGGAGGACAGTTCTTTCCCTTTTGACCCCGTGAGATCGTGTGAACCTGGTGTGCTTTTACTTCTATTTTATGATTGACGTACGTCGTGTGAAACAACTTGTTTTGTAGTCAACTAGTCCATCACAATGTCATGCATGAGGAGTACTGTAGGAGTTTAGATTTCGGCTTGTACAATTCGTTCTCGCAAAGCTTCCCCCTTCTTATTTTATGATTTGTTATCAGTTCATTTCTTCTGTCTACTCTAAACGTTATCATTTCCGATATAATTTGGCATCTTCCGGTTGACGCTGTTGTTCATAACTCTTCACTAATTTTTGAAAATCACGAGGGCGTGATTATCTGTAGGAAGGGAGGGTGTAGTATCCCTGCCCGACCAATACGGAAGTAGTACGGAACTAATACGGAGCTTTGCCCGATGTATAGTTAGTGTATCTCCGTATGTAAGCGTACGGCGTCTGCTGCATAAAAGCTGCTGCGCATTTCTGTTTAGATGAGATTTTGATAATAACGAGCTATTCAACCTCCAGGTGAGCACCGGAGAGAAACTCATTTATTTGCCGCTTCTTCTTTCACTAATAATTACATCCCAGGTGTGTACCTGAGAGAAGAGAAGAATAAAACGAACTCTTGTTGATTTCACCGCGCCTACCACTCGGCTACCATTACCATTACCATTATTCTCACACACACATGCTCAGAGTGCCATCGAGAGTCCAATTTGGGACGGATACGAGAATAATAGTGATAATAACTTGATACAGGAAGTGTGAGTTACGAAGTCTGAGGAAAATGTTGAACGGTCTCTGCTCACTGAGCTGGGACTCTGCTGGGTCTCTGCTCACTGAGCTGGGACGACGACTACACCATAGCTCAGTGCAGTGCGGGTTAGAGCATCGCTGGCTACAAGCAAGACCAAGACTGGTACATAATGCGAGGGTCCCTCAGCCCTGGTTCGAGTCCTGGTGGTGACAGTCATTTCTTTCTTCAGACTATTATTATTATGGGGGTGGCTTTATTGGTTTTGTGTTTGTATTATGCAGCATCCCGGGTCATTTAAGACCATGGGGAGTACAATGTACTGCTGTTGTATGTGAAGAAAATATAATAAGGGAGACTGAGAAAAAAGAAAGAAAAAAGAGAGAAATACTGTGAACAGCAAATCTACAATGATGCATGTACAATCTATTTTACAACTAATCTGCGAGAATGAGACCTAACACAAGCAGGTACAGTAATAGCAAGAGAGCTAAATCAGAAAACAAAAACCGTTGAAAAGTAACCGTCATCAAATCTGAAATCGAGCCCTTCAGCGACACAATAGCACTGAAGGCAGCAATATAATTCTTCTCATTCAACATCAGTGAAGCACCGTCAAAACCGGTGAATGGGGGCTGATGGTATTATTGTTGTCTTTGTTATTGGCAAGTGATTAATATTACGATCATAATTATTTTCTGCAAATAGGTGCTTCAACTAATAGTTCGAACCATGGGCATTCGCAAACCAATGTAACTTATTAGAGTGTAATTATTATTTCATATGAGTTATTGACCTGATGATGTCAACTGTGCCAAGGAGCGCCTCCTTTTGCAAGATCAATACACTGGCTCCAGCATCCAGTTCCCTCACAAAGTCAGCAGTCGAGGGGGTTAATCCACCTAATGCCCCCACAATTACGGGCACGATCTTGACCCGCACCTGCCACATCTGCTCCACCTCATGCTTCAGGCCTTGATATTTCTGTATCTTTTCCACAGATTTTCGGCGGATGTTCCTATCCAGAGGGACACTTACGTCCACAAGGAACGCTTCATCTTTGCCCTTGATAATAATGTCTGGTCTGTTTGCTCCAACGGGCGCTGCTGTTGGAATTGGCACTTCCCAGTAGATTGACACATCCGTTTCAGCACTGTACACGACGTTGGTGAGTTGGTGACTTGTGTACTTATTCGAAATGTCCGATGCACCATACTTCCTGCACAATGCCCAGTGGAGATTTTTGCTAACCTGTTGTGGCGATTGACATAGTGACTTCCCGCACAAGCTGTACACGCTCCAATAAGGTGGAAAACCGTTTCCTTGTCCCTGCCACACATCCTGCAACTCGTTTTCGTTGACACACCTGTTCCTCGATTAACTTTGGAGTCCATGGTTCGATTTCGAACCATGGGCATTTTGTACGCATGTGGACACAGTCAAACTTTCGGTTCTCGGCCAAATCTTGACCAAATGCAACAATCGAAGGGTCTAAATGGTAGAGAAAACTCTCAGCTATTGCCTCGAACAAGTCCGAAGTCTCTTTGATCAAATTTGAGTGAGCGGGGAGCGATCAAACATATCGAATTTTCTGCACTGCGTGCTGAGAGTCAGCAGTGCGTGAAAAAAGGAATTTTCCCAGCTTCATGACAGGCGGCACGTGCCAGGACCGTCGCGGCGTGAAGTCACGGCAAGGTAAGCTTCTACTCGAAAAAAATTGAACAGTTCCGAGCTAGATTCAGTGAAACGGCTACAGGAGACTGATTTCGTCTCAGATCTGGAGCTGGACTCGCGTTTGGGGCGCGTTGTGGCGGACAATGAATAGTGCTCTTGGCGAGTTTGGGCTCATTGTATTTCTCTCATCAAGAGCTTTTCAACGAGCCCAAGATCTTCAAAATCGGTGAAGTAGAATCAAAGGTATGTTGGAAATGGAGTGCGCATTTTCGTGACTGCCACAAATTCTGCGGAAGCAAAATGTTACGGACTCCAAAGGGTTAAATATCTCTTGCAAGTTCCGTGTTGGGATAGCCTGGTCCTGTATGGCCATGACAATACTCTCTGTCGCCGGACGCAAAGCAGAAAACCGCAACCACGCAAAGGAGAGCCCTGGATCCAGCTCAGCATCCTGCAGCATCAGCCAAAATTGGCCATGCAGAGGCTTCTTTCTGATTGTCTCCTCCCCATGCCGCTGGTATCCCTGGCGTATTTGCTCCTTTGTGGCTGACTCCTCCATACCAATCTTTGCCAAATATTTCGCAGCATCACTGGAGACAGAGTATTTTGCTTTTTCATGATGGTACTGTTTTAGGAGAGCAATGGCAATGTGGTCTTGGTGGCCCTCGATGTATTTATTGATCTGGATGATGGATCGTTCATGTAGATCTACCACACTCTGGAATCCACGGCCGCCTTCGGCGCGCACCAAATGCACCCTCTCTCTGTCAGCCCGAGGGTGATGCCATCCCTTCTTGGTGAGCTTCTTCCTGAGCAAGATATCCAGCTGCTCCAATTCTACGGGTCGCCAGTTGATGATGCCAAAGCTGTAGGTGAGCAGTGGCACCGCGTATGTGTTTATTGCCTTTGCTAAATATCCAGCCGTTAATCCAGACTTGAAGATCGCATCTAATCGCTTTCCATAATCCTCACGAAGCTTGCTCTTTATCTCACCATGCGGCAGCGCAGCCGATTCAATCGATCCGAGGTATTTGTACATGTTATCTTCTTGCAGGGTGGGTAAAGCCATACCCAACAGTGTTTCGACAGGCTCCGCATCACTTGACTCAATCACTCCCTGGTGTACATGACGCGTGGCGCACTTCGAAACACCAAACTCCAGGCCAATGGCCGAAGCTGTGATCTGGGCGACGTTGATCATGGGCTTCAGCTGGTTGCGATGTTTGGCATACAATTTAATGGCATCCATGTACAGGAGTTGAGAAACGACCTTTGAGACCTGTCCAATTTGCATTTGATATCCGCCGCCTGTCTTCTGCACCTCTCTTGAAATGCAGTTTAAAATAGCTAAGCAAAACAAGAAGAGTGATTGTTACTGTCACACCGCCCAAGTTAGTTGGGTGGTGTGCTGCTTTGCTGCTTCGAATTGTAGTTAGACCGCTTTGTCAAATATCGTACTGGTCTCGTCATCGTCCAGTAACAATCGACATTCTTTGTTCCGTTGGGACTGTAGCTTTTGCTCGTTTTCGTTGCGCTTGCCTTCCCCTTTTTGGTCTTTCCATAACCTTGAACCTTCCAAGTTGGAAGGCTGTCGGTTAGCGCTACGGAGATGTGTTGAAGCTAGGTGTCAGGACGTCGAATGTCTCAGTACTCTGTCAGTTTTGTGCCTAGTTATTGCACTTTCTGACTGTATATAGTATCCAGTTACAGTGATGGAGAGTTACTCTTAACTCGTATCCTTATGTCCTTTTCCTTTCTACATTTATTTATGGCTCAACATCCGAGTTTCAAATTATTATTATTATTATTATTATTATTTTTTCTTATTTTGTTAGGGATTTCCCAACAGGCAATGTTGCATAAGCATGGTCAGCTGTAAATTTCCTTAGGGCAGCTTTGAACTTATAGAGCGAGGCTTCCGATGTTAGACTGGGGGGTAAACAGTTCCATAGAATAGCAGTTCGGAACATGAAGAGAGACTTAGACAATGATTTAAATTTGGGAAGAATGATTTTATTTGGTCGTCGCTCACTGTTCGTAATCTTGAAATGGAAATCAGCAAGGTAATCACGATGATGGAAAACATATCTGTGAAAAGTAGTGAGACTGATGATTTGACGACGATAGGCTAGTGACTCTAGGGAGCATTTAGAATTTAAGACAGATTTGGAAGAAGTGTAATCAAATGCAAATGGAAATCAGCAAGGTAATCACGATGATGGAAAACATATCTGTGAAAAGTAGTGAGACTGATGATTTGACGACGATAGGCTATTGACTCTAGAGAGCATTTAGAATTTAAGACAGATTTGGAAGAAGTGTAATCAAATGCAAATTTTTTCTTTTTCAGTAGAGCTCTAGCAAACCTTGCCTGTAATTGATGAAGAGTGGTCATGGGTTTCTTATTAGATCCAAACGACCACACCGTACAGCTATATTCGATCACAGGTCTTACGAACCCTTTGTACAGTATGATCATTGCCGAAGGCGTAAGTTGCTGGGACATAATTGACAGTAGGTGCACTCGATATCTGAACTTCGAAGTTATTGAGGCGACATGTTTGCGGAAATCCAGGTTGTCGGTCAAGGTGATGCCAAGATGTTGCAGTTCAGAAACCACCGTTAATGGCTCATTGTACATTTGGTATTGGATTCCTGCAGTAGGTGTATCATTGATAGCTCTATGGCACAGCACGGATGTCTTGCTTGCTGAGAATTCACCTCCATTGTTCCTGCCCCATGTTTGACATGCATCGAGATCAGACTGCATGTTCGCTCTACTGGCGAGGGTGTCTTCAGGTTTGTAAGCCAGTTGGAGGGTGACATCATCTGCAAATAGATATTGTGTGCAATGTTGCATAGCGTTGGGCAGGTCATTATAGAGTAGGAATAGGAGTGGTGAAAGGTGGGAACCTTGAGGCACTCCGCAGTTGATGTTCCGCTTCTTCGATTTAGTGCTATGTACCTTCACTTCAATTTGTCGATCCCCTAAGATAGTAAGAAGCTCTTCAGCCAATTTACTGACGAAGCTGTAGCAATCTTACCGAATTTCTTTAGGAGAATAGAGTGGTCGACCCGGTCGAATGCTTTCCTGAAATCTAGAGATATCAGGTCAAAATTAGTGCCATCATCAGTATTTACAGCCATTGATTGGGTTAGCAAGATAAGTTGGTCCGTTACAGACTTGTTGCGTACATATGCGAATTGACCTTTACAAATTACACCATCGGTCATCAAGTATCGAAGTAGACGTTCCGAGAGAATCTTTTCCATTAGTTTTGCTATGCATGGGAGAAGGGATATAGGCCTGTAATTGGTAGGCTCTTTGGCGCAACCTCTATTCTTGTACACCGGTATTACAGTGGATGATTTCCAGGAGGACGGGAACACACCATCATCAAGGCTGTAGTTGAACAATACTGATAGTGATTGGGAAAGGATGTCTGCGAATTGCTTTAGTATACGGTTTGTCAGGTTGATGTCTGATGATGATTTATGTTGTTGCAGCCTCCTTGCTGCGTCGAAGACTTCAATAGGGCGTATGTTTCCGAATCCAAATTTGTTTCCATCGACGTCGGCTTCATTGATTGTCATACTAGTTGCTACAGTATTCGGCGGCGTTGACTGAGTGGTGCATTGGCGGGCAAAGAAGGTACACAGCGTTTCGGCCTATTCCCCCTGCGCCTGCAGACTTTTTGACCCGGGACTCAGAGCCGGCCATGATCATGGGCCCTGAAAAAGGATGTCAGTACTGCAGTGCTAGTGCCGTAGTGTGATGCATCGATGGGGCATTTTTTCTGTTATAAACGAACACAAGCCTCTTTTACGGGCAAACTGAGTACGATTCACAGTGGCATGGCGAATGATTAGAACACAACACCAAAAAATGAAAACAATTCACGGTATGTATGTAACAGTACAATTTTATAATTTTTGGTAGAGGAAAGAGCCAAGCTCAAGCAAGAGTACTCGTAATAGTAAAATAATTATCCATGATTGTTATTTACGCGCGCTCCCTGGTCACCATGGTTGCTCAATCGTCGCGTCCGGGAAGCTACATAAAAAGTGTAGATCTGGCGTTTGTGTCCGGCGCGCGGCGCTGCGCCAGTCGCGCCGATCGAAACAGCGAGAATTATTGTACAATCATGTAGTATGTACGACGCACATCACATTTCGGAGAAGAAAATACTTTGCAGTTTGAACAGTCACTCCTTTCCAAAATTTGTAGGGTGTTTGGTGTCTGATCTGTTGGGGTTCTGTTGTGTCCCCGATCAGAGCCATGGACGCCTTGATGTTAGCGAAGGATGTTGTGCTGGTTGAACTTGTGAAAGTCATCCCCGACGACGTCAAAAATCTTGAAGAATCTGAAGTTCGACTTATTGCTTACACAACAGCAGTCGTTCTTGTTTTGACTTGGCTCTGGTCTTTTTTGAATCACAAGAAAAGCTTGTGGCAGAGGCTGAAGGATTTCTCATTCGGATTCTTGCGATCACTGCCTATTGTGAATGGCTATGTGAAATCAGAGCTGGACAAAATATTGACAGATCTCACGAAAGAAGATGCTTTTCGCACTCATAAAGGTGAAGTGTTCACCACGCGATTGCCTGCCTCAGGACTCGGCAGGAAACAGGTCGTAAGTCGTGCCACGGAGATGGATGAACTGCTTGGTGGTGCCGACTGGAAAAAGGGACGTTGCTCTGGCACGGTGTATTTCAACTCTGAGGAACTGAGTGAGACTTTGTGTGAGGTGTATTCGAAATTTGCCTGGTCCAACCCTCTCCATGCGGACGTATTTCCCAGTATAAGGAAGATGGAAGGCGAGGTGGTGCAAATGGTGGTGGAGATGTTCCATGGCCCTGAAAATGCGTGTGGCGCCATGACGTCAGGCGGCACGGAGAGCATTCTCATGGCATGCCGTGCTTACCGGCAGATCGGATACGAGCGGGGCATTGCCGTCCCCGAGATCGTCGCACCCTTCAGTGCTCATGCCGCGTTCGACAAGGCGTGTGAATACTTCCACATGAAGCTTGTACATGTAGCCCTTGATGAGCAGAGCCGGCAAGTTGATATCCGCGCAATGCGTAAGGCTATCACTAGCAGTACTGTCCTGTTGGTCGGCTCAGCACCACAATTCCCACACGGTGTTATTGATGATATTGAAGCTATTGCCGCACTTGGCCGTCAGTACAGTGTCGGTGTACACGTCGATGCCTGTCTCGGTGGCTTCCTGATCCCGTTCATGGAGGAAGCTGGCTTTCCACTGCCGCTCTTTGATTTCCGCGTTACCGGCGTGACAAGCATATCAGCCGACACTCACAAGTATGGCTTTGCACCCAAGGGTTCCTCGGTCATTTTGTATGCCAGCCATGACCTGCGCCACCGACAGTACTTCGTAGCACCCGACTGGCAAGGCGGCATATACGCATCACCGTCGATCGCTGGCAGCAGAGCCGGTGGCATTATTGCTGCCTGTTGGGCTGCCATGATGTTCATGGGTCAAGACGGTTACGTCACAAGCACGAAGAAGATCGTCACCACGGCGCGCTATATGAAGGAGTCTCTCAGCGATGTTCCCGGCATCTTTATCTACGGCGACCCCAACGTGTCTGTCATTGCTCTCGGCTCCAATGACTTTGACATCTATCGACTCGGCGCGGCCCTGGGCAAGCGTGGCTGGAACCTCAACACTCTTCAGTTCCCTGCCTCCATACACATCTGCTGCACACTGCGGCACACTGATGGCGGCGTTGGCGAGGCGTTCGTCACCGACGTCAAGGAATGCACGGCCGAGATCATGAAGTCACCGCGCGCCAAGAGCACCGGCTCGGCGGCTATCTACGGCATGGCGCAGTCCATTCCGGACCGCTCGCTCGTCAAGGAGATTGCCTGGGGCTTCCTCGACACCTGTCTCAATGCCAAGCATTGACCTGCAGCAACTGTGTATGGTAGCCAGTCACTGCGTAGCCCGTTGAAGGCCTGAGCCCGTTGAAGGCCTGTGCTACCAACGGTACATAAATCAAGTGCGTGAAACTCCGCAGCTGCTGCTCAGGATCCACGGCGGAACTTTGTGTTGACATCGCCTTGTCAGAATGCATCATATAGAACAAAAATAATCTTCCATGGGTCACCCCAAGCAGAGTTGCATACTCTTGCTTATCTGTTCCTGTTGTTACCCATCACAATAGGTCTATTTTCTCATCAGTGGTCTTCTCTTATGCATAAAATCAAGAACAAATTTTGATACTTTTTCTCTCTCTCCCAGAAATGCCATACTTCAAATCTTGTTTTGTCGAGTCGTGGTATAGCATGTTTTCAGAATTTGATACACCATGACTGCGGGTCAGTTATCGGAGTGGGTGCGTCTTTTCAGTTATCGATTTATGGTATCATCTGTTTCATCTCTATCTTGTTTTCGTGCAAGTAGGTTCTTGTCAGATATCTAGCCTGGTGTGTTGTTCCGGAGAAATCCGAAGAGTGTGTGCTTTGCTAAGAGAACAGGATTGTACAAAACTCCCCAGCTCCAATGCATGCGTAGAGCCGAGTTGGATCCAATCTATCGTACGGGGAAGAAAAAATGACCGGTTGTAGTACTGAATTGTGCAACAATGTGAAATGAAGGTGCAAAGCAGGGAGTATACCCGTATGTACTACTTCAAAAGTACGGCACTGCTCAATGAAATCCAGTCACGTCACTCAAGTATGCTGCGGGTGTGGCACTGCCCTACAGACTTGCCAACACCGGGGTGAGAATTGGTGCAAGGCGCAAACTTGAGTGACACGACTGGAAAATTTTCATTGAGCAGCACTGTTGTACTAAAAGTGTTACTACGAAGTAGTACTCCCTGGGCAAGGTACTGCAGCTCTGAAACAATCAGGGATCTAGTTGTGAAAACTCCCTGGGTACAATAATAATCAACAACTCACTTCTATCAGTGCACAATTTGGCAAAAGTGGGCAGCCCCTCTTTTTGTATGTCCGCGGTACCAACACATGTTCGCTTCACGGTGAAGCAGGAAACACATGTATACGCATTCCCCCCAGTACTGTCCATAGGTTCGTTTTGACAATCAAGGAAACATCCGGCCAACGATTAGTCGTGGAATCATTATTAAGTTAACCAATTGTAGTAATAACCAATTGGGTGCTGGCATGTTCTAAATCTTTAAATTTTGTTTTGTACAACTTTGCAATAGTGTTTGAAGATTTTGTTTTTGGATAAAAATGTATACTTTTGGTTAAAAAATAGATATAATATATTGAGAAGGCATGGATGTGGATTGCATCTGTGATTGGAGGGAAGTAACATAAAAGGGAGACATGTACAATCATGTAGCTCAGATCAAATTCCTGTAAATAGACGCCAATTCGAGGGTAAAATACACTTGGCTGTAGAAGCCTTTGAAGTTATATGGAGAAAATTATGTCTACTGAAATCTGTCTATAAAAGTCATCGGAAAAGACGCCTGAGACTGCACCAGTGTTATGTGAAAGTGAGTCAAAGACATGGCTGGGATTGGAGCTAAAGAGAAAGGTGCAGCTGCGCATACGGGTATTACGTCTGCGTGCTTGGTGAAATTAATTGGAAAAGTACTAGTTTAAAAATCCTCAATCTGCGGACAGAACCGACAGAAGTGTTGTTTTAAAAATCCAATAGAAGCCTCAATACGAGATGAGAATAACCTAGTAAAACATGTGAGCACCGGATTTTTGGATAAATTGATAGATACTATGCTGGCAGTCTACCGATAAAGAAGAATGAACAATGGCTGCATGTACGTAGCATACTGTCTCTAATGTGCCGTAGAAGATATAAATCACCCCATAAATCAGGGTTTCACACCGCTAACAAGTCTTGGAAAAATATACTAGTATAGGAAGACCCCAAAGTGAGGCCAGCTCAAACTTTGAGTGATGGGCATGGCAAGAAAAACAACCCAAAACAATAGAAAGCAGACAAAAAAATCAAACTTCAAGATCAAACCGCTTGTGTGAAGTTGTTGCCTGCTTCTGAAACAGAAGTATGCGTGTTCTGCTATTTGGTCCCAAATTTGGCCAAGACTGCAGCTCCTCCGATGATGATTAAAGCAGACATGGCAAACAAGGAAACTTTCACTTTGCCGCGAATTTCTAGCGCAAGGAAAGCAAATAACAGAAAAGCCAGCAGTCTTTTTCCAGGCACAAGGTCACCTGTTGATCAACACACTGTCATGTCTATACTGGTATCAGTTGAACATGAACAGAGAGGTAGAATGCTTTCTGCAAAAGTAAATATACGCGTCACACTAGCTTCATGGAGCCAAAACGAATAGCCTGCTAGTTTTCTCAAGCCATTTATCGGTATGCCATTGTTGCACTGCTCACCTTTGTAATAGAGAATTCCCCACAAGCCGTTCACGAGAATGCACGTCTGGGTTAGAGGGTAGCCGACGGCATTGCCCAAGTACTGCGTTGCGTACGTAGCCAGAAAGTAGCCGCATGCCTGGGCCGAACAAACACCGAACGGACAGGTGCGGAATGACGCACACGTGTTCTAGTACTGTTCAGCAGAGCACGCGCTACTGTCAATAACCAATGAGCAAGCAACGTGTGATATAGTCAACTTCGCGTATAACGACACTTGGCGGGGCTTCAGAAAAATGTTCTTATTCGCGAAGTGTCCTTATACCCAAAGTCTCATTATATGTATTGCAGTTGGATGGGACTTTGCTCAGGGCATGGAAATTCTGTCGTTATTCGCGAATTGTTGTTATATCCGCAGTCATTATTAACGAAGTTGACTGTACATAGCATGTTAGAGCTACACTGGTACAGGTTCTTGCATTGCAAAGATGTTTCTATCAATTCGAATATAAACACGCACGGTGACCTAGTTCAAAACGAATCATAGCGAGGACCCTGAGCTTGGCGACTCTCAGGTGTTGCTCTGCTCCTCTCAACGCTTACCCAGTAGAATCCGGTTACAAGTCCTTGCAATCCAACGCGATAGAAATGGAATGGCGGCCAGTTCGTGCCGTGCTTGATCAAGAACCATGTGAAGACTACGGGCAGGGTGACAATGGCAATTCCTGCTGCAAAGTTGACAGAGTAGCTGCACACATGTACAGGGAAACGCGCAAACCGACCACCCAACACACACACACACACACACACACACACACACGCACACGCACACACACACACACACACACACACACACACACACACACACACACACACACACATACCACACATAAGCACAGCACAATACAAAACACAAACCGTAAGGTCACTTCATTTAGCAGTACACGCACAGCCAGACCTCGCTTAACCGCACGCATCAGTTTTCCACAAAAAATATCCGGATCGGCGAGGGAACCGGATAATCGAACACACATACTGTATGTATGCATGGCATATACCAACGATTTTCTCCCAGATGGCGAGGGATCCGGATAAAAGAGGACCGGATAAACGAGGTCTGACTGTAGAAGCAAACTTGAGCACACGGTACAGTGAGCACACTTGAGTAGACGGTACAGTGAGTACACTGTGCCGGGTAACATTACCAGTTCCATGGTAGTTACCTGATAGCGGCATTCGGGTCACTGACAGCCTTGGAGTAGTAGTGAAATGGAACCATCAGCGATCCGTTTAGCACACCCACAACGATGGCCGCTGTTATGCCGATGATGAACGAGCCACCGCCACCACTCTGCGACGAGTCCCCCTCTGATGGTTTGGAAGACTGAACACTGAGCAGAGAGCGCTGCTCATCCTCGCTGTGGCCAAAACCTGCACGTACAGGAGTGCCATCATGCATGTCATCACCACACACACCACCACCATCATGCATGCCATCACCACACACACCACCACCATCATGCATGTCATCACCACACACACCACCATCATGCATGCCATCACCACACACACCACCACCATCATGCATGCCATCACCACACACACCACCTCCATCATGCATGCCATCACCACACACACTACCACCATCATGCATGCCATCACCACACACACCACCAAACATGCACAATAGCAATGGATGCATCACCTAAATATACAAGTACATTACCGGTACATGTATATACAAAACATAGGATCAAGAGTACGTAGTAGTAGTTTTTCGATGTTGACTGCATGTTACAAGGCGAGGACGCGTAGTGCTCCTGACTACAACCATAACCCGGTTGGCAGAGTCCCGGTCTTGCGACCATTTGAACCGTATTGGGAAAACTCAGGTTCGGACCCTCGTTACTCTAGGGGTTAGTAGGATTTAGAAATTTTCTTTTTTTGTGTTGTAGAAGTCGTCCTGTTGCCGCCGCAGCATTGTTCACGGTGTCGCGTTGCTGCCGCTGCAGGGATCACGTCTGCAGCAACGCGACAACGTGAACAATACTGCGGCGGCAACACGACGACTTCTACAACAACAAAAAAGAAATTTTCTAAATCCTACCAACCCCTAGAGTAACGAGGGTCCGAACCTGGGTTTTCCCAATACGGTTCAAATGGTCGCAAGACCGGGACTCTGCCAACCGGGTTATGGTTGTAGTCAGGAGCACTACGCGTCCTCGCCTTGTAACATGCTGTCAACATCGAAAAACATGTTAAACTACCAAGCAAGGCTTCTGTGTTTATACTAGTAGTAGTAGTAGTGTAGTCATAACTCCCAAGAGTGTGCAACTCCAGTCTGTGGGGGTCTGCGATGGCAGCAACTTCATATCGAGTGACAAACAAGTGGCAGCAACTTGATATCGAGTGACGACAACCTGTACACAATACTTGCACCCTGTGCATGATAGCAACAGGGTTGTACAATCTGGGTTAGGTACTCTTGATCAAATCAGTCAGATCCTGAAATGTTGAGCCTGATACAGTGATGCTGTGAAGAGCAGAAAGACTCCACGCAATTCAGCAACACAATCTTTAAACACCCTACATGTATAATACTAGCAGTCTGTAAGACATGATTTATAATTGCATGGAAATTTGATGTTTTTCAAAAATCCCTGGGCAAAATTGATATGAACACTGCGAAAATAATCATCTTTGCCTAGACCACAAGGGTGAACACAGACGTGTTTTCACGGGAACATAATTATTACATACCGGCACCGCTACATGTGCGCGCACTGGAATTAGATACAAACCAGGGTGACAAGAAGAGTATCCCAAAGCAAGAGAACCGATGTTCATACAGAGCACTCATACACAAAGGGCATTAATAAAATATGCTTTGTGAATACGGTACCGTATTTTTCGGAGTATAGTGCGCACTTTAGACGTGCTATTTTAGGCCCTAAATCGCAGGTGCGCACTATGCTCCGAATGTGAAATGCATGTACTTCAATGAAGATTGAAGTGCGCACCCTCAATGAAGATTGGGGGTGCGCGTTATACAAAGGTGCGCACTATACTCCGAAAAATACGGTATGTTCTCTGTATGTCTGCATGAAACAATATAATTGTGTGGAACAGAAGGTTCTCCTAGATTAGGTAGACTGAACGTACACATTCCCACGACTCGGTTAGGCACCTCCGATTGGCACATTGCTGCTCCACCGATGCCTACACAAAGGAGACAAAGGCCACCGATACTGCCTGGTAAGCTCTCCAGCTCCTCTTTGAACATGAGCACACCCCACAGGAACGACACCACCATAGTCAGACCAGCCCACACGGCTGGACCGACGGCATAGCTGTGCAGGCACAAGAAACACACACACACAATGTGCGGGCAACAAAACACATGCACACACACACACACATCGCCGAAGCGATGAAAACGAACAAGCTATGTTATGCATAGCAACTTGTGCTGGGGTTGTACGACTCACCAGCTTCCACAGCCGAGGCGGACACACATGAGCAGACATGCATGCATGGGGACCATTGGACGCCCATCGCCGGAGGCGATGATAGCGATGCTACAGCAGAAGCCATAGCAACTTTTGCTGGGATTGCACCATTCAACAGCTTGCAAGGCTGAAGAATTGACCACCACTATTCAGCCTGGTCTACACCACACAGCTATGAAGTGGCTTTTTTCTGGCCAGTGAATCCCTACTTTTTGGTCTTTTCTATTTTTTTCCCGCACACACATCACACCACATACTCCGGCATGCACTGGCTGTTGGTAACCACCCAGGAGAATGAAAGAAAAGTCAGGAAGAGTCTGAGAAAGAGAAGAAAGACGCGTGTGACCATAATCGTCGGGAATCGAACCCGCAACCTATCGATTGGAAATCGCTGCACATACCACTGCACCATATGGGACACACACATGCATGGGGACACACACACACACACACACACACACACACACACACACACACACACACACACACACACACCACTGAATCTACAGGGACATGAGCCAACACCTCTAATTATAACTTATCACACAAGAGCCTTTTCACAATAGAAACACCTGAAAAGCATGTGCGACAACAGGCTGGTAGTCTGTCTGTCTGTCTGTCTCTTCTGTGACATGGCTGAGTTCGATTAATAAAGTCGCACACGGCTCTCACAGTACAAAATGCGGCAGTTCGCCTGACTGACTCACCCAACGTTATTGATAGCAATGTAGCCAAAAATCTGACATGGCACCAACAGACCTGCATGTACAGTTTGAAACATAAAGAAACAAGCACATACCTCTATGTCTATGACACAACCAGACTGGGCTCGGGTCACACAGCGGGCAAAACTCAATAAGCAGCCCTATACACCTACTTGGTCCGGCTCATCGCAATTGTCGCTTATCTATCGCCACTAAGAACAGGAGGTTTTTTACCGCTCTGTGAAATTTCCAGTAGGCATAGTGAGGAAGCATGATACAAAAATACTCTCTGCCACAAGAAAAAAAATTCAGCAATGGAATCAGGTGAAGCGAGTCGAAGAAAGGAAGCAAGGTAAGCAAAATACACGAAATAAATCCGCGAAGGAGCGTGTTCTTGCACTCACACTCTTACAGGTCCAGAGTTCATTCAACTCTGCATCACTCGAGCTGCCGCGCCGTTACATGAGCTGACATTTGCTGGTGTCTAGCTGCTGGCGTAGACTGGATTATCTCTTTCTTTCTCAGGCTGTCGTATGGCAGCAATGGGAAAGGAACAGTTGTGGCTGTCACTTCGGTGCTTGAAGGAACTGTGGGCAGTGTGACCTGTGTGTCGCCACAGTGTATTAATTTTCAACAACGCCTTCGAGGCATACAGGCCTCTCCAGACAGCTGTTATACGCTCCACTGGATACGCTGACCACGACTCTTGTAGTGCTGCTGCTAGGTCCACCAAGCAAGGAACAACAACCGTCCGCCGGGCGCATCGCATCAAAAACACCTTTCTTCTTCAGCATGACCATGATGACGCTCATGCAGCTCCTACTCCTCTGCCGTGCACGCGTGCCTAGCCTGTCACGCTCCCCAGGATGTCAGTTGCCCCTACCACAGTTCCGGTCTTCGGGTCACTGCGCTTGGCTTTTGGCAACACAGACAGTGAATGACCAGATTCCCACTTCCCAAAAAAGTCGAACACATCGCGATTCAAAGCGCTAGTCGCGATCAGGTTTCTTTGGTGCCTCCTTTGACCTTGCCATCACAACCTCTCAAGCAAAAGTAAGTTAGATATCGTGATTGGACTGGGTTTTACCTGTGAAAAGGTGCGTGGGAGATAAGCGACAATTGCGATGAGCCGGACCAAGTACATCAAGCATAAATTGGGCAGTGGAACTAGATGAGGCGTGTGCCCCATCAGGAACAAGAAAGCAGTCAAAGCACACTAAGTACGAACTTATCTCAATACGCAGCAATACGCCCAATGACTCAGATGATGCACAGTTCTCCGTGACATCATATTGAATGAAGTGTGTGTAAGAAGAAGAGAGGGAAGAGTGAAGAAATCCCCTACGTTTGCGAGCTATACCAGTATGAGTACTTAAAGTACCATATAGATCTGTCTTACCAGCACCTATGATACCCCAGGTGAGCAGCATGATGGGATCAAAGTCTGTCGGCGTGTAGAAGGCAACACACATCAGTGTGCCTGACACACCAATGGAGAGATACACCTACAAGGCATACAAACACAGAAGTCACGTTACTATTACTGTGCAGAAGCCTGAGAGAGAGAGAGAGAGAGAGAGAGAGAGAGAGAGAGAGAGAGAGAGAGAGGGAGAGAGAGAGGGAGAGGGAGAGAGAGGGAGAGAGAGAAAGAGAGGGAGGGGAGAACGTCAACATAATCGTACATACACACTACATACCTGAAATACGCCTGGATCAATTTGCTGTGAGAAATGCCAAAGAGAGAAAAAGAAAGAAAGACGTCAACAGCAGTCAAAAGCAGGACTGTCTCTATTCCACCCTGCCATCCTAAAATGAACCTTGTAGGATTACATCTAATACCAAACATCTCTTTCTTAATTATGAGAGTTCACTTTCCCTTCCCCTCTTCTCTTTGGTGCGGCTTGTGAGGTTGGATGATCAGTTGAAAAGTTCATACAGATGTGCTATGGACACGTCAAGAACTTGATAGACTCCTAGAGATGCGCCATATAAATCTGCCAGATCCCAGTCCACAGTGTTGTTTGATGCCTGATGGGCCAGGCCACACACCAGTCCGTATTACTCATGCAAAGGAATGGACCAGGTTACGCCCGAACCCATTGACAGCACCAGGTGTACCATTACCCAGTAAGCTACATTCGACTGCATATACTGTAAAACCGGAAAGTTTAACGACCAAAAGGTTAAACGTTTTTTGTAATTTTGGCATAATAACGTTCAGAAAGTTTAACGATAGCTACCTGGCCACCCACCTGTATGCGCATCTTTACACAGACATCTCTTGATAACGTTTCTTCCAATAACGGAAAAAATTGGTCGTTAAAACGTTAGACTTTCCGGTTCTACAGTACACAAGCGTGTAGCCTGGGGGGGGGGGGGGGGGGGGGGGGCACGTGTACCCCCCCCCCCCTAACATTTCGACCTAGGTTCAGCATGCACATAATGACCATGAGTGACATGCACCAGACATCCTACACATATGCGGCCGTGCACCCCCTAAAAAGGGGGACCAGCTGCGCCCAGGGAGTCATATACAGCGGAACAGGAGAAAAACGGACACCGAGTTGACTAGCCCAAACAGTCCTCATTTCCCAGGTGCCCTCAATTCTCAGATGTCCTCCATTCCCAGGTGCTCACAATTCCCAGGTGCCCTCTATTCCCAGGTATCCTCAATTCCTAGGTGTCCTTTAGGACAGGTTCCACCATCATGTGCATATCATGTGCATACCTCATACCATTTTTCCGGTTGCAAGGTGTGGTGTACATACCGGTACCGTAATGTCGCGTATAAAAGCAGGTGCTTACGGCCGTATAAGCCGGGGTTCAAACCATGCTTCTATTCAAGTTATGCTTCTATTTTTAAACACGCTTCTACGTCAAAATCTTCAGCCTACACTGTCCAGTGCACATTGTCATACATGTACTTGCACGTATGCTTCTATTCAAATCGTGCTTCTGTGTCACGGCGCTCTTCAAAAAATCGGCTTCTATCCGAGTCATGCTTCTATACGGGTCATGCTTCTATACGGGTCATGCTTTTATACGCGACACTACAGTATATTATGTACATGCTGCTAAATGCGGCGATTGTGAAGGATCTACCATGATTCTAGATCAGTCTTACTAGTTCCTGCACGCTTGGCGACTTGATGAAGATACCATAGCAACCAAACGTCAGTATACAGGACAGCACCGATATCATGCCAAATATGGTCTGCTTGCTGCTGTGTTCGTCCGCTAGTTCGTCTTTCCACATGAAGCGGAGAGCGATGACGGTGGCAACGAGTGCACACACCATTGCCGTTACACAGAATCCAATCTTTTTATTCACCATTGTGATTGGTGCTTCTTGAGGCCAGTATCAGAGATTCACACTAGACCAAAGCTAGACTAAAGCTACACAGCCTTGCTAGCTTCCTGGACACCAAAGGCAAAGACTCGAGCCGAGAGGTAGAATGTGCTCCTTCTTTTCAACAGCAGTCCTTGCACAGACATTCGGCAGAACAGGTATTTTTTTTATTAATCACTGCTTGGCTCAAGCAAATCACTGATAAGTTCAAAGTCCGGCATGCGGCCTCTGGAAACACTGGATGACTTGGTGTACTGTAGTGCTAAGGTGCCATTCATCACAAAAACTTCCTGTCAGAAGTTTCTCTAAAATGTTCCGCACACAGTCACAGGCAAATTTATCTGACAGATGTCGGTCCACAGCCAGCCACCTGCATCAGACGCCAGTTTGGAATTTGTTGAAGATCGCCTACATATCCAGCTAGCTAGGTTCACTACGAAATGTTTGTTGGATCAGTTGTTGATGACTGTCTCTGAAGTAGTTTATGCAGTGTAACGTTGCGGATCGGACTGGGGTTGGGACATCGAGTGACCAGGTGACGACTTCCAGCTTCTTTTCAAAAACTGAAAAATCTTGCATGTTTTCCGCGGCCGCGCCGCGTGCATGCAGGCAAATTTATCTGACAGATGTCGGTCCACAGCCTAGCCAGCCACCCGCATCAGACGCCAGTTTGGAATTTGTTGAAGATCGCCTACATATCCAGCTACTGAGCTAGCTAGGACTAGGTTCACTACGAAATGTTTGTTGGATCAGTTGTTGATGACTGTCTCTGAAGTAGTTAATATTATGCAGTGTAACGTTGCGGATCGGACTGGGGTTGGGACCAGGGAGTAGTAAAATACTGTATTTTACTACTCCCTGGTTGGGACATCGAGTGACGACTTCCAGCTTCTTTTCAAAAACTGAAAAATCTTGCATGTTTTCCGCGGCCGCGCCGCGTGCATGCAATGTAACAAAATTGTTGTGGTCATTGACCTGTTTACAGGAAAAAAATATGGCACGTGCCTCGCGACACATGGCGCAAAAACTTTTCATGGCATATAATTATTATGATGATTTATATGTCTTATCTTTGGCAAATATTTTTTTAATTATTTGCAAACCCTCGAGCCTCCTTCGGCTTCTTCTGTTGATTCTGCATCATGTTGTGTCAGCTTGAGTTTTGAGTTTGTGCGTTCCAGTTCTGTTTGAATGTGTAAATCACTCGTATAGTACTTTTGACTAAGGAGGATGTCTGCTGCTTTGCCGTGTGTTCGGTTGGCTTCACGGCCACCTATCATATCGCCAGTTACGCGTGGTAAGTATGACCAACTAATTTCCAAATGCCAATGATACTAATTGTATCTACTTCGAAGTAGTATGTTAGTCGTTAAATTGTACTTTTGCAGTCATTTCATTTACATCAGAAACCCTCGTATGACTGCAGAACTGCTCGTGTAGCTCCATACATGCACCCATGCATCGCCGGCGCACATGTACCTCTTCTCCAAAGCTTCTGATTATTATTATTATTATTAAACTCAATCTCGTAGCATGTGCACGCATTGCTAATGTGGGGAGCAACCCCAGAGATGAGGGCGATAACCAGCCATGGTAAAAGTACAAAAGAAAACAAGAAAACAGTGGAAAGAAAGGAACAGGGATGAATGCTGATTTCAAATTTGTTGCATGTACTCCATGCGCAAACTGTATCTAGTAACCGATTTAGTTCACCTGATTCAGTTAGAGAGAGAGAGAGAGAGAGAGAGAGAGAGAGAGAGAGAGAGAGAGAGAGAGAGAGAGAGAGAGGTCATAACTCTAAAAAATGAAGAGTCCATAACCAAGGGTATGCACCTGTGGTTGTGGGTCAAAGTGCGGCACGATGTCTTCGTTATAGAACCTCTCCTACCAACCCGTAGCGCTCTGATGTGCGGTTCTAGAGTTTCGTAGCTTGAAAGTCGGGTCGCGGTAAATGTCGCGTGAACAGATTTGAAAGAGAGGTTTTCCCACCTTTCTGGGAATGCAGCAATGTAGTAATGCATACAAAATGGCACACGGATCCATTGAAGTTTGTGAACAAATTTTGAGGTTGTCGCAAGCAAGGAGAGCGGAGTAGCTGAGACTGGACTTTGTCGGAATACTGGCGTTGCAACTAAGACATTGGGCTGTGGCTAATCGCTGGTCAATTGACCCTCATGGTAGCAAGTGCTAGCCTAGTGTATTCCTCTTGTGACGAGCTTTCCAGGGACCCCCCCCCCCCCCCCAAGGTGGTAGAAATCGTTCAAAGTAAGCCACAATTAATGACCCGGAAAATAGTGAAATTTGAGGTGAGTTGACGTCAAATTCAGTCTGCGTACTTCTTCCCGGTACATAAAGGGTTAGGCCGTCATCACACTACGTTCTCCGACTCCCGTTTACGTCTACGTTTATGGTGAAATAACCAAAACGGGTGGTCGTGTCATCAGACAGGCACAGCTCTTGACGCGTACACTCAGTTAGGTTTTTGGAGAAATTTGAACGCACGTACATCGAAGTACAGGGTCGCTCGGAAAAAGGCTGGGGGAGATACGCACGTTCATACAAAAAGTCGTATACCCCCCCCCCCCCCCCCCCCCCCCTCTCCATACCACGTCTACGTCTCCCATTTTCTCTGTTCCCGTTTTCACCCCGTATACGGATCATCATGACAACCGACCAAAAACTCCTTACGTGGACGTAGACACAGCGCTTTGTACCATGGTGTGATGACAGCCTTAGCGATTGTGAATAATAACGGATAGTCACAAAGCTCCATACACCACCTGGCCGGGTGTTCTTGAAAAAGGAGCCCCATGATTTACTACAGAGTGAATATCCGTTCGCTGTAGCTAGGAATAGCATTTGACGTTCTGTGGAGTTTTAATAGTACGTCTTTTGCTGTTCTTTGCAATCATTGCAGGTCTGGCCACATCAGCTGACCTATGCTGTGATGCCGCTGCCAAGTCTGCTCCTGTCCCACACGCTGTTGCCACGTACAAGAAGCACCCGCTGAAGACCAGCATTTGCAGTGGCATGATTCATCCGACGACCTCAGTAAGTTGATATTTCAGTCCGTGTTGTCGCTCTTTGTCTGCCGAAAGTTTCTTCTCACCATAGCTAGCATTGAAAGTGAGGCTCTAACCCTTTTTTTGTGCACAGAATAACAGTCCGACGTTCAGTTCTTGCATGCTCAGCAGTTAATAACTTGCTGTAGTTTCAAAGTGCTAGTTCCAGCTGCTCTGAGCACTTGGCGGATGTTAGCTGATGAGCGACCCATAATGTTAAGAAGCGCTGGTATTGTTCCACACTCTGCCATCGTTTTAGCGATATTTCTCATAACGTTAACTGTCTTGAGTTGATATCGTTTTAGAACTAGGACTGTTTCCTTCATCGTTTTGCAGTTGTATTAGTCATGGTATGCACTCACGTTTGCAGCTTTGTATGCCATCCTAATCAGTATACTTTAGGTCTGATGCATTCCACAAGAGCAACTGGGAGAATAAGCTTTGACCATGGCGAGTTCTGCACGCCCAGAATAATATTCTCTGTGTAGATGTGCTGGCAATAGGCCCCGGGGACTAGTATGTTGTAGCAGCGAGTATGCACCTACAGTCCATTTCAAAAATATAGATGCATGGTATTTTTGAAATATTTCAAATTTGGCTGGAGCTTTTTGAGAATGTTTTTCGGAATATTGCTCAGGTCCTTCCCGCAATTACTCTCATATAGATTTTTAAGCGATCGGATAGCAAACGCCCAATTTCGAAATTTTTATGTTCTAAGTGATCACAGATTTTATGTGATAGATGCTGGCCTAACGGTTTTTTGAAATCACGCATCTATATTTTTGAAACGCACTGCACGAGAAGCTTGTTGTGTTGCTATTTATTACATGTTTTGTTTTGCGTATGTACTGGCTTTGTTGCTTGCAGAGCAACTATGCATGGGCCTCAGGCATGCTCGATATCCAGGAATTGGTGACTGATCCGAAAAATGCGATGACCAAACGATCGGAGACTTTATTTTACTGTAGCCTTCTGGTGGTATCGCTGGGATCGGACAACGCCTTGATGAGGTAGCGGATGTGAAGCCATGTGGCGTTTGTACTTTAGAATTCATTGTCAGTGTTTTGGCTCATGTCAAAGCCATATTATGTTATTTCTTCGTTTTGATTTGTCCGCTAGTGTTTGCATACTTGATGCCGTTGTGTCTGCTTGGGGTGCCTGGCCCACTATTATCCTTGATGCCGTTGTGTCTGCTTGGGGTGCCTGGCCCACTATTATCCTTGATGCCGTTGTGTCTGCTTGGGGTGCCTGGCCCACTATTATCCTTATTATGCGGCTGCACTGTGTCTCGAACACCTGAGCAGGGTAATGCCAGGAGCTGTGTTGCGCTTCCAATTTCCAAACACGGGCTCTTGTTTGCTCCAGTGCATCCAAACTACAGATCTAGTCCACACGCCAGTGTTTTGAAGTGTGAAAGAGAACAACGTCTTTCCATCTTGTCTCTGGCTGGATGTTGATCCAATCTCTGTAGCTTCTTCGATTCACATTATCTCACAAGTCTCCTGGCACTTTACTGTATATTTTTTATTCTAAAAATAATGCCAGGATCTCTCTCTCTCTCTCTCTCTCTCTCTCTCTCTCTCTCTCTCTCTCTCTCTCTCTCTCTCTCTCTCTCTCTCTCTCTCTCTCTCTCTCTCTCTCTCTCTCTCTCTCTCTCTCTCTCTCTCTCTCTCTCTCTCTCTCTCTCTCTCTCTCTCTCTCTCTCTCTCCCTCTGTTTTCTTTCTCCCACTCGCAGGCAGGAGTACTTTCATAAGGTGTTACTGCTGTGTCTGCAACATCACCAGAAGTTTAGTAGTCGATTTATGGTGAATGTTCGTTGTCCTATCTTGTCAGCCCTGGCATGTGATAGAACTCTGCTAGGAGACCGCCAAGTTTTGGAAATGTTTGAAGGTGAGGATACGGGCATCTGACATACATACACATACGTGCGCACACACACACACACACACGCGCGCGCACACACACACACACACATGCATGCACATACACACACGCACACACATACACACACGCACACACACATGCATACACCATGTACCATGTATACACCCGTCGCAAGAGAAGCACGCAAATCTGTAAATGCGCTGGATGTGCAACCACAGGTTTTCTCTTATAGCAACGATAGCGAACAAGATCTGAATGAGACAGATCAAGTCTTGCGCCAGATAACTGCCTAATCCACACAACTGGTGAAGCCATGTGAATCGACCACCAATGCACATCTGGTCTACACCACGCGGAGTACATCGGCATAAAACGGCCAAGACAGTTACCTATGCACACCCTACACTTGCTGGGGTAACCAGTATAGACAGCACGCTGCTTTGATAGAAACCGACACTAGATGCACTGGTACCTTGAAGTGAAATTGGAGTTACTTTATGGGGTATTCACATGATAGGCAAATCCACGTGCACCAGAAAGTTGCTATGGTATTTTACCTGTGAACGAGAAAAGTGCCTGAAAGTGGCTGAAAAGTGCAAGCGAGCTGGGGGCCCACTTTCACGATAATCGTGGCGTGCACGAGTACATTTACACCAAAAAGCGCGAAACAAGACTTGATTTTTTACGCGGCTCTTTATAGCATGATAATTATCGTATGTGTGTTTTGAAAATTTGAAATACAGTCAACTTCGCTAATAACGACTGCGGATATAACGACAATTCGCGAATAACGACAGAATGTCTATGCCCAGAGCAAAGTCCCATCCCACTGTAATACATATAATGAGACTTCGGGTATAACGACACTTCGCGAATAAGGACACCTTTTTGATGCCCCGCCGAGTGTCGTTATAAGCAAAGTTGACTGTACCCATGGCTACTGGTCGGTGAAGCATTCAAAAATGCAGACGTGCCTGTCGTCGAGTGCAGCTGTGTGAATCCACAAAGTCACTTTTCTCGTATGTCACTCCCTGTAAAACGTGCAAGTGCCTGTCGTGTGAATACCCCATTACCAACCAGCCTCGGCTACTGAGTACTGGGAACCCAGAGCCAACAGACATACCAACAACCTCAGCCATGAAAGCCACTATAGTAACGACACACTGGATTGTGGAGCCGAATTAGTCCAACTTCCAAATGCTTTGGCAAGAAGGTAGCATGCACACACACGCACACACACACGCACACACACACACACACACACACACACACACACCTGTCCTGTCCTGTAGAGCCACTACCACTAGGGTCACGTGGGCCCCGGAGGGGCAGCAGAGAGAGAGAAGCAGCACGCCACCCGATGGCGCTCCAGATGCGAGACTAGTCGGAACCGGCGAGAGCAGAATAAAATCTACACATATGCGGGAACTTGTCCCGTTCTCTGGCCGTTGGTCAGTGGCAGTGCGTTGAACAGCGATGGCGGTTGCGTCCCTGGGTTGAGCGGAAACAACGATTGCAGGTGCCACAGTGAGCATTGCAGCATCTCCGAGCGGTAGTGTCACCGGTGACAACAGCATCTGGTTCGGTCGGTACTGGGCACGAGGTAGAAGCGGAGCAACGGTGCACAGCCAAGCCTCCGCGGCTCCGGAACCAACGATGACACCGAGGGCACTGACATGCACCTCTCTGCTCCGAAACCGGCTTCTGCCGTTCAGCCGTGCACTTGTGCCTAGCGAGGTCACCCTGACGTGCGAAGTGCCGGGCGCATGTGAAACAAGTCACCGGTGCCGGAACGAGGGGATCCGGGGCGTCCGAGGTGTGAGCCAACCTCCAGTCTGGGCGAGAGTCACAGGCCACTCTGTACCAGTCCGCTTCAAGGTCTCGTGAGCGGAGGTCCTTTACAGCGCAGTCTTTCCACCGCCGCCATGGGCCATGTGCCGGGCGACAAGATGGCAGGGTGCCGAACAGCAACTGTTTGGGCAATCGCACGTCGTCCATGCGGGCGACATGGCCTAGCCACTCAAGGCGCCGATGCTGAACCTTGGTGACGATGGTTTCAGAGTCACCCCACCACTCAAGCAGCTGGTTGTTTGATATGTGGTCATCCCAGCAACGATGGCGTGTGATACCCAATATCGACCGCACGCATCGCATGTGGAAAACAGACATGCGACGGAGGTCCTGCTTCAGCGGCGTCCAGCACTCGGACCCATACAGGAGCAGAGACAGGACACAAGCATTAAACACACAGCGTTTAATATGAAGATCTAAGTTCTTGTTCCTGAAAACAGATTGCTGCAGAGCACCACAAGCCCGGGACGCACTTGCCACCCGAGCGCTGATATCCTGCGCTGATATCCTGCGAAGATCGGCCGCCACAGTGGATGATACACCCCAGGTACTTGAACTCCGGCACACACTCAATGTCCACACCGGCAAGCTGTATGGGCGCCTGGTCCGCAGCCATGACGCCAGCTCCCGCAACCAAGAACTTGGTTTTGGTCGCGCTCACGGTGAGGCCGAACTCCGAAGCGGTCGAGTTGAACAGGTCCAAGGCAATCTCAGCACCAGCACACGATGTTGCAAACAGGGAGGAATCGTCCGCGAACTGTGCCTCTAGGGCGGTGGCAGCGGTGTCAGCCCGGCGTGCCTTGCGATATAGTTGACCCTCACCATAGTGGTAGCTGAACTCGAAACCAACGCCAGGAATACCTCTGACCCTCTGTTGCCACTTGGTGACTACTGCCCACATGAAGATATTGAAGAGGACAGGAGCCATAGTGCAGCCTTGCCGCAAGCCGTTGGTGACTCTAAACGGATCCACATCTGTGCCACTCACGCGCAATACTGCAGACATCTCATGGTGGAAAGACCGGATGACTGCAAGCATGGGGGGAAGGACACCAGCACGGGAGAGCACCTGCCAGAGGCACTCACGGGGCACGGAATCGTAGGCCTTCTTCAGGTCAATGAAGACGAAGAAACCCTTGGCTGTATGCTCGATGGTCTTCTCGAGCAGCTGACGTCTGCTGAACACCATGTCCGTGCAGGATCTACCTCGCCGAAAGCCGCATTGTGATTCCGGGAGGAAGCTGCTGGCCAGGCCCTGGAGTCTCGTCTGAATGGGACTCGCCAGGACCTTGCCGACAACATCGAGCAGCGTGATGCCACGCCAGTTTTCGCATCAGGTCAGGTCCCCTTTCTTCGGAATTGGCACCAGGGTAGCGTCTACCCACTCCTGCGGCACTTGGCCGGCACGCCACACATCTCTGAATAGCTCCACAAACTTGTTGTTCAGCGACTCACCCCCTGCCTTCATCATCTCCGGCAAGACGCCCGAGGCTCCAGCAGCCTTGCCATTCTTCAAGCGAGCAACGGCACGGCACACTTCGCGCAGCGTGGGAGGTTCAGCGAGGTCTTCGGCAAGCGGTAGTTGAGGGATACCATTCAGCGCGTTCGGTGTCCAAGTGCTCATGACGTTGAGCACTCCAGAGAAGTGCCTTCCCCAGCGCTGTCCCTGCTCACGCGGTGACGTGCGTATATTTCCGTTCTCGTCAACGATCGCTGCTGTCCGTAGTGGTTGAAGGCCGCGCCCAGCAGACTGGAGGTCATGGATACATTTCCACACGACAGCGCCACACACACACACACGCACGCACACACACACACACACACACACACACACACACACACTTGTTGTACTTGTTGCTCACTGCCGAAACTGGTCACATGGGTCTCCCCGGGACAGGGGAGAGAGACTCAAAAGGAATCTTGGAAAGATGACTCAATTGGCTATTGAACCGCCCAGCGGCCAACACCCCCTGAAATCCCCAAAACTCTGGGTGGACTTGAAAATGATCCCACTTATGGGCTCACCACACCTCAGTAAGTGGGTGAGGACAAGGTGCAGAAAAAGGATTGACGGCATCAGGGTGTCAGTCCTGGGATCCAACTGCAGTTACCCCTGCCCCCAGTGAAGGTAATACTTGCTACTAGTGTGGGTGGCTAAGTCAGAGTGGATCTGATACAAGCTTCACTAGCACCATGATTACACAAGAGTTAATCTAGCCAGAAGTAGTCCATGGTTAACAGGTATGTATACTTCAAATAGAAAGTATAATTATGAACCCCGAAACCAACAAAGGTGGTAGGTGCAACATTACACCTTCAAGCAGCCGAGCCCGTTGGCAACAGACCCAACACTATCCGGCATAAGTGTACCCACCAACTGAACTAGCTGGCACACACACCTTGAACCTTGAACGCCCATTGCCGTAGCAATGATAGCGATGGCTTCCTCACGCTGAGGCTCTAAACTCGAAATCTGCAGTATGGCGCATGCCGCTTGAGGTCACCAGGACGACGGAACACTCTGTCACAGCGGTAGTTGGGGCACGGGATGTCTGGGGCTTCCTTCTCGACCCTCTGTCGACAACACTGAAACCAGGTGGATCTCTCCTGCGCTGTGTCATACCAGTCCGCTTCAGGTAAACCGATGACAGCAAAGTCCGAGGACACAACATCCCGCCAGCGCTTCTTGGGACCATGTTGCGGGCGTTTGCAGGGCAGTTCGCCGAACAGCATCTGCTTGGGCAGCCGGGTCTCCTTCATCCGTGCAACATGACCAAGCCACCGCAAGCGGTGCTTCCTGATCACATCGGCCATGTCGACGTCCACCCCTGCCAGCTCACTCAGCGATGCTGACGACAATCTCTCCTCCCATTGCTCACGACGAGAGATACCGAGAATTGTGCGAATACACTGATGGTGAAAGGTGTTGAGTCGGCGAATATGACCCGCTTTGATGGGCCATGTCTCCGCACCGTAGAGAAGAGCAGGAAGGACGATAGCACGATACACCAGCCGCTTGGTGTGGACCGAGAGATGTACGCACTGAAATATCGGAGACCTGAGCACGCCGAACAGCCGGGACGCCTGCGCCAAACGAGCAGCGAGGTCCGCATCCACCGTTCCGTCAGCAGAGAGCACGCTGCCAAGGTACCGGAACCCGTCCACCATGTCAATCCTGCTATCACCACCGAGTTGAACGGGATCAACTGATGTTGGTTGACCCACCGCCATGCCCTTCGTCTTCCTAATGCTGACGGTCAGTCCCCACCGCTGTGCACACAAAATGAACTCGGACGTCATGCACTCAAATCTCTCTCTGGTGGTTGCATACAACGCTGCATCATCGGCGAACTGGGACTCAGTCACCCTCGTCGCGGATAACCGGGACTTCGCCGTGCGGTCCCCAACCAGCTTGCGACCGTTTCTGAACAGCAGGTCAACTCCAGCGTCTGGACAACGTGCGCGCCAGTCCGCAACCACCACACTGAAATACAGGTTGAAGAGGGTGGGTGCTAGGGTACATCCTTGACGCAGCCCATTAGTCACAGAGATGTTGTCGGAAAGCTTACCGTTGACTCGCACCTTCGCAATCATACCCTCATGAAGAGACTTGATGAGTCCCAACATAACCGGCGGAACACCCAGCCTATCCAGCACACTCCAGAGCGCTGTACGGGGATGGAGTCGTACGCCTTCTGAAGATCTACAAACAAGACGTAAAGAGACGTATCGTGCTCAATAGTCTTCTCCACTAGTTGACGTGCACAGAAGATCATGTCCGTGCAACATCGACCTCGCCGAAAACCGCACTGAGAATCCGGGAGAATTTCCTCAGCCACCACCTGCAAACGGTCCTGCATAACCCGGGCAAACACCTTTCCAGCGACATCCAGTAAGCTGATGCCCCTCCAGTTATCGCAGCAGCGAAGGTCACCTTTCTTGGGGACAGGGACCACCACCGCATTCCGCCAATCATCCACTACTGAACCCTTGGCCCAGATGTCACCCAAGAGTTGGTGGAAAGCAGCAAGAAAGTCTGCTCCAGCATGGACTAGCATATCCGGCAATATGCCCGATTCACCACCAGCTTAACCGAGGCTCAGCTTCTTGAGAGCACGGCTAATTTCTTGGTGCGTGGGCGGGTTATCTAACTCATGGCGGGTAGGACGGCGTTCCAGGGACTCCAGCGAACTGTCGGAAAACTGACTTGTGATGTTGAGGACACCATCAAAATGCCGCTGCCAGCGGTCACAAGTTGCAGCAGGGTCGGTCGTAAGGTTACCATTCTCGTCCAGCACAGACAAGGGACGTGCTGGCTTACGGCCAACATTCACTTCCTGTAATTGGCGGACACACTCCCACCGCATCCTGCTATGGCAATCCAAGTTGTCAGCATGGGTGGCGACCCGCTCGATCCACGCTTCCTTTGCAGCATTCACGGCACGCTGCACCGCCCTCTGCTGCGTACGAAACACCAGCTTGCTATCACGAGTGTCCTTCTGAAGGAACTCCTGGTGTGCTGCATTCTTCCGCTCAATCAGAGGCCTGAGGGTATCTGCGCTGTCACGGAACCAGTCCGGCTGTCGTCGTGTCTCGTATCCCAACACCTCGCTGGAAGCCGCCACCACGCATTTGCGCATTGCCGCCCACTCCTGCTCTGTGTCCACACCACCATCCACGTCCACAGCCTCAGCAGGCAGGAGGTCAGACACTTTCTCTGAAAACGCCTTACTCACTTTGTCATCCCTCAGCCTAGCAACAGCAATTGATGGGCACACACACACACACACACACACACACACACACACACACACACACACACACACACACACACACACACACACACACACACACACACACACACACACACACACACACACACACACACACACACACACACACACACACACACACACACACACACACACACACACACACACACACACACACACACACACACACACACACACACACACACACACACACACACACACACACACACACACACATACTCACACTACGCACGCACACACACACACACACACACACACACACACACACACACACACACACACACACACACACACATACTCACACACACACACACACACACACACACACACACACACACACACACACACACACACACACACACACACACACACTTGTACTTACTTACTTGTACTTGTTGCTCACTGCCAAAACTGGTCACGTGAGTCCCCCCCGGGAGAGGGGAGAGAGACTCAAAAGGCATCTTGGAAAGATGACTCAATTGGTTATTGAACCGCCCAACGGCCGACACCCCCTGAAATCCCCAAAACTCTGGGTGGACTTGAAAATGACCCCACTTATGGGCTCACCACACCTCACACACACACACACACACACATCTTCTCATGAGGTCGTAACTCAACCACTTCCCCCTATGAAACGACTTCCCTCTGAAACCGTTTCTTTTCCCGTTCCCTCGAGCCTCCAGTTTAACTACATGTATACTAGCATTGCGTTTCCTTTTGTTCTCTGGTGTATCGGTTCTTCAGAGCTTTTCTGTACTGACATTCTTGGAATTTTCAAACCTATCCCTACACGTGGGCGTGTGAGCGAGTGGGCAACAGGTACTCTGCTGAAGGAGTCACCTCGCGAAAGAGCTTTGGTTCCACCGTAAGTGTACAATTACATGTACCGTAATGTCATGTATAAAAGCAGGTGCTTACGGCCGTATAAGCCGGGGTTCAAACCATGCTTCTGTTCAAGTTATGCTTCTACGTCAATATCATCAGTCTGCACTGTGCAGTGCGTACTGCCTCGTACTCGCACATGTACTTTGCAGGGACCGGCTTCTATTCAAACCATGCTTCTGTGTCACGGCACGCTTTGGAAAATCGGCTTCTATTCGAGTCATGCTTCTATGCAGGTCATGCTTTTATACGCGACACTACAGTATACTGTGTGGGGCGAATATAGTGCTGTGCAAAGTTTGGCTATCGTTCCAAAAAAAGACTGGCATCTATACCATTTACAAACTGCAATCGCTTTGTGATTTTTTTAAATTGGGCGCTTGTTATGCCATCGCTTAGATGTTTTGTATGAGGAAAGTTGCCTAGCTTGTCTCGGCAAAGTCCTACAGAAAACTACCTTGCTACTCGTCAACAGGGATTGCAGCAGCAAGCCAGTTGAGTGTGAAATAAAGTCAGCAGGGATAGCAGTTGTGAATCAGGTCAAGTGTTGAATCAGGTTAGCAGAAAGTGCTGGTGATTCAACGTTGGAAGAAATTTATATTGTTGAGATCATCAATGGAGTCGCTTTCAGTATTCTCTGGTGTTTATTTTGTTTTGTTTCTATATAGTGATACGCTTGCGAAGATGGTGGGTTTGTGGCAGCGTCTATCATCGTCTGCTTCGGGTGATATGAAATACTACTTTCAGCTTCGTCCACTTTTGGTAGGGCTCGGCTCTTGTGCGTGTGTGCATCCGTGCGTGCGTGTGTGTGTGCGATGGGTACACTTATGCCAGATAGTGTTGGGTCTGTTGCCAACGGGCTCGGCTGCTTGGAGGTGTAAAGTTGTACCTGCCATCATGGACTAGTTCTGGCTAGATCAACTCTTGTGTAATCAAGTGTGATAGTGAGGCTTATATCAGATCCACTCTGATTAGCCACCCACACTAGTAGCAAGTATTATCTTCTCTGGGGTCAGGGGTAAATGCAGTTGGATCCCGGGACGGATATGTGTGTGTATGGGGGGGGGGGGGCAAGTTTCAATTCCAATGTCCTAATTGCTAGAGGCGTTTAAAATGGCGAAACGACTTATCCCGTCACCACCGCCCATGCCTCCTCTCGTCTTCGTCTCGCTCAACGAGAAACGCGTGACCTACATGGCAGTGTATACCAGGACCAGGTGTGTGTGTGTGTGTGTGTGTGTGTATGTGTGTGTGTGTGCGCGTGTGTATGTGTGTATTGAACTTTGAAAATGAATTATTATTTGAGCCCCGGCCAGCGAAAACCAGCACTTGTGTACTTGATATCAATCATCAAAATGTGACGTCAAAGTTTGGGACGCGCAGTGAGGTGGCTTTTGAAGATTCTTTTTCGATCGAGTGGGTGTCTTTGTTGTCAAAGGAGTTTCAAGTGTCTTCAAATGTCTCTGGTCAATTGATTTTAGCGCTAGGTGAGAGCTTGTCACAGGGAGGTTGAGTTTAGACACAGCGATGGCGACAGGTGTCGCGACAAGGACCAGAGTTGTCAGCGTGAGACTCCCTGTACGAAGCGGCGCTGAAAGTTAGTTCGCGATCGGAATTATTTCTTTGGCGGCGATCTCGCTGATTTTGTCCAGCAGTGGCGAGTCTCATATGCATAGCAACGAAGAGCCCTCATAAAATCGACACTGGATACTGGTGGCGACGATAGTCAGCGCTGGAGTAATAGCGACTGCGAGGAGAAGCTGAATGTCGACCCGCTGAGCGATCCGTATTTCTACATCGACGACAATGATGTTGCAGGCACTGATGGAGGGCTTCTCACGGCGCAAAACAGAGCGTAGTATTATCAGTACTCTACCTTGCCAGACGACGCCAAGCTGGCTGCTGCCTGTGCTGAGAAAAGGGATCCCTAAAAAGTCAAACCGGCTGAACGCTTTGGGGCAACATCTTCACGTGCTACAAAACGCGAGTATACGCTCGTATCAGTGAAATACAATTATGCTGAAATCATGGTCTGAGTGAAAGTGTGCAAGGGAGTGGATGTCAGTGGTATTGGTCAGTACATCTATCAGTATGGCAAGCTTTGGGACAACGCTCAAACTGCCACCACAGAGGTCCCTGAACACAATTTGGAAGGCCAGCCACCAATCATCGTTTTGCACTCTGGTGTTGTAAAGAAGGTAGTGGTGTATACAGAATATCGTCACACTTCTGAACTACTCATGCCTGCAGCACCAAGAGGGCAAGCCTGACTTGCATTCTATTTACTTACATGTACCTGTTCCACATCACAATTAGAAACTGTAGGATCAACTTACGTGCATGGAGTCACTAGGCATGGATGCTGCGCGAACTGTACCGAATCTTGACCTGTGTGACTTCAAACTCTATTTTCCATGCTTTCGCTTATCAGATTGTCACCAAACTTGATAACTTGAATGATTAATAGTGTAGAATCAATTTCGAGCGAAAAAATAATTTTTGAAAAAATTACACATGTTCAGGTTTCTGCTGGCTGGGGCTCATTTACTTCTGATGTGCAGTATTATTTTGTCTGCCGCGGTTGTGCTTATTGCATTTGTTGACGTTGTTGTTTGCCACTGCAGCTCCGAGAAGCCTTGTTGCTCTCCCCTTTCTTGTCAGAGCAGCAGTTCGCACATCATTACAGTGCACTCTTCGTGTAAGTAGGCTATCCCGTTGTGCACCAGGCTTTAACGGGGAAGTTAAGGCAAAAATTAAAATTTCACCAGTTGTAGTCTTCGGGGTGCTGAGTCGAATGGTCTTGGTCCGAGAAAGCTGAGACGCTCCCTTCCTACTTGAATCCCAATCGAACTCGCGCACTTCCACCGAAACTGGGTGACTGCGCCCTACTAGATGGGGATTTGTATGTAAAATGTCACTAAAAGCGCCATTTCGTTCTTATAAAAGCACGGATGACCGCGATTGGCCCATATGTTGTACTCTTTTGGACGCTGAGTCGATTGGTTTTGGTCCAAAAAGGCTGCGATGCAGCGTTCCTCCTTTATTCCCAATCGAACATGGTTGAACAAGTGGTCACGTGCTCCTGCGTACACCAGTCACCTGGTCACCGTGCCTGCAGGGTACAACTTACTAGCCTGTTTGACCTTTTTTGGGTGCAGTCCTGTCACTCGAGTTGAACTCGAGTTGAACCTTGGTGTGAAAGTTGTCGCCTGTTGGCGTGGTGACCAGGTGATTTGGGCACCCAGGAGCACGTGACCGCTTGTTCAACCATGTTCGATTGGGAATAAAGGAGGAACGCTGCATCGCAGCCTTTTCGGACCAAAACCAGTCGACTCAGCGTCCAAAAGAGTACAACATATGGGCCAATTGCGGTCATCCGTGCTTTTATAAGAACGAAATGGCGCTTTTAGTGACATTTTGCATACAAATCCCCATCTAGTAGGGCGCAGTCACCCAGTTTCGGTGGAAGTGCGCGAGTTTGATTGGGATTCAAGTAGTGTTGAAACGATCTCACCGGGTACTCGTTAGCTCGCTCGCCAGAAACTCGGCTCGTTTGTGCGGCCAGCTCGTTTGCACTAACGAGCACCGTACACTATACTCCGTACATATTTCAGTACATTTCGATCGGGGAGTCGTAAAATATTGTACAACTCTCTGGTCGATCAAGAGTCCAGTCCCGCGCAAAGTGAAAATCACTCGCAGTTACAGTGACTGTATGCCTGCACGACACTTGAGTTGTTTCAGTTGTCGTTGCAGCTTTGGTGGACTCCACTGATGTCTTGTTCCGCATCTGCTAACCTGTCGCAGGACACGCTTCGGTCAACTCTGCATTCGAGTGAAAGTTACGCTCAGTCGTTTGGAAGTTCTCCCGCGATGCAGCGAAGAACAAGGCTACTTGCAATTGTTGCAAAACAGTCTATTCTTACAAAGGCTGCTCAAAGTTGGCGCTGAAAAATATCTCGACACCAAACAGCAGTCCGAAGTGAAGCAGCAGGAACCCCAAATGTCGGCGGTGATAATTTGAACCATATGAAAAAAAATCGAACTGTAATAGAAAAAATATCCAAAAAATGATTATTTGCATTTTTTGTCACATCAATGAAACTCGTTAGCTCGCTCGATAGCTTGCTCGGTAGTGGAACTGATCGCTCGTTTGTTATAGATACGCTCGTTTCAACACTAGATTCAAGTAGGAAGGGAGCGTCTCAGCTTTCTCGGACCAAGACCATTCGACTCAGCACTCCGAAGACTACAACTGGTGAAATTTTAATTTTTGCCTTAACTTCCCCTTTAATAGCTATGTGTATCTCACCCTACAGACTGGCATAGTACACTACCTGCGGCCAGGTTCTGTTGACACATCCATCTAGTTGCTGTACCGGAACAGTCTGTGCGCTTTCCCATCCTTCCCACTCGTGCCCCTCTGCTCATGTATTCACTTCCACAGTGCTGCTCAATGAAATCCTATTACTGCTTACTAGTTAGCGAGTCAATAGCATGCTGGGGTGCTGTGCAGCCCCAGACCTGCGGACACCGGAATGTGAACTGGTGCAGGGCACAGGCTTGACTCAAGCGGTCCGATTTCTTGGAGCAGCACTGTACATTGGTACAATGTGGTGCAGTTTCTGCTTTATAATGGTGGTGGTTTGGCTTTCCAATCTCATGTGATTGGACTCAGTACATATAATGGCTAGAAATAAACAAAGTGATGCTGACATATGAAAGAATTCACAAGGCAAGAACCAGCTTTTGAAAGGATTGGGAGAACTTCAAATTCAAAGGATCAGTCGGGGAAGTGAACTGCCTGAAAAGACAGAAAAATTCCAACCCTACCAGGACTCGAACCCGGACCTTCCTTGTCATGAGCAATGATCTAACCATCTGAGCTGTGGTAGTATGGAACTAGGCCAAACCTAGAAGGCGCTGACAAGTTTTGCACTCCAAAGGCAGCTCACAGCACGGACCGCACATACTGGTGGTACTGGGGTCTTTTACCCTCCCCCAGGGGACCAACCACGGTCAGTTTCTGGAATGTGCTACCAGAGGTGAAAGAAAGTAATTCATTTTTGTCTGGATTGGGATAACTTTAAACTCAAAGAATTCCCCGACTGATCCTTTGAAAGATCAAACGTTCGAAATTGGTCAGATACACCTAGATGTCGTTGGAGGACTTTAGCTGGGGCACACGGACTTAAGGAAACTGTGTTCCTTCCGTAGCGGCCAGTTGCACATGTGTGTCAGCTGGGTCAGCAGCTTAGTCAGCAGGGAAACATTGCTGCTTTCTGGCCTGACACTAGACGTGCATGTAGATTCGTGAGAGCTACAGTCAGCATGGTTATGCAGAGAGCTACAGTCAGTATGGTTGTTCGGTCACGGAATCTGGACTCCAAAGAAGACTGTATTTATTTCTGTTCTTCGTAACTGAACGAAAATCTCTAGACTAATAGTATGCACACATCATCGTGCCTTGGCACGGACATACCAACTCTGCTATTGTCCTCTCTCCAGGACAAAAAAACTCTGCTTTCCAAAGAGACAAAAAAACTCTCTCCTCCCCAAAGTGAAACTGGTACTATCACAAAAGCACAGCTGATAAAGCGAACAGACCTACAGCCAATCAGCAAACCAGTTCCGTCATATGATCCAGCAGGTATTGCATGCCATGCATGTACTAGATTAATGCTACGGTACAGACAATCGCATGTCTAGACAGGTCCTAACAGTGTCTAGTCAGTACTAGCATCATGCTCACATGTGCCGGGTCAGCACACAATACATCGACCTAGCAAACGGTAACCTACGGGATCTACTGGAACATATCCCCCTCTCACACGAGGAGAAAACCACACTAAAAAAAACAAAAACAATCCGAGTGTGACACAACTACATAATCATGTCCATCACTGTTACTCATTTCCAACTGGCAAAGGAACGAGATGATGGATGGCACGTTGCAGGATCTTGCCTCCAATCTTGACGTCCACGACGCGCACCTTGTTGTCCTTTCCTGGGAAGGTCTCCATAATGCGACCCAATGGCCACTCTCCGCGCGGAGTGCCGGGACTCATCCACATCACCACGTCACCCACCTTCAAGCTCTTCTTGGCCTGGCGCCAGCACTTCCGGAGGTTCAAGGATGGTAGAAACTCTCTTTTCCATCGCTGCCACACTTCGTCTACTAATCGCTGTACTGCCGCCCATCTCTTCCGCTGATGCTGATGCTCACCAAGCACCGTCACTTCCTTGGCCAGAGGCGCATCCATACGTCCCACAAGGAAATGCTGGGGAGTGAGGGGCTGATCATCCTGAGCATCATCTGAGACTGTAGTCAGCGGACGAGTGTTGATGAGATGCTCTGCTTCAATCAGTGCGGTCAGCAACTCCTCGTCGGTAAGCGAAGCATTAGCGAGTACTGTGGTGATGGCACGCTTAGCAGCTTTCACAACAATTTCGAATACTCCTCCGAAGTGGGGTGCCCGCGGAGGATTGAACCGCCACTCTATTCCTTCATGAGCGAATTTCCTGCTGACTTGCGTGCGATCAATGGCTTCGCTCGCCTCTCGGAGCTCTCGCTCAGCAGCTGTAAAGTTCGTGCCGTTGTCCGACACCATGATGGACGGAGTGCCGCGACGCTTGATGAATCTGGAGAATGCCATCAGGAATGCTTCTGTGTCGAAAGAGAAGGCCATCTCCAAGTGGCATGCTCTGGTCTCCAAACAGGTGAAAACGCACATGTACCGCTTCTGCTGCGCTCGACCACGCCCTTGCTTTGTGTAGAACGGTCCTGCGTAATCTACTCCACATCTGGTAAATGGTTTGAGAGAACCACACGTGCGATGGTTGGGTAGCGGTCCCATGATCTGCTCCACAGCCTTACTCATCAGTCGGCTGCATGTAACGCATTGTGCACGTACACTTTTGATCGCTGATGTACCATGTACAATCCAGAATCTCTGTCGTAGGTTGGACAGCAGGTGCTGGGTTCCGACACCATGGCAACAGAGGTCGTCTTCGCGCTGGATGAGTAGCGTAGTGACTCGGTGACGCTGTGGTAGGATCACTGGCTGGCGAACACCAACAGGTAGGTTGACAGCATGCTTCAGTCGTCCGTTGACGACCATCAGAGCAGGGTGTGACGTCGCATCCAGGACCGCGTTGAGCCGGTAGAGAGGGTCAGATGGTGGTAATTCCTCACCTGCCCGTAAGCGCTTAAGCGTGGCTGGGTACGCTGACAGCTGAGCTTGTGCAAACCAATGTCGTTCGGCTCCTGCTACTTCTGCTGCCGTCAGCACCGGTACTGTCACTACTGATCTTGGCTTATGACCGCTTGCTAAACGGACATAGACTAGTGGGGCACTGGTGTTGGCGGTGTCGACGTGGGTTTCCCCCCTCGTGACTGTCGCAGTCTGCCGTCGGGCATTTTGTACGAACCGTAAGCACCAGGCAGTCACCCTGGTAAGACGCTCCCACGTCGAATATGTGGCAGGATCTAGTCGAGATGGCGTCACCTGGCTGGCGAATGTCATACATGGCTTCTTCTTCAGCTCACCAGGTAGTTGCGGAGGGGTAGCAAGCTCCACAAGCGGCCACTCTGTCTCCGGTCTGGTCAGGAAGTCCGGACCACTCCACCATGTGTGACGTCCAACGAGGTCCAGCACTTTCATACCTCGAGATGGGAAGTCGGCTGGGTTGAGGACTCCTGGTACGTGTCTCCATTGGCTAGCTTTGGTGTCGGCTTGAATCTCACCGACCCGGCAGGCGACATCTGAAGTGAAGTTCTTGGCATGGCTCCTCACCCAGTACACGACGTTGAGGGAATCGGTCCAGAACACATGTTCAGCAACAGGAATAGCGAGGGCTTGGCTGACAACTTTGCTGGTGCGCAGGCCAAGTACTGCACCTCGCAACTCCAACTTAGGGATGGTGACTTTCTTGATTGGGGTTGCCCGCGCCTTGGCGAATGCAAGGCTGACCTTCACAAAACCATCCGGATACGCCGCGCGGACATAACTGACAGCTGAAGTGGCGTGCGCCGAGGCATCGGTGAAGGTATGTACTGTGAGCTTCGCGGTGTCAGCCTGGCGCTCCATGCTTTTGAAGCATCGTGGCACTTTGATCCCAGCTAGATCTGGTAGTTCTGCAAACCACCTCTGCCACTTGGTCTCCAGCTCTGATGGGAGACGGTCATCCCAGGAACAGCCGAGAATGCATGCCTCCTGGAACAGCAGTCGAGCCCTTATCGTAAACGGCGAAATATGCCCTCTTGGGTCATAGATGCTGGCCATCTTGGATAGGACGCTTCGTTTCGTCAGCCGCTGGTCGTCCGGTGTGTTGTAGCGATAGCTGAACGTGTCAGACGCTGCGTCCCACACGACACCAAGCGTCTTCACGACTGCAGCTGATGCGGCGTCGCTGCAATCATCGATGCTCACCAGTGCGTCGGCTGCTCGGTCGGCCTCCGGGATAGAACGGAGCACGTCACGGCTGTTACTGCGCCATTTCCGCAGGTGAAACGAGCCCATGTGGAGCAGGTCCTGCACCCCCTGCCGTACTGAGATGCCGGCTGGTACTGATGGTTGTGAGTTCAGGAAATCGTCAACGTAGAACGATTCCTCGACCGCTGCTCGGGCTGCTGTCTGCTGAGTCGTACTGTTCCCCATGCTGTGCGGCTACCTCCCTCAGAGCTCGGCAGGCGATGAACGGTGATGCCTTCAGTCCGAACACGAGTCGAGTAAACTCGTAAATGGATGGTTGCTCGTCTGTCGACTTGCGCCACAGGAAGCGTACGTACCGCCGATCTTGCTGTTGTAGCTGGACCTGCAGGAACATCTCTGCAATGTCTCCTACGATCGCAACCGGTTCACGGCAGAACCTGAGTAGGACGTGAATCAGGTCATGTTGCAGTTTCGGACCAGTGTACATCTCATCATTGAGAGACACACCCCGCTGACGAGCTGCTGCATCGAAGACAACCCTCACTTTCGTGGTCGCCTTGTCGTGGCGCACGACAGGAAAGTGCGGTAGTAGCCATTGGTCACCGTCTCTGGCGGCACTATCCTCACAGCGGACCACATATCCCTTGTCGATGTATGATTGGAAGACTCTGTCGTACTCTGCTTGGATGTCCGGCTTCTTGAGAAGAGATCGCTCGAGGCTGATCAGCCGCTTCTCTGCCATGGCTCGGTTTGGCGGCAGCTGTGGCTGGTGGTCTGGCCGAATCCAAGGGATGCCTGTCGTGACACGACCATCAGTGATTTTCATCCTGTCAGCCACGAGGTGCTCTGCTTCTATCTCAGCCATCGTCTTGTCAGATTGTGGTTGCATGCCCACCTGGTCATCCTCCCAGAACTTAGTGACCAGCGTATCGAGCAATGGCTCACATACTGCAGATGCGTGCAGCGTGCACTCGGATGTGGCACTCGTCGGCATGTCCACCGGCCCAAAGCAAACCCAGCCGAGTGGTAGACGGCGTGCAATGGGCTCTCCCGCGCGCCCAGTGGCCTCCTCCAGCACTCGGTGTACCTCAATGACATCGATACCAATCAGGATGTCTACCTGCCGCGAGTCGACCTGTGGTAGCGGTAGTTGCTGGAGGTGGGGGAATTGTTGGCTCATCTGATGCCAGTCAACGGCCGGTAGCGGAGCTGTGATGTCGGGCTGGGTCCATGCTTGGAACGCCGTGCTGTAGTCACCATCATGACTGTGGATGGTCAGGTTGACTCTCTGCCGGCGGCCTGTTACTGTCGTTCCGCCTAGGACTGAGGTGGTGAGCTGCTCATCTGGCCCGCTGACACCCAAGCTCTCAGCAACGTCAGCCCTGATATAGCTGGTCGATGATGCCGAGTCAATCAGTGCCACTGCATCATACATCTGGTCTTGGTGTTGCAGCTTGACTGGCACAGTCATGAATGCAACATGGACCCCGGTGTTAGCAGTGCAGGTGGTTGCTGTGGCCGTCGCTGCTGTGTCGGATGGACGCTGTGGCTTCTCACGTGATCCACCGCCTCGCTGTGGACTGTCCAGTCGATTGCTTTGATTCATGCTGGCTGGCTCTTTGTCCGTCTTCCTGCTGTAGCTCTGCTGTTGTCTCACAATGTGGAGCATGTCATGGTGTTTTCCACCGCACTTAGCACATGGGTTGCTCCTGCACTCAGCAGAACGATGGCCAGCAACGCGCAGGCAGCAGGTACACACATTCAACGGCTTAACGAATTTCCACCTGTCTGCTGTTGACAAGGTGGCAAATGCCCGGCAGTCAGCTAAGCCGTGGCCCTCTCCGCACTTCTTGCATCTGGCCTTTGGCGTCTCATTTCCTGCTGTAGTTGCCAACGTTCTATGTGGTCGATGATCGTGTCGGCTTTGTGACTTCTGCAGCACTGCCGTTGATGTGGGTGTCTTGTGGGTCTCTGCCTGCCTCTCCTCTACCTTCCTCAGCATATGAACCAGATTCAGTAGCCAGTCTGCAAAGTTGCAAACATCGCAGTTCCGGTCCTCGTGCAGCTCAAAATACCTCAGCAGGAGGGTCGGTGGTATTTTCTGGGTTGCTGCTAGGTACAGTTCACGGCCGGGAGCAATGCCACACGACTTCATGTTGACCAGGGTACTCCGCAGCTTTAGAGCAAACTTCTTTAGCTTGTCGGTGGCTTTAGCGTTGTCAATCTTGGGCCACGTCAGGATATCTTTCTCGTGACGCTCAAGTTGTCGCTCCTCACCGCCATACCAGGCTTCTATTTCCACCAATGCTGCTTGAAAGGCGCCTGTTCCGTCCATAATGTCCTGGACGAGTTCCTCGGCACTCCCTCCGGCGAGTGACTCTCTCAGTCTCGCCATCTTGTAGTGCTCAGTTGTGTGGGGGTCTGTTCCCACCAAACTCATGAATTTCTGTCTCCAAGGGACATAGTTCACTGGCGCTCCGTCAAACTGCGGTAGCTTCAACGGCTTCAAATGGGATCTGTATGTCCCGGCATGAGGGTAAGCAGCTGGTGACGTATATGGACGTTGTCCATCTGGCTGACTATACTGCGTAGCCAACTGACTCTGTGCAGCTGCTGGTGCACTTTGCTGTACATAATATGGCGTGTAGAAAGTTGCAGGATTCGCAGCTGGTGATGTATATGGACGTCGTCCATCTGGCTGACTACACTGCGTAGCCAAATGACTCTGTGCAGCTGCTGGTGCACTTTGCTGCTGTACATACGGTGAGTAGAAAGTAGTTGCAGGATTCTGGCTGCGGGTCTGGCTGATTGACCTCTTGCACTCACTACTCTGGCCTGTCCAAGCTGGCTAGGCACTTTCTGCTGGACTGTGTAGCTACTTGGCTGCACTTGAGATGTCACAGCAGGGTGATACTTCTGGTTAGCTAGTGTCTGATACTGTGGGCCTTGGGGCAGTTGTGGCTTCAGACTAGTTGTGGTGAATGGTGCAAAGCTGGACTGCACAGTGACCATCTTTCCTGGTCTGTGTTGTGCGTTGTTACTAGTATTAGCCACAGCTACTGGGGCAAAACTGTTACTCTGCACCACAGGATTCACTGCACTATCACCAGACATACCTGCATGTACTTGACTGCTGCTAGCGCTGTCGCTGCTCACTGGACCATCAATGACAATGGACTGTGCATGTGTCACTGTGGATGGCAGTCCCTCACTTCGACCAGCTTCCACTTCCACTGTTTTGGTCTTACTTGGTAGCCAGCTCTGGGGGCTTCTTCGTTCCACATCCACAGCACTCATGCATGGAGGCAGACTACCAGCTGGTGTTTGTCTTGGCTTGGCCGGCTGGATGTCAACTGCGTCCACCACGCTGAAGGCGCGCCCTGCTCTCCCAGACTCTGCGCTGGTAATTTTGAGCTTCTCAAGGAGTTGATGATGGCGCACGAGTGCTTCTGTCGTGAGCCCTTGTCCAACACCTGCGTGGGACAGTCTCCGTGCACTTTCATCTCTCCGACTCCTGCGGCTGCTCGCGGTGGAGCCTTTCTCTGAGAGCTCCAACTCCAGCGCTGCTCTGTCTGCAGCCAATCGCTTGGTCACCAACTCTCTGTTGAGTTCCAATCTCTTTTCGACCGCCTCAGCCTCCAGCTGGACTAATTCCTCAGCAGCTTGCAACTCTCTCTCGCGTATCCTGGCCGCGAGTTCCAGTTCGGCTTCCTTACTGGATTTCTTGGAAACTTGGGAGACACTATCCCACTCTCCATATCGCGAAGGAGGCTTACCCTTCGTCGACCTGACGCTCGTTCTTTTTTCCATCGACTCCGATTACTGCCTCGGACTCGAATCCGGCTCGAAGGACCAGTTGTTCGGTCACGGAATCTGGACTCCAAAGAAGACTGTATTTATTTCTGTTCTTCGTAACTGAACGAAAATCTCTAGACTAATAGTATGCACACATCATCGTGCCTTGGCACGGACATACCAACTCTGCTATTGTCCTCTCTCCAGGACAAAAAAACTCTGCTTTCCAAAGAGACAAAAAAACTCTCTCCTCCCCAAAGTGAAACTGGTACTATCACAAAAGCACAGCTGATAAAGCGAACAGACCTACAGCCAATCAGCAAACCAGTTCCGTCATATGATCCAGCAGGTATTGCATGCCATGCATGTACTAGATTAATGCTACGGTACAGACAATCGCATGTCTAGACAGGTCCTAACAGTGTCTAGTCAGTACTAGCATCATGCTCACATGTGCCGGGTCAGCACACAATACATCGACCTAGCAAACGGTAACCTACGGGATCTACTGGAACAATGGTTATGCAGAGAGCTACAGCCAGCATGGTTATGCAGAGAGCTTGAGCATGCGGCGAATTGTACATACGCCAAATTAGGATTGCTGGTATGATCTCTTGCTTTCATGCGCATGTGTGTGTGTGTGTGCTGTGCTGTGCTGTGTAGGGGAATTGAAGATGACTGTGATCTTTTCCGCACCACGCAGCGATCTCGACTGGCAACTGTTCCACCCAGGTAACATTACAGCAGCACTAGTATTTGCAAACTGGAAAGTAATGATATTGTGTCCATTTTCGTCATTGCCCTCTTGTGTATGCGTTGCCCTCGTGTTTTCTCCTGTTCTCCAAGGTTTTTCCCGTTGCCTTGTCATTATATTTACCTTTGTTTGCTTTTCCGTGTGTTTGCTCTCTCTCTCTCTCTCTCTCTCTCTCTCTCTCTCTCTCTCTCTCTCTCTCTCTCTCTCTCTCTCTCTCTCTCTCTCTCTCTCTCTCTCTCTCTCTCTCTCTCTCTCTCTCTCTCTCTCTCTCTCTCTCTCTCTCTCTCTCTCTCTCTCTCTCTCTCTCTCTCTCTCTCTCTCTCTCTCTCTCTCTCTCTCTCTCTCTCTCTCTCTCTCTCTCTCTCTTGCCGGCCCAGCGCATTTCACACAATGGTCAAAGCATGGTGTGCAGTGGAACCAAGATGTTGTGTTGGTGGACGGGACACTCTCTTACCTGAGAAGTAAGTATCTTGACATGATTGTGAAACCAGAGGACCCTTGAGCATTATATTTGGCAAACTCTTGTGAAATTTGGAAGCAACTTTGTCTGCCATCGCCACTGCACTATCTCTTAATTTGCTAAATCCTATATGAGCCCCAGCCAGCAGAAACCTGAACATGTGTAATTTTTTCAAAAATTATTTTTTCCCTCCAAATTGTTTCTACACTATTAATCATTCAAGTTATCAAGTTTGATGACAATCTGATAAGCGAAAGCATGGAAAATAGAGTTTGAAGTCACACAGGTCAAGATTCCGTACAGTTGGCGCAGCATCCATGCCTAGTGATTCCATGCAAGTTGATCCTACAGTTTCTGATTGTGATGTGGAACAGGTACATGTAAGTAAATAGAATGCAAATCAGGCTTGCCCTCTTGGTGCTGCAGGCATGAGTTGTTCAGAAGTGTGACGATATTCCGTATACATCACTACCTTCTTTACAACACCAGAGTGCAAAACGATGATTGGTGGCTGGCCTTCCAAATTGTGTTCAGGGACCTCTGTGCTGGTAGTTTGAGCGTTGTGACAAAGCTTGCCATACTGATAGATGTGCTCACCAATACCACAGACATCCACTCTCTTGCACACTTTCACTCAGACCATGATTTCAGCATAATTGTATTTCAATGATATGAGCGAATACTCGCGTTTTGTAGCACGTGAAGATGTTGCCCGAAAGCGTTCAGCCGGTTTGAGTTTTTAGGTATCCCCTTTCTCAGCACAGGCAGCAGCCAGCTTGGCGTCATCTGGCAAGGTAGAGTACTGATAATACTACGCTCTGTTTTGCGCCGTGAGAAGCCCTCCATCAGTGTCTGCAGCATCATTGTTGTCGATGTAGAAATACGGATCGCTCAGCGGGACGACATTCTGCTTCTCCTCGCAGTCGCTATTACTCCAGCACTGACTATCGTCGCCACCAGTATCCAGTGTCGATTTTATGAGGGCTCCTCGTTGCTATGCATATGAGACTCGCCACTGCTGGACAAGCTCAGCAAGATCGCCACCAAACAAATAATTCCGATCGCGAACTAACTTTCAGCGCCGCTCCGTACAGGGAGTCTCGCGCTGACAACTCTGGACCTAAGTCTTTGTCGCGACACCTGTCGCCATCGCTGTGTCTAAACTCAACCTCCGTGTGACGAGCTCTCACCTAGCGCTAAAATCAATTGACCAGAGACATTTGAAGACACTTGAAACTCCTTTGACAACAAAGACACCCACTCGATCGAAAAAGAATCTTCAAAAGCCAGCTCACTGCGCGTCCCCAACTTTGACGTCACATTTTGATGATTGATATCAAGTACACAAGTGCTGGTTTTCGCTGGCCGGGGCTCATATATAGGATTTTGGTCATATTTTTCAACTCAAAATGGGTGTGGCACGAGCATAGAGAAAAGTATGTGACCAATTCTTCCTTGCTAGGTCTTAGTAGATATCGAGAGTTGAATAAGATAATTTTTTCAAACACTAACATCTCAGGCTCATCTCCTTCCCAATATTACTAAGGCCTGTGCCCTATTTTTCGAATCCTATATATAGGATTTGAGATTTTATTGGACCTTGTTTTATCCTTAAAACTGTTAGTTTCATGACGGCATGTGCGATATGTCGTCATGAAACCACACCTGCAATGTTCTTCTGCACATTCACTGCTTCAGTCCTTTCCATGACAGCAGCTGAACAAATATGCTCAAATTTCCAATTTTTGCTGAAAATGGGTATTCATCAGAAATATTATCGCCCTATGAATCTAAAATGTGAACATTCATGCCTCAAACATATTTACAACTTCCATGAAAACCATTATGCCGTTATTACTGGTCGTGATGACCAATAACAACGGCATAAAATGCACACATTTTCAAATCCTATATATAGGATTTTGGGCCAGCAAATTAAGAGATACAGGAGCAGGCAGTTCATAAATTTAGATATCCACCACCAGCAAGCAACGACAAGAGGCGGTTTTAGATACTGTGTTTTCTGGGGTCCGAACCACACTGAGGCATAACCCCACTGCCACCTACCCACCCACTCTTCGAAGCAAATTGTCCCTTCCATTTTGCCCCCCCCCCCCCACACACATTCACTTGTATGAAGTGCAATGCTCCATCAGTGGTGGGATTGCTCAGCTCGCAATTGTTTTTAACAAGTACGAACACATCATGTACTTGAATGACTTTCCGATGTCCGCATCTTCCACTCTCTTGGTTTGCTCTCCATTTCACATTCCTCCACCGCCAGGTATATTGGCCGTAAGTCTGTCTTTTATTGATGCTAGGTGCATCAATGCTTGTGGTGCTGATAACAAGCCAAACAACTATAGATTTCACTTCGGTTTCTGTGTGTGTGTTGGTGTGCGCACGTGTGTGCACGTGTGTGTGTGTGTGTGTGTGTGCGTGTGTGTGTGTGTGTGTGTGTGTGTGCGCGCGTTGTGTCCCTGGTCTGACTTCTAGTCTGAAGGTGGTGGTCGACGCCGTCTTGAAGGCTCTTGTGCACAGTGGCTGCAACCTGTCGGCAGCAACCTTTCAACTGGTGTTGGACGCTTGCTGGGAAAGTCGCAATCGCAAGCTAGCCCTGACCATGTACCGATGTATGAGAGACATGGCTGTGCAACCTAGTGTACATGTAAGTAGCGGGGGTGGGTCCAGCGATCTCTACAGGAGGGAGGGGGGGGGGGGGGGGTTCCAGTTTAGTCGAAACTGAATAGCTGATACATGTACATCCACATGCGTACAGTCTCCAGTAGTACATTTACAAAGTTTAGGGGGTGCCGCATAATAGATGATATGCCAAATAACGTGCAACTAGACTTGGGAGGGCATTGCAGAGTAGTTGCATACAAAGTTCAAAGTTGTACGGTTACCTGTGACTTGCATTCCTGCAGAGCTCGGGGCCTACCATGTACACATTGTAGTACAATTTGTATGCAACTTGTGTGCGATGCCCTCTCAAGTCTAGTTGCGCGTTATTTGGCATATCATCTATCCCTCGAACCCCTCCTGGATCCGCCACTGTGTACGGGCAAGTGTTGCTCTTACGCCTCCTGCTCTCGCTGTTCATCTACACACTCTGACTTTATTCACAAGCCTGAGGCACTAAACAGGAAGCTTTATTTGACTATAACTCTCAAATTTACAGTCTCTTGAAGTGAAAGTATGCATCGGTGGCAGTGTTTCTGTGCTTTTCCACTTTGAATGTTTTGTGAGAATTTGGTGCATCTCACCAGAAGTGGAAGGAGTATGTGGTGTATTTGCCTCTTTCCTGCATTTCACGTTTTGGCTTGTGTGTGTGCGTGCGTGCGTGCGTGCGTGTGTGCGCGTGCGTGTGTGTGTGCGCATGCGTGTGTGTGTGTGTGTGTGTGTGTGTGTGTGTGTGTGTGTGTGTGTGTGCTGCTGCTGCTGCTGCTACTGTAGGCATTTGGTCAGATCACGCGTCTCTCCATGTCCAGTCCCGTGACAGTGAAGTGGCTGTGGGAAGGTGAGTGTGTGTGTGTGTGTGTGTGTGTGTGTGTGTGAGTGTGTGTGTGTGAGTGTGTGTGTGTGTGTGTGTGTGTGTGTGTGTGTGTGTGTGTGTGTGTGTGTGTGTGTGTGTGTGTGTGTGTGTGTGTGTGTGTGTGTGTGTGTGCCAGCTGTATGCTGTATGCTCTTGCTGTGAACACAATCTCTGCTGCGTATACTGAGTAACTGCAATTGTGCAGCTCTGATCTTTGTGCAGAGATGTTGCTAAGCTCTACATGATTGTGTTGATACACGCAATCTGCGGACAGAGCTGCGTCATGCTCTGCGCACTAAACAGCAAGGGTACACTATGTGCTGATACAAACTGACCATGTTCTCCACTGTGTGCTAGGCTGGTGTCAAGTATCCTCAGGCTGCGTACCGGTTTAATGCTCAGAGTCCAGTAGATGCAGCCAGTAGTACAACACTCACACAGCCATGGCACGACCAAGGCCTTCTCTGCTGGTCCTCAGAGTTCGCGTTTGAAAAAAAGCATTCATCACACAGCATGAGACTTGCTGTTTGATGAGTGCATTTTCAAACACAAACTCTGAGCTACAGCAAAGAAGGCCTTTGTTGTGTAACTGCTGTGTGAGTATGGCATGAAGAATAAGCCCTAGCATGGCCAAGACAGCTAATAGTAGCTGCCAGGAGAGTGCGTATTTTAACCCTTTGAGGACTACCCAAAACCACCTGGATTCCTACCATTTCAGGCGAAAAATCGGTATTTTCTAAAATTGATCTAGTGTCATAAAATTTGGTTCTAAAGAGACATAGACATCAGTAGGCAACAAAAACCAAAGTTTCTACATCATAATTATATCCAATAGATGTCAGAATGGTCAATTCAAAATAGGTGTATGTTGCGATTTTCTCCAAAAATCGGGATTTTCAAAATTTGATATAGTGTCCTAAAGTTTGATTCTAAAGAGACATTGACATCAGCTGTCATCCTCAGAAAAGTAAAAAGGATCACACTGTTCATCCTCACTATCGCTGCTCATAAAGATAATGCCGAGGGCCTCAGACAAGGAGACACTTGACAGGTTACGTGCCATCGGCACTCTCAACAAAGTAACAAGTTAGTTTCAAATTCCAAATAATTTCTCCATCGGCGCATTCTCTGAGTATACTCAAATGTGGCCGGTTCTCCACGGGACCGACGCGGATCGACTGCGACATGCCTCACCTTGACGAAGAATCAGGTCGTACTCGTCTGAGCAACATATGAGCGACTTCAAGCACCTACAAATATATCGATATCGCAATTTTCTCGAGAGCGGGTCTGGTTCTCCTTTGTGTAAAGATTGCTGAGTACCGGCAGACAGAGCTTGCACATGCTGTAGGGATGGCAGGGGAACACTGGGTACCAGTTTGAGTTTCACGATGAGCAGGAATATTGTAATCTAGCGTTTCGGAGACAGCAGTTTTAATATAGCTACTACCGGTAGGACGGCTGCTGATTTGACAGTTCACTGAGGTGGTGTTGAACGTTGTCGCTGCTCTGTTGAGGACAGACACCGTAATGCTCTTTTGTTCTCCTGCCAGACCCAGTTCAGCTGCGATGCTACGCACGGTGCTGCCGTCATTGAGTAGGGCATTCACCGCAATCTTGCGGTTGCCGTTTACCAAGGTCACCGGCACTGTCCGCAGGGCTGTCTATGGCTCAACTTGCTGGCCGTGATGTGTTCTGGCATGCGCACCGGTTTCGGACACTGACTCCCCTTCCGTGTTCATGACGGATGAGGGAGGCCCAGACATCTGGCCTGGCCTGTCTGGTTGACTGGGTGCTGCTCTTGGCTTTGCCATACCCTGGTTGTTCCTGCTCTGAGCTCCAGCTGGTTTCCTCACCGCAGGGTCCATACTGGTGTCACTGTTTGATGAGTTGAGCAGGCGGTTGTGCGTTTCCGTGCAGCCGTCGATCCCACAGGTGCGGCTGCGTGTGCAGTTCGACCCACTGTGCCCGCTGCCTAAACACCTGTAGCACAATGCGGCTCCTCGTGCTGTGGCCCAACGCCTTGTGACACTTTGCGACTGGATGACCCTGGCCACATGCTGGACAAGAGCGGTTGCGGCTCGGCAGGTCGCCACTAGTGCTTGAGCTCACGAAGGTGTGATGCGAGGTACGCCGATCTGCTCCTCGTCCATGGCTGCTCACGTCCCTTGGCCGTGCAGTGCTGGACTCCTGTTGACGGGTGTGTGATGTCACTCCCCGGACTGACTCGGCAGCTATGACTGCGAATTCTGCCTCACGGTTTACCCAGGTCAGCAGGGTTTCCACATTCTCGGGTTCGTGGTTTTCGTAGAGCCAGCGTTGATAGTTGACTACCATGGCTTCCGTCATTTTAGGCAACAGCTTGGCTTACAGGGAACCGTTGCCCGGCTCCTCAGTCCGCTGCATATCCGTCAGATTGATGGCTGCCACGTCAAGTAGGTCAGCAAATCGTTCTACGTTTTTTGCTGATTCCGGACGGATGGGTCGGAATCTGTCCAGCTCCTCGAGGTACAGGCTCACCTGTCGCCGACTTGTGCCGAACTTTCTTTCCAAACGGGTCTTGGCAGCTTCATATGCAGCGGCAGAATGGCCCAGATTCTCTACTGCTCTCAATGCGTCGCCTGCCAGGTACTCCCGCAGCTGCAGCATTTTGTATTCGGCTGTCAGCGGAGCTTGATCAATGGATGCCAGAAATGCTGCTTTCCAGCTTGGAAACTGCTTCTTGTCCCCACGGAATACTGGAATCGATACTCGCTTAAGCTGCCTCCACAGGTCCTGGCCGACAGCTGCCCTTGCCGGTTGTGGTGGCTGTGGTGGTGCTGGTAGTGCCGGCTGCGCTACTGCGGACATGCGCACTGCTGGCAGAGCTGGTCTACTACTACGAGTACTGACTGCTACCCTTGCACTACTACTACTAGTACTGACTGCTACCCTTGCACTACTGCTCCTTGTACCTGTACTGCTGGATATTCCGGCATGTGCATGAGTGTACAGTGGTGCACTTACTGGGGCAGGTACATGTAGTGAACTGGTTCCATCCCCTGTGCTGCTGGTGGTCATACTGACTGATGAGCTAGCAGTGACAGCTCCGGTCTGGCTAGTCTGGGTCACTGATGACTGGCTGGCAGTAGTACTCAGTCGAGTCAGTGCAGGATCTACCTGCTTACTTGGTTGACCAGGTTGCCACTGTTCCTGGTGTACAGTCTCAGCTGCTGCACTAACACCTCTCCTGATACCAGTACTGCTAGTATCTGACTCCAGTGCTTGCTGATTATCTGAGTCAGCTGGAGTGGCCTTTTCTTCCTGAGACTGGGTCACACTTGGTATGAAAGGCTGGGCTGTGGCATCCAGACTATTACTAGTACTACTACTCGCGGTACTAGCGACGTACGCGGTGGAAAACTGGTTGAAGCCATCGGTCGTCGCTCTCATTTCTTGATTCAAGTCTTCCATCTCGTCGTGTACCTTCGATACGGCTTTGTTATTATTAGCTCCCAAGTACAGTTCCTCCATGTCGGTCAGCAATGCAAATATTTCTCACTCGACATTCTCAAGATACCAGAGCTGCTGGTCCGCCGCTTCCATCGTACCGCCCTCTCGCATTATAACCAACAACCCTCGTCGGCTAT
>NC_088644.1:41939123-42059123 GCF_964019385.1 Sycon ciliatum
TGAAGCCTCTTGCGTAGTCTGCGTGTAGCACTCTTCCCACCCTGGGTATGACCCGTCTTTTTCTGGCAATTTACAATTATGTATTTCTTTTGATAATCAATTTACTTACATTTTCCCCGTTTCGCTGGATATTAGACCAATTCATTTATGAGCAGGTACATGAAATATAACGGAGCTGTCTTCAAGAGAGGGCGGAAGATGTGGCCGACTTTCTTGACTTGAATAAGGAGATGAGTTATATGATGGATGGATTGTATGCTCATCTAGTGACACATGATCATATTCCTGGGTAGGGTAAAGTTAGTTGAGTCAGTACAGGGCAAGCACATACCAATGCAACAGCTATGATGATCTAGGGCAAGCATCTGAGAATACTGTACGTGTATACACACACACACACACACACACACACACACACACACACTACTACTACTATGTACAACTGCCACAAAATGGCCACGTCGCTCCCAGAAGCGGGAGACAACAGCGAGAAAAAAGAAACAAGGAGAATAATTGAGGTGAAAGGGGACCGTTCTACACATAGCTAGTGTTTCTGTCTTCGGTGGCGGGTGAGGTCCTGCGGGCGGGAGAATCGTTCGTTACATATGCTGCATTGAATGGGCAGATTAGTCCTCTGGTCCTTTCGCAGTCGTTTGCCTCGAGTACAATTATGGCGGTTAAAACCAGCCTGACTCTTCATGCAGCGATCACAGATCGAGCAATGGTGCTGGCAGCAGTCCAAATTCAGGCTGCATCTCGTTGAAACAGCTGGTATTTCGTCCGATGTCTGACGCTCCACACAACGATGAACTGCAAAACCGCCAGCGCTTTGAAACCAGCGGTCACAAACTCCACAGTGACGGGCCCCAGGCTGCTGGGCAACAGGTAAGGACCGTACAGCTGAGCACTTGTGACGGTGAATCCCACGAGCAGTGAATGATCGGTTGCAAACCTTGCAGGTGACTTTGTTGTTGTTACACTCCACGAGATCATCCGGAGTCTTTGCAATTGCCTCGCGCCATGCTGGGCGATCCTGAGCCAAAGTGAGCCAATTCACTATGCCACCGAAACGAAGATCACGTGCGACGAGGTCTTTCCATCGCAGTCGTGGCCCACAGGCTGGGCGTGGATCTGAGAAGAAGCTAAACAGTATCAGCTTCGGAAGCCGGTTATCTGGCATTCTGGCGACATGCCCAAGCCACTGCAGACGGCGGTGTCTGACGGTATCAGATGGCAGTGCCATATCACCCCAGCGTCTTCGCAGCTCCTGGTTGTCACACACACACACACACACGCGCACACACACACACACACACACACACACACACACACACGCACACACACACACACACACACACACACACGCACACACACACACACACACACACACACACACACACACACATACACACACACACACACACATACACACACACACACACACACACACACACACTTTCTGCACTGATACGGCTGACTTGAATCATTCGACTTCAAGAGCCTGAGTAAGTTCACAGCCCATCCTGATGTCTCTCTTTTTTTCTTTCTTTGTTGAATGTCTCTTTTTTTTTCAACCGTTTCTGTCACTTGTCACCCAGTTGTTGTATTTTCTGTGTGTCGGCCCATACTTGGTATTATTCTTGAGCCAATGGCACTCATGTTGGGTTGTGTCCTGCAGCTGTGGCTGTTGTCTGCCTCATTTTGTCATGGGTGTTCTAGTACGGTGTACACGTTTGCAAGTAACGTTCAGACTGCTCTGCTTGGCCCTACGTATGCAGTTACATCTGGAAGATTGGGTGCTTTGAGGTTAAGCTTCCATGCTCTTCACACCCTGTGTCTGTGTCTAAATGGCATACAGGCAATCCTTGAAAAATAACTGGTTGTTATGATTGTTTTCTGCCAGTTTGTTAGCAATGCTGTCAAGTCAGTCCTAATACCACTTTTCCGCAGCGAAATTCACAATATTCGCATGGAATCCTCTTCTTTGTGTGATTTTGCGTGGGTCGCATGTCGCTTTGTGACAGTGGCGGCCCGTGGAGCTTGTTACCATGGTTTCCTTGCTCATGCGGTGCCATCAACTGGGTATGACTAGTGTCGACTGTACATGTATTGGTTAATGAAGTGCACATCCCCGCATAGAAATGAAGAAAAATAACAACAACAAACAGGACATAGTGGACACTAAACGGAAGGGCATGTAGAGGCACGTTTGTTTGTTGTTTGCTTATTTGTTTGTTTGTTTGGGTTTATTTTGCTTTGCACAGTAAACAGGAAGCGCTGAGCCCGATGACATGTAGGTCAACATACATGTAGATGCATGTACTTGTAGAACTCAGATGGTGAGCAAAGGAACTACCTTCCCCCCTTTGCAATTATCACTATTATCCATGAACCTTCCAAGTTCTACTTTAACAGCATTCAGGAACGCCTTGCTTTACCAGTAGTCCACAATTTTAGTCCATATTTGCTTCGTTCTTCTTTTCCTTTTCTTTTTGACTTCTTACTCTTTTCCTTGTTAGCCATGGTTGGCTATAAAAACCCTGCAATCGCCACGCAAAGTGGTCATTGGCTACTCCAGTCATGTATTGCTTGGAATAAATACATATAAATAAATAAATAAAATAAGTTGGAAGGCCATTGGTTAGCGCTTTCGGGCAGTACTGTAAAACCGAAAAGTCTAACGACCAAAAAGTTTAACGTTTTTTGTAATTTTGACATGATTACGTGCAGAAAGTTTAACGATGGCTACCTGGCGATCCATCGGCATGTGCATCTTTACACAGACATCTAGCTATAACGGTTTTTTCAAATAACGAAAAAGAATTGGTCGTTTATTTAGAAAAGCGATCCTGTCAGCTTTTCTATTATTGTGTTCACATGGCAGGAAAAACGACATCGCTATGCTACGTAAGTTTCTACGTAAGGTGCTCGGTATTTCACTTAGGCTACGTAAGTCTCTACGTAAGGTGCTCGGTATTAGATCTACCAACGGGTGGTAGCCGCGTGCTGTGCACGTGCACGGCAGCCGGCAGACATTGTGTTGCAGTGAATTGAAGTCCGTGTTCGGATGTGCATGCGCGAGGAACTTCCTTCTTTGGAACTGCTTCTTGTATGAGCTGTTTCGGATATTTCGTCTCCTGGCCTGCCTTATTTCGTTTCGGTGCTGCTGAGACCTCCTTTCGCGGAATATTACTCAATGACAGGTGAGTTGACCAGTTCCCTTTGATTCATTTGCTTGTGTTGACTCTTTCATTTACGAAAAGTGTGCTGATTTTGGGCGGAATGCAATAAATAATGGAAAAGCTGACAGGATCTCCTTTCTAAATTTAGCTTTTCCGCTGCCGAGGCCTCCTTTTACGGAATACTCGATGACAGGTGATCTCTGAGTTGACCTGTTTCCTTCGATTCATTTGCTTATGCTCACCCTTTCATTTACGGAAACGTGTGCTGATTTTATTCGGATTTAGATCCATTTTTATCTCTTTGCCCTTGTCTACAGTGTGCGAAGAACGCGAGTTCACCTTCTTGACGGTAAGGCTCATGTTAGATGTGTTGTCGAAATACTCATATTCATTGTACACTGGTACGTTACAAGTAAGGCACTGGTCAGTGGCATACTATCGTTGGCAGTTCCCAATCTGGAGGGAAAGATTCAAGGACCCATTGACTGAGTTTGCAAAATAAATTCGCATACGGTATCAGGGAAAATCTCCATTGTGGAGAGGTTCAGTAAACTTGTTTGCTTCAAACGAAACAAGCCAATGGGTGCAGTTTCGTCTCGTGAAGATCTCGTACTTGTGTGATTGGATTTGTTTACTCGAGTCTGGGGCTGTTTGATTTACTATTTTGTGAGTACCGCCGAGATTGCACTGCTCCAAATAAAGTTTCGTGCCGCCAAAGCAAGAATTACGATCTGCAATCTGTTTGTAGTACCTGAAGGAATGTGCTGTACATGTATCGTACTTTCTCTATTGCTGTTTCAGTTGCCGTCATGTTGCTAAAGAAACGTTCAGTAGAGAGGTTCTGCAAAACGAAAATTCGAACGAAGTTTCGCGACAGTCCTTGCGAAAGTGTGTACAAATTTTTGCACGAACTTTGCGTTCTGCACATTTTCGTAGTTTGCGCGGGCCAAGTGCACGTACGCCATGACCCGATCTCACGGAATTTCCTACGACAGTTCATTTCGTGTTCCCTGCAAGTTTCGCGTCCAAAGTTCGTGCGAGGTTTCGCACTTCATGACGTAGAACGAAAGTTTGTACGCATTTTCGTTTTGCAGAACCTCTCTAGTGACTCATTTGTTTCATACGAGACTAGTCAATGAGTTGGTGTGGCTTAGAATCTTTCGCTGTAGAAGAAATCTATTCGTATGTCTATTGGAGAAATAATTGTATTCACTGGTTATATATATAAAATAGGTTAAGACAAACTCACAGAATAAATACCATCGGTCCCTTGGTGTTCATCCTAAAGAGGTTCGACTGGATATCATTCATACTCACCAAAATATGTGTAAGATTTTATTATTTATGGAGTGCCTTGTTTATCTCTCAGTACCTCCAAGCATAGCCTTGCCCCTTTTATCCTCAGGATCAGTGTAGTTGTTGGAACGAGGTGTCGGACTCAGCTTTGTTTACATTTTAATACATGTTTATTGTTCCTCCTTTGCTGTGTTGTTTTAGAAAATCGTGGACTAACAGTTTGAAGTCATTGAACTACTTCCAAAAGTTGTATCGACATCAACAGGATTACGATTTCAGTGCAATATGATGCAGGATGACCTTATCACGATAACCCATGATTATAAACCATTATAAACACAGAATCAACAAAAACATCTGCGACACGCACCTGGTTACATTTCTCAAATAAATCTGATCCAGGGTGGGGAAATCTGAAATATCTGAAAGGCAAGACAATGAAATTCTGCAACAGCAACATGCACAGAATGACCTCCGTATAAAAAAAAGTATCACCACGGTCCATCACTACTCACATGTTTCCCCGCAGAAGAACATGCTAGCCTAGTGCCATTTTCTGCAAGAAAAGACTTGCACCTCAATGCGTATAATACGGTATTGATATGATGTGAAGGCCATCATTTACATATTGATGTAGGGCATTCCATTGATTGGTGACAGAAAAAACAAAAGAAATTATAGCAATAAAAACTGCTTTATGGCAGTTTTCTAAAAAAAGTTATTGTGTTCTAGTCCATGGACCCCGTCTAAAAAGTAAGAAATTAACGAAATGTGATAGCCGAAAATTAAAATTTCACACAAAACCTCACAATAATCACACACAGAATGAAAAGCTACATGTAGAAGACCTTTTCCCCTCGTGATATCGATCCTCTTTCCTATGCATACATGACATGCATGTTGCCAATTGTTGGTGCAGTACAAGTTTAGTGTTGAAAGCAGCATTTCAACTGTTGTGATTATTGTGAGGTTTTGTGTGAAATTTTAATTTTCGGCTATCACATTTCGTTAATTTCTTACTTTTTAGACGGGGTCCATGGACTAGAACACAATAACTTTTTTTAGAAAACTGCCATAAAGCAGTTTTTATTGCTATAATAATAATAACGTTAGACTTTGTGACTCGTTAGACTTTCCGGTTTTACAGTACTCAAGACTTAGTTCACTTTCATGTCGTGGAATGTCTCAGTACTTCCGGATCTGGTCTAGTTGGTGTTAAGAGATGCATGTAGCTAGATATGTAGATGCTACACGAGCAGGACATGCATGTAGGTGATGTGAAGCGTTCCCGTATAAGCTTGTCTCGGGATAACGGTACAGCGCGCACCTTTGAGGGAGAAGGAGATTTTCAAATTGTATTCTGCAGTACAGCACTGAAGCTCCAGCTCCTCTGTTGGTCTGGTAAGTCTCTCTAATTCTCCCCTAACAGTTGCCATTACTAGCCAAGTTTTGCTTTGGGGCTTCGGTGTTTGGATGCAGTTTCCACGAATACGGTAGTATAACATAATACTTTGACTCCGCCCCACACAACAGTCTGTCCACTCGGTCAGTGCAACATTCTGGTCATTGCCATTGTTTGTCATGGTTAAAAATTACAATAATAATCCTCAATCAGTGTTTACTTGAAAAGCTGGAGTGAGACCAGGACGACTAACAAAAGTTGAATTGAATAAATCAGTGAAGATAATAAACTGAAAACAGAGGAGCGAGGGATCAAGGAGTGAATCAACTGGGCGTTCTTTACTGCAGATCACTGAATTCCATGCTATTGTTCTGCGCCACCACTATGGCAATGCCTTCTTTGGCAGTAGCATGTGGCACTGCACAGTACCAACTGTGAACAGAGGAAGAGTAAATCCATTGGCACTGCTAAAACAAAGTGTTTCACCATGGTTTAGAAGTTGACCGGGGTTTTGATAGGAACGTATGCTTGCATACATAATGTCGAATCGAACGATTCATGTAAATCCGTAGGTTCTCTTTCAATGAATAATTACGTCAAGCACTCAGTTGAAATTTGAAAAAAATGGTTGAAAGAAAGAATAATCGTCTCTACGTGTGCCAATATTATTACAAGTATTCATTCAATCCCTCGCAGCTGATGAATAATAATTTCGTTCTTTTTTTAGGCTGTAATAGTCATTGTTGTGCCTGCTGTGTGCTTTCCTACATGGGGCTATGGGACCGTTGAGTGGTATCAGAATAGGTAGTTCAGGTGCATAAGCAGAAAAATCTCTCAGTTTCGAATATGCTTTGATCAAGAGTACGTCACGTGACGTACACATGTGCTCAGTTCAGTGGCTGCATGGTGATAGGCTGTACAGGTGCTGATACCTGGTCCACGCATGTACTTGCACTGTGGTGTTCCAGAGGTGAGGACATTGGTGGCGTTAGGTAGTAGCTAGGTGAGGGCGTGCGAATGGCTGCAAGACAACCCGCACACAAGAAGAAGAAGAGACAGCAACTGAGTTAGAATACCAGTGTGTTTCTAGAGGTCATGGTTTGGTGTAAAGTGTGAGTGAGAAGACATTTCAGACAGGGAGAGAGGGGGAGGGGGGGGGGGGAGGAAGAGAGAGACTGCACTTTTTTCCTTTTTCGGCATATCAGTAATCTCCGGGTCAACAAAGTTCATGTTAACTTAACGCAGCCGAAGATTGCCTTTCCATACCACAGTAACACAACAATTCACTGATAACACGTACACAGAAAGAGAGAGTGTGTGTGCGTGTTTGGGTGGGTGGGTGGGGTAGGACATAGAGTTCTCTGGCCCCACCCTACCCCCCTCTCTCTCTCCCTGTCTCTCTCTCTCTCTCTCTCTCTCTCTCTCTCTCTCTCTCTCTCTCTCTCTCTCTCTCTCTCTCACGGTGACACACACATACACACACACACACACACACACACACACACGCACACACACACACACACACACACACACCCGCACACACACACACACACACACACACACACACACACACACACACACACATATACACACACTCTCTCTATCTCTCCCTCTCTCCACATTGAAGTTGATAGGTATACTAATCCATGTTGCTGCCCATCTAGGGATTCACGCCCGAAAAGATAATGATTGTACAAGTTGGATCTTACAAGTCAGACGTTACAAGTCAGACGTTACAAGTCAGACGTTACAAGTCAGACGTTACAAGTCGGACGTTACAAGTCGGACGTTAAAAGTCGGACGTTACAAGTCGGACGTTACAAGTCGGACGTTACAAGTCAGACGTTACAAGTCAGACGTTACAAGTGGGACGTTACAAGTGGGACGTTACAAGTCAGACGTTACAAGTCGGACGTTACAAGTCGGACGTTACAAGTCGGACGTTACAAGTCGGACGTTACAAGTCGGACGTTACAAGTCGGACGTTACAAGTCAGACGTTACAAGTCAGACGTTACAAGTCGGACGTTACAAGTCGGACGTTACAAGTCGGACGTTACAAGTCAGACGTTACAAGTCGGACGTTACAAGTCAGACGTTACAAGTCAGACGTTACAAGTCAGACGTTACAAGTCGGACGTTACAAGACGGACGTTACAAGTCGGACGTTACAAGTCGGACGTTACAAGTCAGACGTTACAAGTCAGACGTTACAAGTCGGACGTTACAAGTCGGACGTTACAAGTCGGACGTTACAAGTCGGAAGAGGCAATCTGACATGATACACTGTACACTATTCTGTACATGGACGGGGTGGGGAGAAGTGGGGGTTGAATTACGGGTTGTTTTCACCATTGCTTTAGAGTGCACGGTGCTGCTCTACTCTATACAAGTGAACATGTACCATGTACACGCACTTACCACACAATGCCTAGACAGGAGTCATAACAAACAAACAATGAACTGAAGAAACCAGTATGCACATGATTGTACACACACGCACTGTACAGTGAGCTGCAGTCTAGCACTTACTTGGAGACTTTGTGGAAACCTTGGTGTCCTTCAAGTTCAGATCGTTGTACTCTCCACCCGACCAGACATCCATGCCGACCTTCTTGATTCGCCGTCGAGTGTTTGCGAACCACATCGACACTTGGTCGGGCGTCCAGCCGACTTCCTTCGCCAGCTTGCACTTCTCAGCTCTCTTCGGGTATGGGTTGTTCCTGTGGTTGTACAACCATACGCGCAGGGGCCAGGATCGAACACGAAAACTGTCCAGAGGTGACAATCCTCCGCTTGTTTCACTGCTTGGGCTGACTTGAGATCTAGAAGGAGAATAAAATGGGAAAAAGCAGACTGCGAGTTAAGTACAATACATTGTAGTTATGCAAATACCGGACCAGGTAGACCTTCTAGGTTCTCTTGTTGTGTGTTGTAGCTTCGACGTTGAAACGCCAGCCAGCTATATCAGTGAACGCCAGCCAGCCAGATTGCAAGTTCAGTCCTCTGATTGCATGCCAACGAAAACGTGTGTGTGCGCGTGGAATACTTACACCTCACCGAACCTTTCTTTCTTTCCTACTTCCTGTGGCTCCTCCATTTCGTCTCTTTTATGGAAATCGCCTCATTGCTGGGTGGCTGTGACCTCATTAAATTGGTTTTTTCATTGGATCTTGTGCAGTCCGTTCCGCTCGTGAATTCAAACTAAACAACCAACCCAGCACTAATAATATCAGGTGATGTTGTTCCAACCCTGCTTGCACTTTGCAGTGTTACTTCTCAATTGCCGCACAATCGTTGTCTCTCGATTATCACACAATCGTTGTCTCTCGATTACCACACAATCGTTGTCTCTCGATTACCACACAATCGTTCCATCTTTGATCCTGGCTAGTACTAGTGACAAGTGACACATACTTCAGCGTGACGTAATACGTGACAACGTGTCTATGGGCAAAGGCACGGCTCTGTAAACCTAATTATTTTTCCGCACTGTCCAGAATGATAATACACCGCAGACACGCATCTTGCGCAGGACTTGTGTTAAGGGCATGATCAGAAACTAACAGGATACTAGTACACAGTTGGTGACATGTTGAAATGAAACTAGACAGTCTGCTCACTCAAGGTATTTAAAAAGAGTCACGCTTTCCATTGACACTAACATACTTCATGATCTACTAAACGTAGTCCGAAATTAGTGCTAATTGATTAGTGTCGAGTGCTTTAGGTTTCAGTGCCTGGAGCTATGATTACGATCCAGGACAGGACCAAGTGATGAGTGCAGTATACATGTGCATACGTATCGTATTTCTTCCACACACACAGGCAGGTATTGTTGCTGCCATAGTGCTTAGTGACAAATTCTCTCTCTCTCTCTGTACAGACGTTCACACCGTGTGAAAAGAATGAAACAAAATTAGTGTGTCTCTTCCATGCGTGTATCGGACATTTAGAACCCGTGCATGCATATGCAACGAAGCGCGACGAGTGTCTGTTACACCTTCTTCAATTGTAATGAGGCGAGCTCTGGAAGTAATGAACCAGTCGGTTATAAACACTTTACCCAGTCGTTGAATTGAGAAAGTGAACTCTGCCGCGCATGTGTTACTAAGTATAGTCTGGGGGGGGGGGGGGGGGGATCGATGGTAGTGCTTCACAGAATGGGCCTCCGATGCGGTGTACTCTACTGTGACTTAGTGTTAGCTGGAATATATGCTGCCAGAAGTGATCCACAGTCTGCACTCAACAACTTTTAAAACTCCTATCTGCCATGAGTTCCTTCTTCCCATTCCTCATGACCCCCACCCCTCTCACCTCTTTGCCTTTGCTCGGCTTTAGGAAACTCGGTCACTCCCTGTGATGAGCGTCCATTGGCTTTGGAAACATGCATTGGCAATGTCTCATGAGCCATCGTCTTAAATTAAAGACACCCTCTCTGTTCAGGTCCCATGCCGCGTGCCTTAGGCTCAGCGTGCATGTGCATTATACCTGGTGGGTTGTTTATGCCAATCAGTGGAGTGGACTGTGGAATGGCACCTGGTGCAAGAGACTTGTTTGTTCATGGATCACATCTCCCCATAGTATCCCTTCACCGTCCGGTCACGTTCCTGGTTAGACAGCTAGGTACATGCCGATATGGGCATGCTACGTAGGGATACACCCCGGCCTCATTGAATGATGGCTCCCATTGTGTGGGCATTGCCTCGTGAGCACCTCGCCGACTTGGCCGTGTGTATCATGTGTCACAGATCGGCTACTGACTTAGTTCTGAGTACCTAAGGCAAGTATCTAACACAAGTAGTACGAGCACGTGCCCAGACTGTTACTGTACTCGGTCGTTCCACACCATCCAAGAGTGTTGTGGCCCAGTGTGGGTAGCTTTAAGAGGACGTCTGCAGGCGCTAGGCATGCCATCAACATGGGCTGATCAAGAAAGCCCTAGCTGGTCTGGGTACAACTTGACCAGGTGCACTCCAGGCAGATGATGGTTATTCAGAGCACTTAGCAGTGTGTCAGATTGGCCCTGGGTGGATGGCATAACATCCTCTAGAAATGGCCCTGAGCAAGGTGCCTGCACGTTCTGGCCAGCACGACAGAAAAACTCCCTCACAAGGTCTGAGCTGAATTTTCGCACACCTTAAACCACTCACATCCATATCTATAGTGTCACCCAAAGCATTCGACAATGACAATGTCTATGCCTGTCGCAACATGTTTTGACTGGTGTACATACGAAACAAGCAGCTACACTCAAGAGCGTTTCACAGTCACGCAGAGCGTACGGTCATTGTCCATCCTTTGCATGTCGCAGGAATCATGAAGAACAAGAAGGCACAAGAGGCTGTGTTAGGACTGGCAGTGCCCTACCCCCTACCCCCTTCATCTGGTACTCTACCAGTGTGCCATGGGTGTTCCACACCATCACAGAGTGTCACTCCTACGACACCCATCCTAAATCATACTACAAGGATTGGAACATTTGCTGTCACTCCCACACCAATCTCCCAAGAATACTGGTAACATTTGCTGTCATGCTGGTCGAGTGAAATGTGACTGTGCACTCTATTCACTCGACTAAATATGGGGTGCCGTGAACCCGGATCCTCTTGTTTGAACCCATATCCAGGCCGTGTCAGAAATGCGGTTTGCACCCTCCGTAATGATCCGAATTGTGCGCAGTGAATCCGACCTTGTTTACTCTCTCGCCAATGTACCGATTCAGACTCAGAAGGGTACCTCTGACCACAACAATATGAAATGCAATCAGTAGAATCTACGAGCACCCAAACTCACCCAAGACCCGAGCAAGTACACCTCACCATGTACTATTTACTATTCTCTTCTAAAACAGGCTCTGTGTCTGTGATTTCACTCAATTATTTTCCGAGCATCTCCAGGTCCAGACGTGCTTGTTTTCCTTTGAATGTTAACTTCGAGTGAGGTTAGCACCTTCCCTTTCTTTTCTCTCTGACTGCCTTTCTTTTACGCGCGTTATCACTTGGTCCCGCTTGTTTGATGGCTTTGTATATCGCTGCTTTGTTCCACAGCCACTTCATTCCTGACGATGGTCAAAAAGACCGAAATGTTGACGAGACTACTGGATTGTGTGCGAAATGCAGTACTTATTTGAGTGTAGGCGAGTTGCTTCCAAATTATTTATTACTTCAAGTAATTAAAAGAATCAGTTTGTTTGGTCTGTAAGTATGAGGCCATGCGACTTACTCGTTGGCTGCCGCTGCCTTCCTGGCCGCTCCCACAGGCAGTTTATACGGTCTGGTTGCCTTCTTCTCCTTGGGGGCAAAGCTTGGTGTTTTGGGCGTCAGGTCCCCCGGAGTAGGTACGGGTGACAGGAGCGCGTTGGTCACTGGCCGCACATTGACAGTGTTTTGCGTCATTGTTGGCATGGCAAATGACGAGGTCTGCGGTGACAGTAGGGCCTCTGTACTGGCCAGGCCTGTGCTGTTGGCCGACAGTGGCTGATTGCTTGGGTCATACGTTGTGGAACCAGTCATTGCGGATAGAGGCAGACTTCTAGGAACAGGCACCGTTCGGTAGGGAAGGTTGGAGTACACCCCGATGGGGCCATGTTGCACCCCTTGAATAGGGCCATGAGGACCATGCAATGGCTTATACGGAGCATACCTATTGGCCTGGGCATGATTGATAACGCCCGCCGGTCGGGGCACAGTGCTCCATTGGTTGGTATTGAGCGGGGCGCTAACCGTCGGACTGTTATACGTCACCATTGGCGAATGTATAAAACTTGCTTCATTTTTGACAGGTGCCGACTGGGCTGCAGGAGGGAATGATTCAATACGACGCGCTAAATGCGACAAACCTCCCTCCGAGACGGAAAATGAGGCTACCTGCTCATCGCTGCCGGTAGCCGCTGCGGTCCAGCTCTGAAGATTTCCCGGATAAGGCATAACTTATAGCTTTAGACAAATCGGCATACCACTGACTTTCTCTGGACGGAAAATGCTGCAATACACTTGCGAGAATAATGTAGACAACTTCCGACCTGAGCCGGAAAATGTTGCAATGTTGCTTCTTGACAAGAAGGTGATCCAAGTCGTCGTCAGCCGAGCATTTATAGGTCTCACGTCTGTGACTCCCGTACTAGTAATAGTATGCATTATGAATCGCCGGATCAGTTCACAGTTTGCACTCTGGATTATAGAATGCAGTAACGTTGAGTGTCAGTTATTGCTTAGCTAGCTGTCAACAATGGAGCGCCAGCTACCTGCTAAACACTGGCGTGGACACGCCATGCGGTGGGACACGCGAGTTGGACACGGCAGGGAGACGTGACGGCAGCATAGCAGTGCTGTGCAGCTAACACAAGCCAGGCCTCCTTACAACCTTAGTGTGCATTTGGAGAGAGTATCAAGGGTACTCAGACGATTTTCCGCATTCTCTAGCTTCATGCAAGTACTGCGTCAAGTAGGGAGGGGCGTTGAACGAACAACATGCTCGTGGAAACAAAACGTGCGCCCCTCTGTCTCTGATCAACGACTCACTTCAGAGCTGCTTGGAACCTACCACTAGGCCAGTGCCAGGCGCGTATGCAAAGCTGCACATAAGGTCTGGCTAGCTAGCTAGGGTTCAGGGAGCTCTGCACAATCGGATACGTACGTGTGTGTATGTACAATATCAACTAGAACATGTTTAGCGATCCCTGGCCTCCTGTCCACATTATGGAGGCCGCTTACACAGGGAGGCGTAAGTTACAGTAGGTAACGTTAGTTACTGTAGAGGCAGAACATTTCGTCGGTCAAAAGTTTCGTCCGACTCCTAAGAAAGGGAGTTCGTCCGGTTGAAAATTTCGTCCATGGATCATAATAGCGTATAGAAAAGCTGGACAAATCGACATTAGTCCGGCACTTAATTTAGTCCAAAAGTTCCTTGGACGAAAAATACGAAATTAAATTCCAGACGAATATTTCTGCTTATACACATGTTTTACGACTCCCTGACATGTGGACAGGTCGACAGAAAGGAACCTCATTTATTTGTAGCCTCCAAGTACAAGTAGTAGTACATTTTCTCCGCAACTTGAGATAGTTTTCTACGAGACGCATGGCATAGAGGCTTTGAATCTACTGCAATATCAAGACTGCGAAGATGCTTGTTTTTTCTTCTTTTCTCTCTTTTACCGGGACTCCCATCAATTTACATTTTTCTTTCTCTTTTCACTTCTGATTTCTTATTTCAACTCAAGTCATTTTACATCTTTCCTGTTAATGAGTCTTTAAAATCGAGAGCAAATACGCTCTTTGGGAGGTTAATTTATTACTCTTGGTTTTGTGTAATGTTGTGGTAGTATATTTATACTCGCTGAAGCACAAGATGCTGTCTCCACATACATATCTTGCTCTGCTCGCTTTTGTTCGTTGTACATGTACCTTGAATGCATTCCTTGTTGAGACCAGGGACTCCTGCACATTCCACGTACATTTTATGCGAAGGGCTCCCTGCACCGTCGAGAGGATTTCTTGTTCATCAAGCTCACGGCAGGGAGCCCTACTGTGCAAGTACCTGGTATGCACAGATGAGAAGCTGTTTCTGCTGCTATCGAGTAATATCTACCCGACGCGCATGCATAGGGCCAAAGAAAAATGGTGCATCTGCTCGGACATCTGTTTAGGTACAGCGATCTCCCTGGCATGGTAACCGCACGCAATAATCGAATTTCCTCCTAACACCTAATGTTGCCGCGCACCAGTGGACCGACATACAATGACATTATGACTGTAGTAATTGGTGAACAACCTTTTCGGAGACAACAGGTTTAATACAGCAACAAGGAGGACGAATGGTGCCATAGGGAATGCTCACGGCACGTGCAATTCGTTCTCCAAGTGGGAATTTATACTTTTGTTTTAATCGAAAGACTCAATAGCGCAAAATTGGGAGGCGAAAATGTAAAGGAGGTGATTGCAATAATACTCTAATTGCGCAACATTTTGCCACATGCGCAGGACACCCATAATGATCACTGGGATATCATAGTTGCACGATCTTGGGCTTGTGGAATCTTAGTAGTCTACATGTACTCGTAGAATATGCCAAAACTCATACTGAAGTAATAATGTAACGAGAAAAGTACCTATAAGCTACTAATTATGACTGACTTCTCTTTACATAATTACTATTGCCAGTATTGGCTCAACATCCGAGTTTTGAAATAGTCTTTAGCACGGGAATCTGTCATATCCTAATCTGTTCTTATAAATTTTATCATCTTTGACAGTCTGTATGAACTTGAGTCGATAAACCAGCTGCGTACTATACAAAGTATAGTATGTGGTGTTGAAGACATTCTGTCCCGGTATCAAGGGAGTAATGGAGTATGGCACTGGAGTCATTGTACTAGTGCTAGTATAGTTATAGGAAACAGTGGCTGGACAGGACGACGATGGCGATGGGGCTACCAAATCGCATACTAGTAGTAGGATTCAGGGTTAGTTGCGGATGATAGTCCTGGTCTCCAGTACACCACTACTGCAGTACTACTGGTATATTTCACATCTGGCACGCTACCATCTGCAATTAGCTTTATAGGACAAGCACTGAGTCAAGTGGTCAGTGTCAGCATCTTACCTCTTGCAGTGTGAACTAACGAGCGACAGGAGGGTGAGAACTGAGACGCATCCATCGAGTTGAGAAGACTGAAGTCAAGAGTCTGATAGAACTTCAAAGTGGAATCGACTGATGCCATACATGTCATGTAGCAATATTGTACAATGTACATTGTAGATGCTGTGCGTGCGACACTTTAACCGGTGCGATGCTAGAACAATCCGCTAACTCGTCCATTGCACCTCGATTTAGGTATGGTGCAATGTACATTGTGTTAGCAAGAGGAAACCAATTTAATTTTAAAATACTTCAACAAAGTTCACGTAAGTCGTAACTACTGTTATACCACGACACGTTTTATTTTCTTAAGTCATCGCATACCTGTACATGTACATTTACGTTCCGCGTCTGTCCTATCCATCGTGAATTTAACCGCGAAAATCAGGTGTCCACTCCAAATCAATGGCAGTCAGCACATTGAACTAGCAAGAGGATTGCAGACGTTTGGTGCTAGTCTGTTTCTCGCTGAGGGAGGCGAGATCCTGAAATGACTATGTGCCGCACTTTCTCAGTAGAGCTGCCAGTGTCCAATAAGGCCAGAAAGTGAGTGATATTTCCATGTCCACCAGTAAACATGAACACACACTACAAACACGTGCGCAACAAGTCACAGTGAGTCTGAACTTCATAGGCTGTGTGTTCTACACGATCAACCATCGCGCGACTCAATTGTGACATGGACGTGGTGTACATGTACACTACATGTATCAGATCTCTAAATGAAGCAAACAGAACGTACGCTATGCCTATGGTGGAAATGGTGGAGTGAAGTGCAATTGCATATTTGCACGCCTTCATTGGCACCTCAAAGGGTAAAAAAAGGAGTACACGAGTATGACTGTATTGGTATACCAGATCAGTAGAGTGTACTTGTATGCACGTGCGCGGGCTTGTTTGTGTGTCCAGTATTTGTGACTGGATGGTACGAGATTACAGACTTATCAATTATAATGTACATTTTTCTATTATCGACGAGGCTATGTTACATTTTTATGCATTTTCGTTACTTGTTACGCCTGTGATGTCATCCTTTGTGATTGCCCGTACAAGAGGCTTCTGAGAGAGGGTGGTACCAGGCAAAGCCAAGTGAAAGTCACAGTCAATCTCCTCTGCACACAGGCGTATTGAATCTACTATTGATCATCATTGCGCTGACGTACATTGTAGCTGGAGGGCGATGACGGAGAAAGTTCACCTACATGACCATTGTATGTTGTACCTGGCAGATCCAAAACTGGAGCGACCAGTTCCCGTCACTACTCCGTTGCGTGGACACTGGTGCTTGGTACGTCTCCAATGTTACCAGGAAGTATGGATTTCAACCTCTTGAAAAGAAGAAAAGAAGTTCTCCGGAGCTAGCGTTGAATGTATACAGACGCAACACATATGGACAGGGCTGTGGAGACGACTCAGACGGGCAATGTGTTGTGTTTTGTTGGGATCAGTGTCTTCTCAGCGCAATAGCTGCATGGACTATTTGAGAATACACACGACTGCAAGCACTCACGAACCTTGTGCACTTTCGCGACATCCCAGGCCAAGACGCCTTTTTCGTGTGTGGAGTGTGCTGGAGCGTGCTCATGTGTATGCGTGTGTGTGTGTGCTATGTCATCGTAATGATCTTGGCTAATGTTATTATCCAGCGCAAGCAGAACGATAGGAGATGTGATTAGCGTGACGCGTTCTCTTGACTGGTGGCCATTATCGATGCGCCCCTAGGACAAAACCAAGATGTGACAACCTCCCATTAGCATCAAGTAGTTGTATTCTTTTACTTGATATGTGCGCGGAGTAGCGCGTACGTGACCTTGCAGTCCTGGCTAATGATCCTCTTCATCGGATCGCTGCTGTCACTGAACAGATGCTACGAGTCACACTCAACGACGTAAGTGCACCCTTTCCTAGCAAACCTTCGCTTTCCTGATGGTGTGCTGTTGCAATGCGTCGAGATCGGTCCGAGTTGGTGGTACGGTGCCTGGGGCTGGTGGTTGGATCATGGAGATGAATATTAGTACACGCTTTTTTTGTCAAACTAATAAAATAATAATAATAAACTAAATAATTTTTAAATCACGATCAACTGGGTATTCCTTACTGGGAACGAGGGAGAACGTGGATGCGGCTAACGAAGTTTGCCCCGTTGTCGATCACTGGTTGTATTACCATCTCACCATCGCCGTTTGCTACTGCATCTACTTTTAAAAACAAGTACCATGGTGCTACATGTACTAGTAGTATCTCTGTCATGGTGGTGGCCTGGCACAAGCGAAACTTCCTAAAATGGTTGTGTTTCTCAACACGCATGGCCGGTTTGTAACGTGGACGTGCGAACTTTCCTTTTAGTTTTACATTGCGGTAAAGAAAAACACAGTTCACCGTCAACAACAGACAGGCCTTTACAAATTGCTTGAAAATGAAAGAACATGTACCGGTACTCGTGTTTCTCTCCACGTGCATGATAACCCATCATTGCTGTATTGCATGCAGATGTGCATCATAGTGCCAGCGTTGAAATCGATGCACAAGCGCAGCTCTTTGCCTATTCCGTATTTGGAAAGGCGGATCTACTTCTTGAAGTTATTTTTTCTGGTATACGTGCCAAGTGTTCTACGCCATTGGTACATGGTACAGCGTGTTAGTATGATAGTATTCGTGAAGTTTTTCAGAATGCTTCTGATTGTTTGCCCCTTCTAGATGTGGCCAAAGGCTGCGCCATTTTTCAGCAGAGGCAGTTTGGTTGAGGTGAGGTTCCAGCCCTTCGACGCTTTGCGGAAGATGAATCCTACCGTTAGCCTCTCCGACAACCGCAATGACGTAAATGCTTTCGCATGTCTACAGTCGCGGGATATATAGCACATGTCGAGTACCAAAAGCACACGGTCTCGCCTTTTGTCTGAAAACTGACAGGACAGCAAGGGAGTGTGCGCATTCATCATTGATTGAGTGTGCGGAACGGCGGAGGGCCTCCGAGGTGATTCATGCACCTTGCCAAACATGGATACCTCGAGGGATTTGCTCCGAACCCTCAGCGTTGGAAGAGCAGTGAGCCCAGGGGGATGAAGAGCAGTGAGCCCAGAGGGATGAAGGTTTGAAGGACACTGGACATCCATCACTTTACGTTGCCTGCGCTAGACGTACGATGAGTGCACACGAGAAGTTGGCCAAGCATCCTGAGTCAGCGCACTGGATCTAGCATCAATATGTTCCACCCAAGTAGTGAATGTGATAGTGTATAGGGAAGAAGAGATCCTGGGGTCTGCGGTCTTATCAGTGTGCAACAATATACGTGAATGTGCCATTCTCACCGCCTCTCAATATTAATACCCCTGGTCTTACAGTGGCGGGATAAAAGCGTGTGCAAACACACACTCCATCCAGTGCACGCGTATTTCAGGTAGCTCGTTAGACGAGCTGCACTCCGGGGCAATTCAAAATATAGCATGGTGCTGTATTTATGGTCGATGGTCGTCTATTCTTGCATCTGTGGCGATCAGTAGCTCTGCGAATAGATCACTTGTAAACTGGTATAATAGCTGTTGTTCAAGTGAGTTGCTGCGACTCGTTACACATAACACACCTTCTAGCTGGACACCACCATGAACGATGGTGCTTACGATTGAGCAGTTTTCGACTACAGCGAACAGCCTGGGGTTAATGGCAACTTCATCAATAAGCTGTGTTGTAGGAAACGTTCTAAATGACGTCGCGACGTCCTGGCAATCTCCCTCGTCCTCTTTGCTATCCTTGGCGTCAAGCTGGGTTTGAAATGCTGAAAACCATCAGTCAATGTGTCAACTACACATAATGTAACCCTGTACATTGCCTTGACATGGGTGTCAGTTGCAGTAGTCACGCGGTCTGCCACATACTGATACATACTGTACTACTGGCACATCCTTACGGGACAACCCGCTATGCATGGCCACGGATCAGCCACGCCCTACATGCACACACACTGCATGTACATGTACGTCTGCAAGGAGCATGCTGGAAGTGGTCTAGCTCGTCACACTCACTCACATTCTGCGCGACATCTCCCATTTTTCAAGAACTGAATTATTTCAGAAGACATTTTACTGGCATCTGCACATTACAATCACGTTGAGTTCGTGCGAATCAAGTGTTGACGCGGCCGTTCAAACGAAAGAACTAGGTTACGACAGAACTGAGTGACATCTAAGCCAATCACAGCAGTCACCATTCACGTTCTGCGACTTTTACTTAAGAACGCTCAGAATCGAGTCCAGTCAATTGGTTCAGAAGTTGGAGTGGCTTGACAAAGTCTGAAGGTCGCCAAGTGTTTTGACTGTCGCGACTAAGATGAGAAAACCCTCACAATATGTCAGAATGATCTACACATCACCCGACTACCTGCTTCGTAAGTGAAAGATACCCACAGACTCGTTCAATCGGTTTGTAGATGTACTCCAGTATTGCGTATAGATCAGATGGCTGGAGGAAAATCTTATAATACTTATGGGTTGTGTGTGTCAAAACAATGTCGGCCATCTTCTCGACTCAACAGCCGTATGACACGTTTCTCTAGTCGACTGTTTCTCCTGTATCCTGGTTGTCAATCAGTCTCCTATTGTGCAGTGGTCTGGCACATGGTGAGACCCACGACACTGAACCTGAGTCCTGAGTGAGTGCACTGGTGATGGTGATGTACTGTAAAAACATCACACTTGTAATGAGTGATGCGACAGCTTCACAGAATACTCCATGATCCATACTACACACACACGCATACACACTGCAGTACATACAGTCATGTACATGTACATGTACACACAAGTGTCCAGTGCCTCACGCACGCACGCACACCCACCCACCCACAAACACACGCACACGTCTCGCATGCGCACGCCAATAGCCGACCTGGGAGTATTGCCAGACACGGGAGGGTAAGCGCAGTCAAGACGAGAACCAACTAAACGTCACTGCGAACAAAGAATGTTGCCTATGACAAGATGATGACGACAACCATCTGGATTGCTTACCTCATCCTCTCTGACGATATTTCATAACTCAATTCCATAATATGTAAACTGAAAAGGACCTATAAGTTACTAGTTATGACTAACAGTCCACCAAGGTAACGAGATAATATACAGTCAGATAGTGCGACAACAAGGCACAACACTGACAAGGATATTGAGACATTCGACGACCTGACACCTAGCTCTAACACATCTACCGGAAGTACAAACCAACAACCTTCCAACTAACTTACTTGGAATGCTCAGGTGCGAAAAGTTCCAATGAGATCTTTGAGTTTCCATAATATTGCCGTATTGGCTCAACATCCGAGTTTTTATCAATTATATAACTGAAAAGTATTTAGGCTAGGGGTAAGACTGCTTTGATGGCATAGACTACCAGAAGATTTAGATGAGGATTGGGTACATCCTCCGATGAGAATTGTCAGTGAAGAGAGAAAACTAACATCTCAACGTCGATTTTAGAAAGATAAATGCTGTGATATTGAAATAATGTTGCTGATGGGACAGTGACGCGACTGCATTGCAAGGAGAGATCGACAGAGAGAGAGAGAGATGTTGATCTCACAATGGGCGAAAATGTGATCCCTTGCTAGCCACGACCAGAGGGTGGGTAATTCGAAGTTTTACCTCCCCGAAAAATGTAAACATGCACTCTTATCGACATTCGAATGTTAATTAATACTGACCACCTACAGGTCTAGACGGTCTATTATTTTGATACTCGACACCTGTATCCCTGGCAAGCACACTATTATCCCTGGCAAGCACACTATTATCCCTGGCAAGCACACCTTTCCTTTCTTTACGTGAAGTATGGTATCACGGAGTGGTTATGCCTTTAACGTTGTTTGCATGGATAATCCGTTTCCTGGTCGAACAACCGCCGTTGAAGAGAGCAACACTAATATGGTCAGTGTCCACTTGCAGCATGTGGCTGCTGTTGCGACTTTCTACTTGAGTTTGTCAAGCCTATTTGCACGCATCACTGTTGGAGTGACTACTTACATGTACATGTAACGTTAGTGACTGTATCCTGTTGGACGCCATTGTGGAGGACAAAGACATGTCTTCGATCATCCCAAGGAGTTGACCGATATTGAATTATTCAGCGTTTGCTTCACACTAAACAAATACTAGAATCACAGTGTTGACAAGGGGTTTCTTTCAGTCTCTGGGCAGGGTGGAAAAGAACAGTTTGCGCTTACGCCCTGGGGAGTGTTCTGCTTGCCAAGAGGGTAATGGCGGTGTTGTACAAAGAGGCTACACCCATTGAGTACCAGCTGGCAATAATGTGACTCAAGAGTGATTATCTCAGGCGGAATCTGCAGGTGTTTAATGTATGTCCACAGCGCACGATCGCACTCTGTGATCCAACCACATAGAGGGGTTGGCATTGCATTGCTCTGAGTGGAGGGATGCCTGTTGCTCCTTTCCATTGAGCTATACGAAGGTGTGATACTGATTGTATAAAGATCACAATTCTATACTAACGCTGCTTGTGCATTGTGTGCTGTTGAGTGTATTCGCCAAAGCTTAACGTTTTCCTGTGTCACCAACAAACCTTGTCTGCACTAGAAGAGAGACACCGTTTTTTGCACTACACTTACTAGTACTGTGAACCCACCATCCGCAGCATGCAGTGTAGCACCACAAGATAAAACCAACAGCACCTCCACATTTCTCCTTGCATATACATGTATACTTTGCGCGAACAACAGCATATTTATGTTGCCAGGGAATTGTATTGCATAGCATTACACTCGCTCATTAGCCTTGTGCCTTTATTGGTCTGTGTGACATACATACATGATTGTATTGTTCTGTGTGACATACATACATGGCATGTACATTGTACATCCTCAAGTACTTCAGTATGTTCAGACAGCCAATAGGCTGGAGATCCTCAGTTTTGTCTTTGCTGATACCAGGGTGCAGTTTCCTTTGCACGCGTTTCGGGTTGACTACGAGCGCAGCGTCATGCGAAGTAGTGAGGTGTACGAGTCGTATGAAGTCCAGAGTTGTATCATGGAATTGGTACTTTGAACTATTTTCAAGTCTTTCCACCACATGTTGTATGTAATATCCCCAAACACCACCCCATACTAGTATGGAGACATTCACCACTGTATTCCATCATGATTCTTTATATAATAATTATAGAATGTTATGAAGCCAGGAACGCGCAGGCAACGTCGGCAAACCGCTGGTCACCCTTACCAATTTGCTATGACTCTCCCCTCCACTTTTCCTAATTTCCTTCAGCTTAGAGTCTACGTCTTTGACACCTGGAACACTCTCCCGGCTTCCCTATTCACCAAACCGCCACCCATCAAGTGCCTCCAAGCGTTCAAGGCAAGTGTGCAACACTATCTTCGCCGTAGTCATTGGCTTCGGGCCACTGCCTCCCTCTAGGAACAAATATCAGGATGCAGGATCCCCTTCTAGCATTTATAATGCCCCTGCCTTCCACCCCTTATCATCCACACATCTTTAGGGCTCCCATCCTATTCTCCACCCATCCTCATCTTTTACAACAGTCCCCTCTTCATTCTGTTTTCTCTCCTTTGACAATAATCTCCTCTCCATTCTGGTTTCGCTCCTTACCCTATTAACTCTCATAGTGCGCAAGCTCGCGGTAACGCCGACACCACAGGTCGGAGTTGTCAGCTTGCCTCACCAGCACGGGTTCCTTCTTGGAGCCCTTACTCTTCCCATTGTTGTTTTGTCCTGCTACTTCTCCCCCTCTTCGTTACGAGTAGGTTGTGTCTTCAGGAAAAGAACCCACGGGCGCCAGCTTACTTCATGGATTTCGTGTTGGCGTTACTGTTTTGGTTACAAAGCGAATGGTTCAATAGTTCTCATGTCAAGTATCTGTATAGATGACTGTGACAAGAAAGTGCTGCTGGCTTTCCGTTGACAGAGATACTACCATGTTTGGATCTCTGTTGGTTCGTTCGAAAGAGACACCATGCCACGCGAAATATCGTACTGACGATCTTCTGAAGCATACAATCCAATCCGGTTCTCCGAGCTGTTCCAGATAAGCGTGGACACCACCTATCCGGGGTTCTTGTATTTCTTGTTCCTTCGTTCATGTTGCATCTGAGTCTTGATCCTTGGGGGTGGTGGTGTTCCTACTGATGCGGAAAACTCCGCCTCTAGCCGTGTCTCACTCTAACCATGTTTTGTTTTGTTCATGCACAAGTAGCTCTTCACGCAGAACGACACTACCAGCCACAAGTTCTCTTCATCTCGAACCCAACCATTCATGCCAAACACGCAGTAGCCTTATCGGTCTTGTGCCTTGGTATCGCACTATCTGACTGCATGCTTTCTCGTTAAATTGGTGAACCGTTAGTCATGATTCGTACCATGTTGTCCTTCCCCTTATCAATGCAAAATAGTCCAAGAGAAATCAGCAAGTGCAATGGGTCACACTGGCTATATGGTACTCTCCCATGTTTGGTCTCTGTCATTATTTCCCTGGGAACTGCGTAGTGGAGGGTTTGCCATGTTATTCTGCCAGGATCCAAGCTGATAGGGTGATGAATTTTCGCTAGGTCGCAAGAATAATAATGCAGTTTTTGTAAAGAGAGAAGAGGGTGGAGTGTAGATCACACACATGTATCTAGACTGAGAACGGAAACCGATGTGTTGGCCCCATACCGACTTCCTGCTGCATGAGGTTATCTATGGGTGGTCAAGTCGGTCTATAACTGGTAGCACCAGACAGCACACTAGTCAACAGGCAAGCATCAGTCACCTCATCCAGTGGCGAAGCCGAGCCACGAAGCCTGAAGATCGACGAGTGGTGTACCCGGAAAATCGCAACAGCCTCTTCACAAACATTTTGAGAAGATTGTCAAAGTAAACCCGGCTAACGAGATTGGTCTTGGCTGGACCCAAGTGGTTCCATGATCCAGGGCACGATTTTATCGATCCATTACGCCACGGCAAGATATTGAGATACCACCAGACCGGCACGGATATCACTCCTTTCTCTGTGACTCTGTCCACAAGCAGTAGAACCCAAAGACATATAGCTGGCAATCGTAGCATCAACCCCGGTATCACCACATGTCTCGTGGCGGTGGGCAAGAACAGACCGTCACTGGCCTCGGTACCAGGAAGGAGACATTGCAGACATGGTTTTGTCTCTTCTCACCCAAGGCTTTGTTGCTGTTTTCGTTCTCCCGCCAATAGCTGTCGGTCTCGACGGAACATCACCCCACAACACAATTATCGTTCGCCGGTACTGTGCTACAGCATAGCAGCTAAGCTACACAGCAGTACTGCATTCACATTTCCATGCAGTTAACTCTTCCCCAGACATCTTTCGCGCCTTCAAAGTCAGGCTGAATTCATATCGTTTTCGCAGTACTATTGTATGTCTGTTAAGTTAACCAAATGGGCAGAACTCCTGAATGAAAAGGTGATGATTGCAATAACGAAGGTAAGAATGAATAGTTATCTAGGGAGCGCGAAATGATCTTTGGATGCTGGGGTAACCGTAAAATGCAACCATCAGATGGGGAAAACCAGGAATCGATGAAACAAACTACAACGAGCGAAGTAAGTAGCGAATTTTGCAGCAAGGTTGGCACTAGGTACATTGGAATCGTGTCCTAAATGGCAGAATATCGTGTCGGCAACAGTAGTGGGGTTTTGGCTGTGTAGGGAGTATGTGAGACCATTAGGTGTTCTTTACTGGCGGATTTGAAGAACGGCAGGATGTCGCTGAGGAGTGTATCTCACAATAGGACATTATGAAGGGCAAAGCCGTTACCATGCTTGGTGTGAACTGAAAGAAGGGGCATGCCTATGGTGGATCGAAGCCCGGTTGGACCTTCTGACGAAGGGACAACATTGTAAGATGCTCCGGGATCGTTCGGCCTTGCAGGCAACTTACGACAATAGTACAACCCTCCCTCCCCAATCCAGCACTTTCAAAACCAGCACCCTAAACAAAAATAAGTCTATTGTTCAGTAACCAAAATGTCCTAGTTGTGCACATTGAAGCTGTAAATCAGATTTGCTAATCCAGCAACCTTCCTAGCGCTAATTCAGCAGATTTTCCGTATCATCAATTATTTCAGATTCTAAAACACCACTGTACTGATCTGTTGCCTGGTGGTGATGGTGATGATGCATTCGTGTGTTTGTGCGTGTGTGTGTGTGTGCGTGCGTGTGCATGTGCGTGCGTGCGTGCGTGTTTGTGTGTGTGTGTGTTTGTTTGTGTATGCGTGTGTGTGTGTGTGTGTGTGTGTCTATGTGTGTGTGTGCTGGGAGGCTGTTGTAGTGTTGGAAGGCTACCTTCATGCCAAGGCATTTTATAAACTGGCCTAGATTCGCCCCTGCAATCCAATATTCCGTTACTACAATTATATCTGTCGTGGCTGAGGTCTAGGTATATCTATTGGTCTGGGTTCCCAATACTAGTACACAGTTACCGAGGCTGGTCGGCAAAGTAACTTCATTCACTTCAAGTCAGTGGATCTAATATCTGCTCATCAAAGCAGCATGCTGTCTATACTGGCTTCACCAGTTGTGTAATTTAGGCAGTTATCTCACGCACTTTATCTGTTTCATTCAGATCTTTTCCACTATCGTTGCTATGAAAGATAATCCATGGGTGTGCATCCAGTGCACTTTAAGATTCACGTGCTTCTCTGGCGACGGTCGTGCATGGTGGTATGGTGTGTGTGTGTGTGTGTGTGTGTGTGTGTGTGTGCGTGTGTGTGTGTGTGTGTGTGTGTGTGTGTGTGTGTGTGCATGTGCGTGTGCGTGTGGGTGTGGGTGTGTGTGTGTGGTTAGGGATAATCATTAGCAGAGTTGAAAACTGAAATGGTATTGACGCATGCGCATGGGCATGTATTGATTTCCAAAACAAGACATGTACTCAGCACACATCCATAACCGTAGTTTTGGCTATACAATATGTAAATCACAACTTGTCAATGTCACAGCCTGCCAAGTGATAGCCCCCAGTCAGTGGAGAGGACTGCCTGCCAGTGTCCAATATGAACCAAGCCCAGTTGGTGATTGTCTTAGTCTTAGTTTCTATACACAGCACGCTATGGTATAGACTCCATACCTCACCCTCTAGTGTCCCATCTACACACAGCACACTGATGTACATGTATACACATCACCCTATACATATGGTCTACGCATCACTCCACGTCTATGGTCTACACACCAGCCGATGGCCTATACACATCACCCTATACGAGCGTATGCACATCAACCTATTGTCTGTACATGTACATGTATGTATGATCTCTTTCATCATCCACACTGACACACATCACTCCATGGTCTCTGATATATACCCAACATCCTTGGGTCTCCTCTAAGTAACGGTGAATGTCTGAATAGCAGTGAATACCCTGGTTATGCAACTGAGGTTTAGGCAGGAGTTATTCCTACTTTCCTGGAAAGTTGAACTCGGGTGGTGAGCCAATTTAATTATGGTAATAAGGAAGGTTTTTTCCAACCGTGCTGCGACTTAATTGGGAACTCGTGGCCTGGTATGAGCAAAACATGGATGTGGCAAATGGGATTTAGGCCTTTGGCCTATGGTTGGTGGATCTGATCTATCCTCCCCCACCGTTTAGGAGCCGCATCTGACGCCTGATCATAGGGTGGTGGCGTCCCACGGAAGCGGAAAGGTGGTTCTTGGACCAGGGAGTTGTACGCCTCCTTGTTCTTGACCTGCCCCGTACGCGAACCCGTCGAATAAGGAGATTCTGCGCCGGAGAGCCGAGAAGCGCCAGAGCGAGTGGAGGATGGCTGACTATTAGTATACATGTAGTTTTCTTTTATTTATAGTGGAGAAAACCAAAACAGGCAGATGCCTAATAACAATGGACCCACCGTGTAGGGTGGAGGAGGGGGAGACATGGCTAATGGTAAATAATGGCGGCGAAATAGAGCAGTTCCAGCACAGCTACAGAAACATGGGCGTAAAGCTAAAAGCAGGCAAGAATGTGTTGCAAAGCGCTTGACTTGAAGGCGGCCAGTTTGGTGATTGAGCAGACCATGTACCACTAGCACTGGACCTCTGATGACGTATGCATGACGGGTTCTCCTCCTTTTTTAGTAGTCATGGGTTCTCCACCTGCATGGGGCTAAACGGTGAATAGCAAAACCTTTTTAAAGGGTCGACGTGGACTTCTCACTATGGTGATTCTTCGTTGGGTGAGAAAATCATTCAGTCTGGACAATTCCCTTGTTTTTGAAGGTCACTTGAAAACGTTAGTTATGGAACTACAAATTGAGCATAATGCACGTGTGATGTAGCATGGCATGAGTGTACTGTACAAAGTAAAAAGGAGAAGGGCAGAATATTACGAGTAGGTAATATGATATCCATCCCAATTGTTCTATCGTAATTGGACTCCAATGCAGATAGAGTCACAACGACATGCAGACGCGTGGCTTTATTCTGTGTGCCACCAACACAAGGCAACACATAAAAACCTGCATGACAAGGACTACTAGTACGCAAGAGACACTTGTAGTTCAGAGCCCATGCACAGACCATTTGCATTGTTCATGCTATCGACGCCCAAACTCCACTCAGCACAACACAAGACATGTGCTGAGCTGTAACTGAATAGTTCCTTCAACTTGCACCGCTGCCTGTTCAGGTCAGCGGCCTAGACTATGATTAATTTTAATATTAACTATGTTAACTGGCTTCTGTGTTTCTTTGCATGCGTTGCTTGCTTACGTGTAATTTGTCTCCTGCAACCATGTTTCAACATTGTTGTCTCCTGCAACCGTGTTTCAACATTGTTAGTGCTTACGTTTGGTGATTTTTGTTGCACCGCCAATTGTCTGTACTTGTCATCTGTTTTAGATTTGTGTTAGGTTTCAGTTCCCGTTATGACAACACAGGATTGAGTCTTTTCTTCCAATTCTTGGCGTTTTGATCATTTGTTTTGTCTCGGATACTGAGCCAGTGATAAATGTAAAAACGAGAAGAAACACATGAGAACAGTAGCATTGTCATGTTATTAACTGGTCTCGTCATCGTCCTGTAACAGTCGGCATTCTTTGTTGCCGTGGGACTTAGCTTGTGCACATTTTCGCTGCGCTCACCTTCCCCTCTTCGGTCCTACGTAACCATGAACCTTCCAAATTGGAAGGCTGTCATTTTGCGCACTGGATATGTGTTAGAGCTAGGTCTCGGGTCGCTGAATGTCTCAGTAGCCTGTCAGTTTTGTGCCCTATTATCGCACTTTCTAACCGTTTATCATCTTCTTACAGTCTTTGTTGTTTTTGTTTAGTTTGTTTGTTTCTTTTATTTGAATTCGTTTAGAGCACAGGCAATTCTGCCTTCTCACCAGAGGATAAACCTCCGGTTCCTGCTAAGAACGAATATAATATTATGAGAGAAGGAAATATTAAAAAGAATCATGACATGATAATTCCAAAGCACAAAGTTTGTATATAATTCAAATGGGTGTGTGTATGTGTAAGCATGCAGTCAAGAACACACAGAGAAAACATTCAGTGGTGTGTAGGGATGCAGAGCAAGGTGGTTACAAATTACAATTAATTCTGTTCAGAGCCAGTTTAAAGGCAAACGCCGCACCGTGGAGGCGAATATCGCTGGGAAGGGCATTCCAAAGAGTGCTTCCCACAAATGTCAATGACTGACGACCGGAAGGTCCAGGAAGGAAAGGCACTTGCAGTAGCCGCTGTTCCTGTCCTCGAGTAATTCGACGATCATCCCGGGATGCTTGGCCTGTATTAGCCATCAACTGAAAGTAGGTGCAGAAAAGAGGACTTGCAAGATCATGTAGGCAACGGAAAACAAAGAACAAAACCTTGTAGTTAAAAATGTGAGTTAGGGATGGAATAGATAAGCGCACGAGGAGGGGGGCTGTGGATGCACGGCTGGAGAGTCGGAAAATTGCACGAATTCCGGATTTGCTGGATTTGATTAAACGACTCTGCAGCTGCTGTGTCAGCGACGGGAAGAATGCATTGGATGCGTACGTTAGTCGTGCTTGCACAATGCCAATGTACCAAAGTCTGCGGGCTCTTATGGGCAGAGATCGCCCATGGCGCCATAGCTGGCTGATGGCGACTGACGCCTTCTGCACAACACTGGAGACATGTGGCTGCCAGGATAGCTGGTCATCAATGGTTACGCCAAGGTATTTGGCAGTGGAGGTGACAGTTAGGGCTTGATCCTTACATTTCACGACTGGTATGTCGCCAGTGAGTCCCCGAGGTTGAATTGCCATGACTTGGGTTTTGCCGGTATTCAGCAGAAGCCCAATTTCGGAGAGCCAGTCAGACAGACGTGTCACAGCCGTAGTCAACGTCTTGCAAACAGTGTCCAGATCCGAATCAGAATAATCTAGGATGATGTCCGCGAACTCCTGATGAACAACAATGCAAGGTATGACGTCGGAAATGTCACTCGTGTAAAGGACAAAGAGAAGCGGCCCAAGAACACTGCCTTGGGGCACACCTCTTGAGCATGGGACTGCATCAGAGAGAGCCTCACACACCTTGACACGCTGAGTACGACCAGACAGATAGCTAGCCAACCATAACAATACTCTGCCATTGACTCCCAGGGTGAATATTTTACCAATCAGACGTTGATGTTGGACACGGTCAAACGCTTTTGACATGTCAGCCATCACAATACCTGTGTATTTTCGCTCTTGTTTGGCCAACAGCCAACGGTTGGCGGCTAGAACTAATGCATCTTCGGTAGAGTGCATTTCTCTGAAGGCAAACTGACTGCTAGGTAATATGCTATGTTGCGTGAGGTATGCTGTGAGTTGCTTCTTTACAAAGAACTCCAAAATCCGGGACAGAATAGGGAGCAATGACACTGGTCTATAGTCGTGGATAGTTGCTGCATAACTCGTTCTCATGTGTTTCTTCTTTTTTTTACAATTTTGTTGTAATGAGATTTTGTGTCATATGTAAGCACATTATTTTGCTCTGCCGGAATATTTCCTTCAACTCTGTTTATCAGCCGAAATGGCTCAGTTGGGAGAGCCGCTAGACTGAATTAAGGTCTCTGGTTCAATCCCGAGTTTCGGCATTTATTTTTCTTCTTGCTCTACTCGGCGTCTAGTCGAGTCTCACGCGAATTATGAAATATTTTTCTTGCTCTACTATTGTAGATGCTACAAAACACAAAAGCATACAACAAGAACCATAATATGGAGCTTTTCGTTAAAACGTTATAACTGAAGTAATAGTTGCTATTCACCGTTTAGCCCCATGCAGGTGGAGAACCCATGACTATAAAAAAGGAGGAGAACCCGTCATCAGAGGTCCAGTGGTCGGCTTAGTCAGCCATCCTCCACTCGCGCTGGTGCTTCTCGGCCGTCCTTCGCAGGATCTGCACTCTGGAACCTGCCGCCGGATGATGTTCGGACCATAGCAAGACGGAACAGTTCAGCTTTAAAAGTTGCTTATACCATATTGTCGCTCAGACTAGCCCGCCCCCGAGCTCTCCTCGATCACCCTGTCACCCCTGATACTTGCTTGACTCCTCTGCCAGATACTTTTTTCTTTCGTAACTTTCTAATTCCTGTCCTTTATTTTCTAAATGCGGCTTATCCATTCGCCTTGAAAATCCGGTCATGGGTCATAGCAAGAGTATTTATTTATTATTTATTTATTTATTTATTCTTTATTTCCACGATGGCCCAAGGCCAATAAGGAAGATAATATGATTCAAATCAGTCCAGAATCACATAAAATCAGTCTAGCAAGTAAGGAAACCAACACATTGCAGGGGGATGGGGTACAGTGTGAGCTACTACAGGAGCATATGGATGATAGAATGAGGCTAGACGCCATTGATTTAAACGCATGCTTGCTATTTGTTTCACGCAGGTCGGGGGGGGGGTAGTTGGTTGAAATTGTGAAGGGACAGGTTGATGGGTGAGTTGGTGTGTCGGTATGTGTGTGATGTTCTAAATGTGTATGTTCTCATGTGTCGTAGTGCATATGGCTGCTCTGTGATTGGTCGTGTAAGATGAGGCTGTTGCAGGTGAAGGGGAGCGCGGATGTACTTGATGTTGTGGGCAAGAGTAACCTGTCGTAAGAGTTGCCGGGAGACTAATGTGGGGAGTTGGAGATGATGAAGAAGTGAGCTGTGATGGACTGGTGCAAAAAAGGGGGATCCGCAAGCAGATACGGGCTGCTCGTCGCTGAACGCGTTCTAATTGGTCCTTCTGTGTGCGGGTGGTGTTGGATAACACGAGACTGCCGCACTCTATAACCGGGCGAATGTAGGCGGTGTAGATTACGAGCAGACTGGGGGTGTTAAGTTGGCCTCGTGTTTTACGAAGTTGGTGAAGGAGTGTTTTGGATTTGTTTATTATGTGCGTGACATGTGAGTTCCATTGGAGGTTGTTTTGTAGTATGATTCCAAGGGGACGGTGTTCGTTGACTTGCTTTAGGGGTGTGCCGTTAAGAGTGATGTTGAGTTGGCGGTTTGGTTTGAAAGACAAGATAACGGTCTTTGAGGCATTAACGAGGAGGTGCCATCTGCGCAGCCAGGTTGAGGCAGCTGAAACGGCTGACTGCAGGGACAACTCCGATGTCAAACGGCTCTGGTGTGTTGCGATGAGCGCCGTGTCATCTGCAAATTGGCTGCACTTTGTGTTCGAGTTGGTGCAGGCAGAGGGCAGGTCAATGGTGTAGATCAAGAACAGCAGGGGGCCTAGAACGGATCCTTGGGGCACCCCTGCTGGTATGGCTTGCCACTCACTGAGTGTATACTATACATGTAACCTAGCTACATGTATGTACTATTGGTCACAGGGTATTAGTATGAACATAAAGAAAAATTCTCCGGCAACTTGCGACGGACCTCATTAACCCAGCCAAGTTTGAAATATTGAGTATCACCTCCACCACTACACTGCGCTCTCAGCCGACTAGACCCTCCTGCACACAACCATCACCACTGCGAGGACACTTCCGTAGACGATATTTTAAAGGCCGAAGCAGATATCATTAGCACAAAAAACATCCAGGGCTGGATAGTAGAACTATAAATGTGCTCCGTGAAATACAACATCAACCCATCGAAAAACACCTACTTCGATATTGACTGGTTCAAGGCAATCGAGGAGAAGGATGCGCACACATTCGTCGAAAAAGTGGAGTTTATCTGGCCATATCGAGAAACCAAGCCCTCTACTACGCTATAGCTCGTCACAGTTCCGGACCTTGACGTCGAGATCACTCTGCACGCAAGACAGTTACTCATATTGGGAACTAGCCTAACTTGAAATTTGGCTTGTGAACAACACTGGCTCACACTCAAACACTGCTTTTCACAAATTCATTTCAAGAAAAATTTCAATTCAACGTTTCGGTCATAAAATAATCATCATCACGAATGAAGTGAGCCAAACGTGGACCAAGAAAAGCAGAGAAGGGCTATTCGACGTCACAATGGGATCTTGATGACGCTGAAACATGTGAGCTGTCTCAGGTACCTTCCTTATGCGCAAACTCACACGGCACTTTTATATCAGATCCGTGTCCACATTGACTATGGACGCATCGTCCTCCGAAACGCCTCTGGCCATGAGGCAAATTGAGCAAGTAAGCTATCACAGACACCTTCAAATATGTGGGACTCCAAAATGAACTACAAGTAGACGGCAATCTGAAGACAGTGACATAGAAAAAAAACACCATGAGTTTCCCTGCAGGCGCCTACTAATAACCACAATCGTAAACCCAACAACACTCCACTCACCGTAACCGCCCACTCCAACCACCCGCCACAAGACAAGAAAAACATCCCCCGCAACCAATTAACAAGTATCATGCTTATACGTGGTTCTCCCGCATTCGCAGACTCACTCGCCACCAATGGACACCTCCAACAGTACACGCTAGAGTTTACAGATACATAATAATGGTAAAACCACCAGGGCTCTTACAGCCGAAATGTAAAAACCATCCATGGAGAAGTTCTGGCCCTCGCTAAGAAATATTCCCCTCCACACTCGAATCTGAGAAAGATACTCACGAACAACACCATCAAAATCAGCAGTATAGCTGTATGAGGACATGCTCGTCATTCTGTGAGAGTTTGGACAATCCACTTGTCCAGGCAAGAAGGTGGCAACGCCTGTTCATTCTGGCGAAGTAAAGTAAAAATATACCATCCAACCAACCAACATGATGGGCTCTCTGCACCCGGTAAAAGATCCACTTGTACCCAAGCTGGGATCAACACCATGCCTCAACAAGCGCTCAAAAGCATGGCAGGCTCCACCAGCACTATCATTCTTACCTCATATGCTAACGCCAGTTGCCTGCCGGTAAGTTTTGTATCTTGTACAAAAAATAAATATGAAATTTCGTCTCCAAGTGCCGACATGAAAACAGAAAACATACCTCCTCAGCTACCACGGCCTTACCTACTTTGACACCACAGCCTCCTGACCGCACTAGAAGCCAGGCACAGACGCTGCGTGAAAAGGAGAGTCCTAAAACTAAGACAGTCCCACCAATATGTGCGCAGTTCTTTCCTCTGCCAAATTTCAGCACAATGCATACTACCAAACCGAAGCCAAGGGAAAGCCAACAAAATCTTTATTGGACGTCTAGCGTCACATCTAAAGATTCCTAACTAGTACACAAGACAAATACAGTACTTAACGAGCCTCAAACTTTGTTTCAGCAGACGGTGGGTGAAAGGAAGGCTGCTGGAGTTTGACGTAGTGGCGAACTGTGAATTTGTGAAGCGACGGAGACTCCCTCGATTTAGGCTAAGACCTGTGGAGAATCCATAAATACAAGTACAAATACGTATCCCTCCAGATCTTAACTGCATGGTAGCCTACAAGGCGTCTAACTCTACACATGATTGTACTCCTTCTGTGCAGCAAATCGCGCCCTTCTTCAAATCAATGGCAGATTTTCTGGTCCAGGAGAAGTCATAAACTCATAATTCTTTGTTGCCATCTTTATTCTGTCCATCAATTCTTAGTAGTAATAGGTTTTCCTTTGATGCAGTGAGACAACATGACACTTGCAGACGCCAGCACGAACAGTTCACCAGCCACAGGCTACAATGAGTTTGTTGGCTTGCACTTGGCGTCTACGTTTCACCCATCTTTGTCATCACTCCAGCACATTTTGTGACGAGCAACGTCTAGCGTCACCTATTCGTGTACCTCTTTCTCATCATGTGCGAGCTACATGGCACTTGTGATAATTATGTTCGGCAGTGTTCGTAACACCTCCCTTCTGCACTATTCCTTTTGTGTTGGTTTGTTACATGTTTTTAGTTTGTTGAGTGTTCAGATCTTGCGTCAGTATCCTGGTATAAAATAGTACTGCAGTATCATTCAGCGTAACTAACCCCTTTTAAACAAATACGTCTCCTCTGATGAGTGCCTGTCATCGTATGGAACGACACAAGACTTGTCAGGAGCTTGCAACCGTGGAGTGTGACTGGTGAACTGTTTTTTTTTTTTTTTTTTTTTTTTTTTTTTTTTTGTTGTTGTTGTAGAGTCGATGAACAAATAGGCAATTCGGCCTAATTACATGATGTCGACTATAAGAAGAATAAAGTATAGAACTGTTTGTTCTGGACACGAATTCGTTTTGACAGAAACGTTTTTCTCCAGACTTCATCGGTGACTACTTCTGGTAGATGATGGATAATGAACGACGCCGCGTATGGTAGCGGAAAATAAACTACCACAGGTGTCTGTGAAGCAGTAGCAAGGCGGGAGGCAGCAAAATGGTGCGAAGAACAGCACATGGCCAAGCTAAACACACACTGCACACTAATAATATCGGTTCAGACAGTGACTCTAGGAAGAGAAGCAAGGTGTGACTTCAACAAACACAGCAGGACAATGTTCTGTTCTGCCTGCAGAGGTTGGACTGCTGCGTGTGAGGATATAAACAAATTCTGCTTCGAAGTAGCACCTTGAAATGACGATCCGAATAGAACATATCATCAGAGTAAACATCAACACATATAAATATATTGACAAATGGGTGGCAATGGCAGATTGATACTTTCTGGTGGATACTGGCGCGTATGAGCAGTGGTGATACCGAGACCCTTGGTCGGTTGAGCTGCTCTTGCCCCGCCTCCACTGCTTCGGCTGCCAGCGCTATGTGTATCTCTGTGTGTTTTTGGCAGCGTTTGCACAATGATGGTTTGTGGCTATCTTGTAAAAGAAATACAGCTGCGTTCATTCCCTAGAATCTACCAGAAGTAGTCACTGGTAAATTCTGGAAAACGTTTCAGTGTCCGTTGGACGTTGGTTGTCGATTGCTTGTGTTTCTATCAATAATTACTACCGGTATTTTGTCTCCGACTAGAATACTATTATCATACAAAAAGTCGGCGTGGAGAAAGCAATTCAATTCTAGCAATCAAGAGTACAATCGATGCAGCCATTGATTCACAGCATTACCACCAAATAGTATCATTGCAATATTGTTTTGCTACGCTCAATGTCAATGCAAATGTCAGCTTCACCAATATCATTCATTACCCTAATGACACGCAGAGTAGCAATAAACTACATGTGCAAGCCTAATGTGCTCACTGTTGTACTCTGAAAACGGCATGATACAAACATATCAGCCGAAATAGCTCAGTTGGGAGAGCGTTAGACTGAAGATCTAAAGGTCCCTGGTTCAATCCCGGGTTTCGGCATTTCTTTTTTCTTTTTTGAAGCACGAAATAGTGGTTGCAACATCGTCGATGATTGTTAGGAAAGAGTTTGCTCTTATTAGAGAGGTTCCGGGGTACGATTTTCCGTGCCAAAATCCGTATGGGCGCTACGGATTTTTTCCAGGCGTGCTCCATACGATTTTTCGGCACGAGAATCCGTGTGGACTGGCTTTCATACGAACCATGCTTCGTATGGAGATTTTGCGTCATCGGGTGCAGAAAGATATTTCGCGTACAAATTTGGTACGAGAAACATCGATTTTTCGCGGGAAGTTTTGATCTCGGTACAAATTTTCAAAATAAAAAGGCATAGCGCGGGAATGTGACGTGTTTGCGATCGTAACCTAGGCAATGACGGCAAACACATAAGTTCCGTACCCCGGAACTTTTCACTGCTCGAAAACGACGTATAAAAAATCCGTAGAGCCTCCACGGATTTTGGCACGAAAAATCGTACTCCGGAACCTCCCTATTATTATTATTATTATTATTATTATTTATTCTTCTTTTACTAGGGAATTCCCAACAGGCGTCAGCGCCTTTTTACAGGGAACCCTAGGTATAATTTGATGGATGAGCGAAATTCAGCTGGTGAACTAGACATGCGGCAAGCCGGTGGAAGTGTATTCCACCTGGCAGCGCCCAAATAGGAAATTGCACTAAAGCCATATCGGGTGTTAGCGGGGGGCAGAACAAGAGCAGCAGAGACTTGGCCACGGGTGGTGGCTGCAGTGCGAGCACCATGGGCGCGCAAGGTAAAGCGGTCTCGCAGAAGAGGACTAGCAAGTCCATTCAGGCAGCGGTAAACAAATACATAGGTTTTGAAGTTGAGGCGTTTCTCAAGGGCGTACAAGTTAGTATGACTGTATAGAAGAGTGGTGGGAGTCATTCTATCCAACGAAAATATTCTCTTTAATGCTACGCGGCTGGCAGTAAGAAGCTTGTCATATAGGGTTTGTGATAAGCAATGAATATATGCAGTGCTGCCAAACTCAAATGTGGACTGAATGATCGATAAATAGAAAAGTCGTTTGCCAAAAATGCTGATATTCTGCTTTGCATGGACAAATGCTCCGACCTTCCTATTGACAGTTGCACATACTGCATCCACTTGGGTTGAGAAAGACAGATGTTCGTCAACCAGTATTCCTAAGTACCGAGCGTAAGCAGATGGGGCTATGGAAGTGCCCCGGCAGTTGACTGCGGTGCCAGGTGGCAGCTCCTTGCCCGGTCGCCTGAGCAGGACAAACTGAGTCTTGGACGGGTTCAACACCAGTCCCTTCTGATCTAGGTAGCGATCCAGAGCGGCAAGGTCAGCACTCAGCTGGGTTGTGATGGTCTGGATGGACTTGTGCCTGATATAGAGTGTGATATCATCGGCATAAAGTTGATTCAATGCATGTTGGAAGCACTGTGGTGCATCACGGGTGTAAATGCAAAATAGCAGTGGGCCGAGCACGGAGCCTTGTGGGACGCCTCTTGTGCAAGGGCGGGCCCCACCTAGCTCTTGTCCTACTCTTACTCGCTGGACGCGTCTGGTCAGGTAGCTTGCAAACCAGGCAAGTGCAGTGTCAGCAATGCCAAGCATCTTCAACTCGTCAATGAGCTCTTGATGCTTAACTCGGTCAAAAGCTTTGCTCATATCTGCAAACACTATGCCGCAGTACTCGTTGTTATCAAGGGCTTGGAGCCATTCGTCGATCACTAGCGCTAGGCAGTCCTCACACGAGCTGTTGGTACGGTAGGCAAATTGATTGTCAGGCACGTACATGATGTTGTGTAACTTGAAGAATGCAATCAGCTGCTCCAAGACAACTCGTTCTAATATCTTGCTGCATATGGGCAATAATGAGACTGGTCTGTAATTAGTAGAGCTTTCTGCATCGCCTGATTTGAAAACTGGGCTGACTGTGGCATTCTTGAAAATATCTGGTACGCACCCTGTGCTCAGAGATTTATTGATAATATCAGTGAGAGAAACTGCTATGGAATCACGACCATGCTTCAGTACGGCTGGTAAGACGTTGTCAGAGCCAGGTGACTTACTTGTGTTTGTTGCTTTGAGCAGTGTGGTGATGTGCGCCACAGTTACGGGTCGAAAATGGGACAGTCGAGCAGCAGTAGTTGGCTGTTGGGTGGCTGGGCGTAAACATATGTCAGCAGGCCGGCTTGGATCGTGCACTATGTTAGCAAATGTCTCTGTCAGACTACTGAGAGATGCAATTGGCTGATTTCTTACTTTCCGCCTGCCAGATAGACTGTTAAGAAGAGCCCACTGACCTCTAGGATTTAGTCGGAGTGCCGAGAACTGGTGCATCAGGAAACGGGATTTCAGTCTCCTACTCAGAAGCGTCCCCTCGCGTCTGACAGAACGATACTGTTGCTTAAGAACCATATTCCCAGGCTGCGAAAGGACTCTTCGATGCAGAGTAGTTCTGCGCTGCAGCAGTTTCCGTAACTCTGGTGTGGCCCACGGTTGAGGCTTAGGTTTGGGACAGAGGGGTAGTCTAACTTGTTTAGATGGAGCATGCGTATCAGTAACAGCAGCGATAGACGTTAGAAGATGGCAAGTTTGACTGTCCAATGTTGAAAATGAGGATGAGTCCTCGAGCATATCATTCAGGTCAGCATTAAACTGAGAGTAGTTGATAGTAGCTATTCCTGGTTTCCTCACAACCTTAGTTCTCTGGGTTGCTGGGGGCTTCCATTCCGGTATTACAATATCAAGGCGGACTAGGTGGTGATCAGTAAGATCTGACATGGGAATGATCATTGGATTGGGCAATGGAAAGGTAGTGTTCAACAGAGCCAGGTCAAGACACGTGTTTGACAGCGCTCTAGTTGGTGCGTGGACAATGTTCTGCAGCTGGTGCTCTGCACAAAGCTTAAGTAGATGATGATTATGATGTAGAGTCGGTTGTAAGATGTCCGTGTTCAAATCTCCCAGAACTAGCAGGTCAGAGCTGTCCACGAAAATGCCACCCAACTGGGCACTGTACTGCTCCCAGAATTCTGTACCAGAGCTCGGTGGGCGGTAGACTGAACTCACGAGGAGCTTACACGCATCTGGCTCCCGTGCAATGCGAACTGACACAAACAACGACTCCAGATGTGTGTTGGATGCGGGCATGATGAGACGAGCGCGGAGACTAGACATGACGTACAGGCACACACCTCCGCCCCTCAAGTTCCTGTCGTTCCGATATATCCGATATCCAGGGATGTTCAGCAGAGAATCTGATACTGAGCTGTCTAGCCAGGTTTCATTAATTGACATGATGTGAATTTTATTGGCATGCAGGATATGATGGATTTCATGAACTTTGTTTCGTAGACTGCAGATGTTTATATGAGCAACTTTGAGGACGGCACGGTTGTCTGGCTGGGGGTTCCCTGATATGTCCTATTGGGCAGACAGCAGATCCTGGATGGCATTGTCAGAGAGAGGCGTCCCTTTGTCATCCAATATGACGTCACAAGGCAGAGAGCACTTGACCTTTTCGGCTCGAAGTTGCTTATACTTCGGTAGTACTGCCTTCCGCTTCGTTTGCTGTTGTCGAGTGAGGTCGTTGTTGACGTACACATCATGTCCATTCACTTTCAGGCCAAGGCGATCCTTGTACGCTGACGCCTTGAGGCGCTTGTTTCCAAAGCGTACCCTGACAGGAGCTGGACCTGGCGCTGGAGTCTCATGTTCAGTAGCGCGTGGGCGCAAACGTTCGACTTCCAGCAGGTCAGAGGTCGAACATTTGAACAGAGTACTGCAATGCAGGGATAGGGTTTCATTCCATGATGCAGGCAGTCCTCGTACTATGACGCTGGTAGTACGGTTGGACCTCTCAACCTCCTCTGCAATGATGTCGGAGAGGTTGTATGGTTCGAGTTGAACTACCGGTCCTGCATTTGCCGTGTCAGAGGTCAATGGTGCACCAACTGGTCCGCCTTGCACTGCTGTATTGCTGGCGTCGTCTGTCAAAAACCGTACCGTGGCGGCAAGGTCCGTCTTTTCCCGCTCCAGATCACCAAGTCTTGTCTTCAGAGCTGTCACCTCCGTGGTTAGGTCTGCAACCTGTGTCACCAGGTTTGCCAGCCGTTCGTCTAACAACTCGGACATACACGTCCTAAATTCCTTCATCATGTCCACGGGGGCCTCATGATTTCCTGAAGACAACGAGGCACTGTACGAACCTCCTGTAGCTGTGCGCAGGGCAGCGGGAGGGGTGATTAGAGATCCTTAGCTAAAAAAACGCTAACGTAAACGCAAACCTTTCCGTACTTCGGATCGTTCAAGCTGACTTTTCCCTTAGCACAAAGTACGTTATAGTTGAGACGAAGTAGTCGTGACAACCATGGCGATATGAATTTTCGTGGAAACAGATGCGGGAAATTCAAAATTTTGAACCAGGGATTAGTTTGCTGTCGTTCCGAAAGAATACCTTGGCGAGGTCTTTTACTCTGGAATAGCAAAAGCACGGCGAACATGAGTTTTCGCTGTTCCCAGGTCCTTGGAAACCCTTTCCTAAACGCAGCACCGAAGACTGTAAGGGTTCTCCAGCTCCAGCACGTCTGGGAGAGGCCGATGAATTTCTTCCTCAGAAGTGCCGTGGAACTGGTCCTTTGTTTCCCAGATGGGATAGAGGGAGAAAGGCACGAAGCAGAGGACGCAGAAATTGTCAACTGAAAGGCAAAACTCGCCAAAAAGCTAAATGTCACAAGAGGAAGCAATCTCGACATCTCGATCTGCACGACGTGCTTTTTATCTCCCGCCAGTTACAAAACAATGCGAGTTTTTGCATTTTTTGCAGAATTTCCATAACGAACGTCGGCCCGTTATTTCGAGCTCTGTAACGTTTTTCCGTTATCCGATAACGTCTTTTGTCACGGCTGGGAGTGAGTACCGTAAAAGTTAGCGTTATCGTACTTTTGCTAAGGATGTCTATTGCCTTCCTTCGACGTGACTCCAAAGCGGTGGGGGTGCCTGAACCGCGGCTTAGGTTAGAACTACCTTTTGCAGACATATTTGCAGCCATACTACATACGTATACACTTCTCTAACTAACTACTACCTACATGTATTTTGACACTGGCGGAATAGTGCGCCTCCAGTGTGGGGAGAAAACTCTTTTTTGAAGCTTACATACATGTATGCATACATGGATGCAGCTAATGAGGTTAGCCCCCTTGTCGGGCATTGGTTGTGAGACTTACCACCTCACCCTCGCCGTTAGGCGCTGCATTGGTATCAGCGGATCAGCACTCTCATGGTTTAAATCCTACCTTTCTGGCAGAGCCCAGCGGGTCCTCAGGTGCGGTGAGGTCTCTCCATTTCTACCTGTCACTCGTGGGGTCCCGCAAGGCAGTGTCTTGGGCCCAACTCTGTTTAACATCTATGTTCGCCGCCTTCCTGCAACTGCTGACACATCCGGGACGAAATTGCTCGCTTTTGCGGACGACAAAACGGTGTACGCATCCTGTCCGACGGCAACTGACGCTGCAGATTTAGTTTCCCACACGTTATCAGCACTCGCTACTGATCTTCAGCAACTTGGCCTGACTATCAATGAGAATAAGACTGTTGTAATGTTCATCGCTCCCAAGCGCTCGCCGGTCTGTCCCACGCCCACTATCTGTATCGATGGTAAAGTGCTGACAGAAGTGTCCAGTGCTCGCTGTCTGGGGGTTGTAATTGACAACAAGCTCTCGTTCACACCTCATTGTGATAAGCTTGTTGCCAAGGTGTCACGCAAAATTGGTGCTCTACGGCGTTCTTTTCGTCAACTGTCCCCGTGCGCTTGTCGCCTTTATGTGCTATGCGTAATTCAATCTGATCTAGAATTTGCATTTCAATCGTTCTTACCCTGCTTATCTGCAAAAGACCGTGGGCGCCTATTTGCTGTTCACCGTCGTGCGATCCGAGCTGCCTGTGGTGCCCATTACTGTGCTGACGTGGACCCCCTTTACCACTCTCTTAAGCTATGTCCTCTGGACCACCGTTTCTTACAGTTGTTCATTAAATTTATCTTTCAGTGTAAAGTAGCTCGCCCGGTTGCCAGTTTAGATTCTCTATTTTGTAGGCACAGTACACCTGCTTACACCACTCGCGGCTCTTCTGAAATAATCTTTCGTTATGCCGATATAAGACTGCATGCGGGTATCGCTCATTGTCTAGTAGGATTGCTTTACTTTGGAATGCTCTGCCCTTCGAAATGAAGTCTTGCAATACGTCTTCTGCATTTAACGCCCATCTTGTCTGCCTTCTTAATGACGGGCCACAATGTACCCGGTTAAAACAGCTCCTTTTTGAAAATGTTTTCGATGAGTGATGTGTCGCTTTGTTTTGCTCTAATTGGTGCTTTTCTCCAATGTCATGCAGTCGTATTTATTCAGCTTTTATTTCTTGTGTACTTGCATACTGGTATTAGTTTAGTCCCACAACCTGCGATAAAATGATCCGCTGTAGCACCTACTCCACTTTTATGTTTATGTATCTATGTCATTCGGATCTTCCCAAGTTGTACAATGTACTGTTGAGATGCCGAATTCAAATAAATCAATACCATACCAATACCATACCATCTGCCACACTGGTAGCACAGGCATGGTGGTGGCCTGGCACATGCGAAACTTCCTAAGCTGGTTGTGTTTCTCAACGCAATTGTATAGCTGGTGGTAACGCGGACGTGCAAACTTTACTACTTAAATACATGTATACTAGGAAACAGTTTGCTTGTTTGAACTGTGTAGAGTTTGAAGTGAGTTTGTTTGTCTATTCGTTGTTATTTTTTCAATCTGTTTCAGCATCTCGAGCCGCAATGGGTGCCCCAGGTGTGAGGTACGTGTATATGAGTGAGTTTATCAAGGTAGTTCGCTTTTTCTCTTTTCTTTTTCTGGTTCTCCTACCTTATGACCCATTTGGCACTCCTCCGACCAGAATGGGTATGGGATATACACAAAGGCAGAAAAGAACAGAGACAGCCGGCTAGGTCATTGTTGTGACGCTGCGTTTCATGCACATAGCAAAGCTAAGGCAATCCTCAGGCAACTGATAACCTGTACATCATCTTGGTCCAAATTTATACCCAGGCAGGTAGCTAAAACAGGACGCGCAAAGTGAGTAAAGCGCGCAAAAGCAGGTGGCATAGCGCGCAAAGGTGGCAAAAGCGCGACATGTCAAATATCGTACTGGTCTCGTCATCGTCCAGTAACAATCGACATTCTTTGTTCCGTTAGGACTGTGGCTTTTGCTCGTTTTCGTTGCGCTTGCCTTCCCCTCTTTGGTCTTTTCATAACCTTGAACCTTCCAAGTTGGAAGGCTGTCGGTTAGCGCTACGGAGATGTGTTGAAGCTAGGTGTCAGGACGTCGAATGTCTCAGTACTCTTGTCAGTTTTATGCCTAGTTATTGCACTTTCTGACTGTATATAGTATCCAGTTACAGTGATGGAGAGTTACTCTTAACTCGTATCCATATGTCCTTTTCCTTTCTACATTTATTTATGGCTCAACATCTGAGTTTCAAATTGCACACCTGATGAGCCGTCACGAACCATACGGCGAAACGTACGTCGTGTGAAACAACTTGTTTTGTAGTCAACTAGTCCATCACAATGTCATGCATGAGGAGTACTGTAAGAGTTTGGATTTCGGCTTGTACAATTCGTTTTCGCAAAGCTTCCCCTTTCTTTACTTATCTTTGATATTTATGACCCACCCAAGTTGGGTGGTGTGCTGCTTTGCTGCTTCGAATTGTAGTTAGACCGCTTTGTCAAATATCGTACTGGTCTCGTCATCGTCCAGTAACAATCGATATTCTTTGTTCCGTTAGGACTGTGGCTTTTGCTCGTTTTCGTTGCGCTTGCCTTCCCCTCTTTGGTCTTTTCATAACCTTGAACCTTCCAAGTTGGAAGGCTGTCGGTTAGCGCTACGGAGTTGTGTTGAAGCTAGGTGTCAGGACGTCGAATGTCTCAGTACTCTTGTCAGTTGTGTGCCTAGTTATTGCACTTTCTGACTGTATATAGTATCCAGTTACAGTGATGGAGAGTTACTATTAACTCGTATCCATATGTCCTTTTCCTTTCTACATTTATTTATGGCTCAACATCTGAGTTTCAAGTTGCACACCTGATGAGCCGTCACGAGCCATACGGCGAAACGTACGTCGTGTGAAACAACTTGTTTTGTAGTCAATTAGTCCATCACAATGTCATGCATGAGGAGTACTGTAAGAGTTTGGCTTTCGGCTTGTACAATTCGTTTTCGCAAAGCTTCCCCTTTCTTTACTTATCTTTGATATTTATGACCCACCCAAGTTGGGTAGTGTGCTGCTTTGCTGCTTCGAATTGTAGTTAGACCGCTTTGTCAAATATCGTACTGGTCTCGTCATCGTCCAGTAACAAACGACGTTCTTTGTTCCGTTAGGACTGTGGCTTTTGCTCGTTTTCGTTGCGCTTGCCTTCCCCTCTTTGGTCTTTTCATAACCTTCAGCCTTCCAAGTTGGAAGGCTGTCGGTTAGCGCTACGGAGTTGTGTTGAACCTAGGTGTCAGGACGTCGAATGTCTCAGTACTCTTGTCAGTTTTGTGCCTACTGTAGTAGTTATTGCACTTTCTGACTGTATAATTATAGTATCCAGTTACAGTGATGGAGAGTTACTCTTAAAGGGGAAGTTAAGGCAAAAATTAAAATTTCACCAGTTGTAGTCTTCGGGGTGCTGAGTCGAATGGTCGTGGTCCGAGAAAGCTGAGACGCTCCCTTCCTACTTGAATCCCAATCGAACTCGCGCACTTCCACCGAAACTGGGTGACTGCGCCCTACTAGATGGGGATTTGTATGCAAAATGTCACTAAAAGCGCCATTTCGTTCTTATAAAAGCACGGATGACTGCGATTGGCCCTTATGTTGTAGTCTTTTGGACGCTGAGTCAACTGGTTTTGGTCCGAAAAGGCTGCGATGCAGCGTTCCTCCTTTATTCCCAATCGAACGTGGTTGAACAAGCGGTCACGTGCTCCTGGGTGCCCAAATCACCTGGTCACCACGCCAGCAGGCGACAACTTTCACACCAAGATTCAACTCGAGGTCAACTCGAGTGACAGGACTGTACCCAAAAAAGGTCAAACAGGCTAGTAAGTTGTACCCTGCAGGCACGGTGACCAGGTGACTGGTGTACGCAGCAGCACGTGACCACTTGTTTGACCATGTTCGATTGGGAATAAAGGAGGAACGCTGCTTCGCAGCCTTTTCGGACCAAAACCAGTCGACTCAGCGTCCAAAGGACTACAACATATGGGCCAATCGCGGTCATCCGTGCTTTTATAAGAACGAAATGGCGCTTTTAGTGACATTTTGCATACAAATCCCCATCTAGTAGGGCGCAGTCACCCAGTTTCGGTGGAAGTGCGCGAGTTCGATTGGGATTCAAGTAGGAAGGAAGCGTCTCAGCTTCCTCGGACCAAGACCATTCGACTCAGCACCCCGAAGACTACAACTGGTGAAATTTTAATTTTTGCCTTAACTTCCCCTTTAACTCGTATGCATATGTCCTTTTCCTTTCTACAATAATAATAATAATTTGAAACTCGGTTGTTGAGCCATAAATAAATGTAGAAAGGAAAAGGACATAAGGATACGAGTTTAAGAGTAACTCTCCATCACTGTAACTGGATACTATATACAGTCAGAAAGTGCAATAACTAGGCACACAACTGACAAGAGTACTGAGACATTCGACGTCCTGACACCTAGCTTCAACACATCTCCGTAGCGCTAACCGACAGCCTTCCAACTTGGAAGGTTCAAGGTTATGAAAAGACCAAAGAGGGGAAGGCAAGCGCAACGAAAACGAGCAAAAGCTACAGTCCCAACGGAACAAAGAATGTCGATTGTTGCTGGACGATGACGAGACCAGTACGATATTTGACAAAGCGGTCTAACTACAACTACAATTCGAAGCAGCAAAGCAGCACACCACCCAACTTGGGTGGGTCACAAATATCAAAGATAAGTAAAGAAAGGGGAAGCTTTGCGCAAACGAATTGTACAACTACAAGCCGAAAGCCAAACTCCTACAGTACTCCTCATGCATGACATTATGATGGACTAGTTGACTACAAAACAAGTTGTTTCACACGACGTAGATCTACGTTTCGCCGTATGGTTCGTGACGGCTCATCAGGTGTGCAATTTCAACATCCGAGTTTCAAATTGCACACCTGATGAGCCGTCACGAACCATACGGCGAAACGTACGTCGTGTGAAACAACTTGTTTTGTAGTCAACTAGTCCATCATAATGTCATGCATGAGGAGTACTGTAAGAGTTTGGCTTTCGGCTTGTACAATTCGTTTTCGCAAAGCTTCCCCTTTCTTTACTTATCTTTGATATTAAATTTTATGACCCACCCAAGTTGGGTGGTGTGCTGCTTTGCTGCTTCGAATTGTAGTTAGACCGCTTTGTCAAATATCGTACTGGTCTCGTCATCGTCCAGTAACAATCGACATTCTTTGTTCCGTTGGAATGTAGCTTTTGCTCGTTTTCGTTGCGCTTGCCTTCCCCTCTTTGGTCTTTCCATAACCTTGAACCTTCCAAGTTGGAAGGCTGTCGGTTAGCGCTACGGAGATGTGTTGAAGCTAGGTGTCAGGACGTCGAATGTCTCAGTACTCTTGTTAGTTGCGTGCCTAGTTATTGCACTTTCTGACTGTATAATTATAGTATCCAGTTACAGTGATGGAGAGTTACTCTTAACTCGTATCCTTATGTCCTTTTCCTTTCTACATTTATTTATGGCTCAACATCCGAGTTTCAAATTGCACACCTGATGAGCCGTCACGAACCATACGGCGAAACGTACGTCGTGTGAAACAACTTGTTTTGTAATCAACTAGTCCATCACAATGTCATCCATGAGGAGTACTGTAGGAGGTTGGCTTTCGGCTTGTACAATTCGTTTTCGCAAAGCTTCCCCTTTACCTTACTTATCTTTGATATTATATTTTATGACCCACCCAAGTTGGGTGGTGTGCTGCTTTGCTGCTTCGAATTGTAGTTAGACCGCTTTGTCAAATATCGTACTGGTCTCGTCATCGTCCAGTAACAATCGACATTCTTTGTTCCGTTGGGACTGTAGCTTTTGCTCGTTTTCGTTGCGCTTGCCTTCCCCTCTTTGGTCTTTCCATTACCTTGAACCTTCCAAGTTGGAAGGCTGTCGGTTAGCGCTACGGGGATGTGTTGAAGCTAGGTGTCAGGACGTCGAATGTCTCAGTACTCTTGTCAGTTGTGTGCCTAGTTATTGCACTTTCTGACTGTATATAGTATCCAGTTACAGTGATGGAGAGTTACTCTTAACTCGTATGCTTATGTCCTTTTCCTTTCTACAATAATTATAATAATAATAATACGAAGCAGTGGTTGCGACTTCGGCGATAATTTGTAAGAAAGGGTTTGCTCAAGTAAAGTCGGCGGAATAGCGCGAGCTCCGGTGTGGGGAGCAAACCCTTTCTTTATAATAATAATAATAAAAATAAGTGAGGCCGACACACCCGAACAACATAGGTTCGAGAACAGTTACATGACAAATTGTACAGTTACACAGGAGGATGTACCCAGTGTACTGACAGTGCTCAACACCGCAGTTACATGTATATGCCAGCACGTTTTCGTCCTATGGTTCTTCAGTGAATTTTCCTCGACACTGAATTTGAAAAAATTAATAATGGTAATGATATTGACACGAGTGCAAACCAGATGCACATATATTTATAATGTAAGTTGGTGATGAAGTACCAGTGCACGTGATAATGAGCTCGAATCTAGGAGTCGCTGTACTCTTCAGAGTTCGGTTTTCGCGACCAGTGCTTATAACCTGGAGTGGCAGAACATTTCATGCAAGTATTTAGAAATGGAACAACTCGGGTAGATATGCTGCTAACATGTTGCATGTGGCTTAAAATTTAATGCATTGCTAATTAAGCGCTACCTCATTAATGGTCACGCTTGAAATATGTAAATGTTCTGTCCGATTCATCATCAGGGTGTTTCTGTACTTGTGTGAGAGTCAGTACATGTATTTCAATCACCTGCATTGTACTAACTCCATATCGATTTAGTCAACGAAGAGGTATCCGTTGACAAACGTGCTTGCCTCCAACACACCATTTGTTTTGTTTACTTTCACTTGGTCCTTCTTCAGAGGCTCTTCAAAGTACATGTCTTGTTGCTAAGGGTATCGGGCAACGTTCCTGTCACGAGGACTATCTATTACAATAAGAAGGAAATCAGACACAACCATGAAAACATCGCACTTAATAATTAGTGTTATGTTGTACAAGTACTAGTAAGGCCATGGTAAAAAATATCTTTGATTCTCAAGTACGCGCGCACCGATTTTTGGCGGCGCACCGACGATTTTTTTTATTTCTATGCATGCATATGCGCACATGAAAACGGTCAATGCGAAAGGCATGAATCAGGGAGTAGTAAAATACCGGTATTTTTCTACTCCCTGGCCTGAATAATAAAAATAATTATATGAACCTGTGACGTACATATGTGTGACCCTATCTTTGGAAATAAAAAAATTGGGGGAAATAAAATAAAAAATCGCTCGCTCGCACCGATTTTCACAGGCTCATGACCTGAGATTCATTGCATTCCCAACTCATCACAACCACGCGCTCTTCAGCCGAACCATACAGACACCAGCAAGGACACTTCCGTTGAGAGATAATGTTGCTCCACGCCTCTAGACAGCTGTTTCGCTCCCTGTCGGAGCTCATCAGTAGAGGATGATAATGATGATAATGGAGGAATGATCATTCTTATACACCAGAAATGGCGCAAGTGCGCGCTTTCCACATAATGGCATATGCAAGCTGCTAAAATGGTAAAGTGTGAGAACAGCGTTGTCGCGTTGGGGGATCTCGGCGGTGAGTCTCGCCTCGCCTGCATACATGGACATTGCAACATCATAATAATAAACAACATACATGTACTTTCCATTGGCATCAGTATTCCGAGTAAGATTTTCGTCGCTTGTGTGCATGGTGTGTTTCTCCACCAATGAGCGCGTACTATGATTATTTATCGCTGTTCTCACACTTTACCATTTTAGCAGCTTGCATAATGCCATTGATATATGTGGAAAGCGCGCACTTGCGCCATTTCTGGTGTATAAGAATGATCATTCCTCCATTATCATCATTATCATCCTCTACTGATGAGCTCCGACAGGGAGCGAAACAGCTGTCTAGAGGCGTGGAGCAACATTATCTCTCAACGGAAGTGTCCTTGCTGGTGTCTGTATAGTTCGGCTGAAGAGCGCGTGGTTGTGATGAGTTGGGAATGCAATGAATTGAAAATATGGCCGAAAGCTCTGTCGCAATATTTAGTTCATGACCTGAGAATCAACTTTATTTTTTACCATGGCCTAATCGTTTCGTTTCGACCATTGTAACCGCTAGCAGAGATTATCTGGGGACTGGTTATATTTACAATACTTGTTGTATTGTATTGTATTTTATTATTTTACTTGGGCATTCCCAACAGACCCTAAGGTCTTCTTACAGGGTGCCCAAGATGAATGAAATTGTTAAGTTCCTGGCGAAATGAATTGGGGCTGCTTACATGTATGTACTGTTGTGTTGCACGATGTTCTCATGTATCAAGTCTGGCGCCGAATTGAGTAAATTAATCTATTACCCGTACATATGATAAAGTTTCGAAGCCTGAAGAGAACTTATTGACTGGTCGCTGTTGGTATGACGACTACACCATGGCTTAGTGGTACAGCACGGCTGAGCCCAGTCCTGGCGGTGACAGTAAATTCTGTTATCCAGACACTCCATAATCAACTCCCTCCACCTTATTAATACATAGACGTACACAAGGACCGATGTCAAGTGAAATGGTGAGAAATCCACCTCCACTTTGGTTTGTCACATGTAAACTGTAACAACGAAAACAAGGTCCATGTCAGTCCACAACACAACATTTTTAACCGTATGATCCTCGAACGATATTTACCGCATTCACTATCTGTTGCAAACCACCTGTTCTCAATTGGGAAAGGCCTTCGCGCTTATGGCATTGTATTCGTCGCAATGTTGTCTTTCGACTCCGCCGTACCGCTGATGTTGCTGCATGGCATACGCTATTATTATGCGTTGTGTGCGTTTTGCTGTATACGCTGTTATGTCCAGTTTTATATGCTTATGTTTTGCATGTACGCTGTTTTGCATGCTATAAATAGCTGGTGTTATTAGTGTTCATTGTTAATTATTCGATGAAGTGAAATATACTGTCTAAAGGAAAAGTGTTGTCCTCGTGCCGTGTGGTCGTACGATCCTGACAATTTAGAGAATCTTAGAGGGTTCACAACACTATCCAAAGTACTAGTATCCTGCAGAAAGGCTGCAGAGAGGTGTCCAGCGCAGCCGTGTGTACAAACCCGTGCAGTGTCTCCAGACATACATATACATACACGTGTGCATGTACTGACAATTACAATCTTCAACAGTGGAGTCTCGTTTAAGGGATATGGGAATTGGTAAGAATGGTAACGATCACGGAAATATTGTGATGGCAGAGAGTGTACCTGAATATCCTGTACCTAAGTTTACCTTCTGTAATCTCACTCCGCACCACTTACATCTACATGTACCATGTTACCTGGTCTCACTCCGCACCACTACGAAATGTTCGAATGGATCAATGTCATGAATGTAATATTTCATCTGCTGTATACCACTGCACTGTTTATCCGAACCCAGAACCTCCGATTTGCATTGTGTTTCCGTCACCAAGGCGGACAAAGTAAGGCCGGAACAAGGTCAATAACATTGAAACGCTCCCTAAACAGTGAGCAGGTTGAAATTTGAACACCTGCATGTATCAGAATCGCTACTAAAATAATATGTCACGCAACCGTTTTATTGATTCGGAACAAATGTAGTGATAACTTGTTGTTGGACAAAGGAACTTTAAATGAACAAGTCATCACTCCATTTGTTCTGAATCAATAAACCGCCACGTGACATGTCGATTCAGCTGGTACTGTTAATAGCCATTCTGAAACTATTGTCTCCCAGCCATCTGCATTCATGTTATGCTAATTCCCTACCGATGTCGAGACACTGAAGAGGCATGGGGTGACAACTGTGGCGAAACCAACTCGATACTCGCAGCACTATTGTGAGGGTGTGTCGGAAACTTGCACTCATATTGTTTAGGGAATTTCTCTCAACATCGCCTGCTTATTCCAGTTTTAAAGAGTCCTTGACAACGTCTTGGTCGATGGGACATTTTAGAGAAAGGGGGGGGGGGGCGAAACAACTTTGAAAAAAACATTGCCACCGCTTCGCCAGTGTTCTGTGTGTTTTGTGTCTTGTGCGAGAGTCGATACATGCAAACTTTACTTCCATCAAGACGTGATGGCAGTTACGTGTCGATGTAGAGACATTGAAGAAGCTTCAGATGAAACCCGCGTTTCTAGCCTATAGTCTTCTGCCACTCCGATGGTTTGTTCTAGTGTTTACTGTCACTTCAACGATTTCCGGAGGCTCGCGAAAGTGTATGCCTCTAGACATGTAGAGTGCAGCTTCCCTGTCATGGAGACTGTCCATGGTAATAGGAAGGTAATTTGGCACAACCATGAAAACATAGCAGTATGTACATTGTAGGTAATTGGTTCGTTCCAAAATGTTTGACACTGGCAATGAGATTCTGTAGGTTCTGAATTTGAAGTATTGCTGGTTCTCGTGTTGCATTTCGCGATGTTCCCAGTTATCAAGTATGGGGCCGATCCGACAGGGAGGACGCGAGCTGTATTTATTGTTATACATGTGCAACAGACACGTACACTTAGACTAAAGGTTGTGGAGACGTCCAGTCCAATTGTGAAATGTCCACCTCCACCTTGGTTTGCCATATGAAAACTGTAGCAATGAACACAAGGTCCATGTCAGTCCACCATAGAACACTTGTTAACCATAAGATCCCTCGAAAGACTCCTGCAACGTCCTTCACCCACATCGTGCAGAAGGGTTGCAGAGAGGCGTCCAGCCGCAGTCGTGTGCACAAACCACCGCAGTTTCTCCGGACATATTATCTTTAATAGTGTCATCTGTTTCACGAATAATTATGGTTCCTACCGGAAATGTTGTGGATCTTGTGATGGTAGGGAAATGGGCCGGGTCATCTAATATCTACCGGGAACCCCTATTCAAAACACCATGCGGCGTTGGAAGGGATCAATGTCATGACTGAGTTATTGGACTTGTAGTGTAATGACATCACATCTGTGTTTAACCGGCACAAGACCTTCTGATTTACATTGTGTTTCCGTCACAAGGTTAAGACAAAAGAAGACACGAATTTAAAAGTTTCCGTCAAAGACACGAATGGTGAAACATTTCGGACAGAGTGGGTTGGTTCAATTAAGAACACATCTTGCTAATTCCGTATCGATGCGGAGGAGTCACTGAAGAGTCATGAGATGACAACCGTGTATAACTATATCTTGATACTCGTAGCTCTATTGTGTGCCTTTCGCAAACTCTTACATGTACACTGTTTATTTTTTATTACCCATTTGAAGTCTCTGTCAACGACGTCTGCTTAGACAAAAAGAGTCCTTTTTTTTACTAAGGCCACAGCTTCCAATCATGACATGGAAAGCAGAGGTGCAGCATCGCAGGCTTGAATCGTGGACGTGGTGACGGGGTCTGATGTGCTCCACCGACCTAGGGTCTCGGCTTCACTGCACAGCAAATGCGTCGAAAGAAAATAATTATCGGGAGATTGGGGGGGGGGGGTGAGAAGAAGAGAAGAAGGAGAGAGAGAGAGAGAGAGAGAGAGAGAGAGAGAGAGAGAGAGAGAGAGAGCAGGGAAAGCGTGGACGAGCAGATTGAAAATATCCTGCACAACAACCGCCGTTCAATTATGACTTCTTTGTGATCATAGGAGGGGAATGGGAAACAACCCTGAACGCTCGTCATTTCGTTCCAAAATATCGACACTGTTCACCGCCCGCCCCTCCTTGAGCATGTGTGGCACAAAGTTCTTCCGAAACTGTCCATTTTGGCGTGGGTTTTCCGATATTCTGATTGTTCTTATTCCCAAAATGCACACCATGTTCGGAGAGTACTGGAGAGCTGTGAAGGCAAAGTATGAAACATAACAACAGTGGAACAAGGGTAGTTTGCTACAACTCAGGCTCAGTTGGAATCGTTAGGCAACATTATTTTTCCTAATGGTAACACTGAGCATAAACTGAGAGTTGCAGCGAACTAGCCCTGCTCCACTGCTGCACAATGACTGTTTCGGGTTTGATCTAGTTTATTTTTCTGTTGCGTATCCGCTCTTCCTTCCACAGTTTAATGTTTAATACCCTCCCACTCTCTCTCTCTCTATCCCTCTCTCTCTCTCTCTCTCTCTCCCTTTCCTAGCATCCGGTATGCATCCATGCAATCAACGGAATTCCGCCACCTTGTAGTTGATTTTCCCCGTTTCTCACCTCATCAAGCCCTACTTGTCTTTGTACATACTAGTAGTACTGTTCTTTCAATCAAATGAACCCCTCGATAGGCATAATATTATTATTGCCTTTGCGGTCATTTCATAATAATAATAATAATAATAATAACAATAATCTTCACTAGTTTGAGGGAAAGAGACAAACGGGAAAAGTAACAATAATAATAACTGTTTTCTGATGATCGTTTAGTGCGTGAAACTCGGACTAAAAACACTTTCTCTGTCCTCCTATTGTTTGAACCAGCTCTACCACTCGGTATTGAGCACTCTCTTGGACAGCCTGGAACCTCTCTGTTTTAATAATAATAATAACTTGTCTTTGGAGAGAAAATCCCTCACTAAAGAAGATAGAGAGGACCCCGCATAGCATCATAACGCCAGCAGTCATTGTCTAAGTGATCATGGTTGGAGTAAGGGCAGAGCAGCGTTCTAGACCTGCTCCGTGGCATCTAAAGAAAATGGAGCGGACTCTGCACAGCTTACAGCTTCTTGCCTGAGAAAAAAAGCTAGTCATACAACGTTCACCCATGAGTTGTGGAGTATGACTGGAGTTCAGAAACAAAGCAGCAATCTATATCTCCGTGTTACATTGATTCAGCTCCAGGAACAGGTTTCGGACGACTCCCTGGTTGAGTCACAGCTGTGACTGTCCCAACGGTATGCTGTAATCAATAGCCGAAATAGCTCAGTTGGGAGAGCGTTAGACTGAAGATCTAAAGGTCCCTGGTTCAATCCCGGGTTTCGGCATTTCTTTTTCTTTTTCTACACCTGTCTGCAATGGGCACTGTCACGAGTAACCACAAATCTCCTCGAGTAGTAAGGATGATATCAAGATACCGTACATATCATTAAAAGTTTTCTATTTCACGGAGAAGGCGGAGACCCCGAACGTGCTGATGAAATTTGCGTGATTGTCTTTGGAGACGGGCGTTCCGTAGGTAAAGGTGTTATGTTGACCTGGCCGAGTGTGTGTCTCAGAAAAAGGTTGAGCCAGTATACCGTGGGCAGCTCTATCGTCAGGTAATGTCTAGAAGGTACCGAGTGTGAGAACTCTGAAACTTCAGTGATGCCTTGTTATTGCGGCAACCTCCAACCTGCACACAAAAACAGCCCTCGGTGGGTGGGTGTTCTGAAGGCAAAGACGGTTGATGTGAAGCGAGTAAGTTTGCAAAGTCCAAATATTGAATGTCTTTGAAGTCTGTGTGTAAGCGTTGAGTCCACAGCTTTGCTGATGCCAAATGGATTGGGTTAGTGAACAGAGAGGAAGGGGTAGAAAGGCAGCTCTCTCTCTCTCTCTCTCTCTCTCTCTCTCTCTCTCTCTCTCTCTCTCTCTCTCTCTCTCTCTCTCTCTCTCTCTCTCTCTCTCTCTCTCTCTCTCTCTCTCTCTCTCTCTCTCTCTCTCTCTCTCTCTCACTCACTCACTCACTCACTCCTTTCTTCCCGGTTGCCGTGCTTGTGACTTTTTTCCCCTGCTGCCGTGCTCATATTAGTTATCTAACTATCTTCTTCTCGATTCTGTTTGTCCGCTTATTTTTGAAAATTTTTCTTTTCTCTTGTTATCAGTGGGACCATTGTCATTAGGTTTAGGCCTGTTTTGGAACTCCACTCTAAATAAAGCCAAACAACAACAACAAAAACAACAACAGCCACGTAGTCTTCAAAACTGGCACTGAACAATTCAAGTGTTGCCGATTCACCATCACAGCAGTGATCCGAGTAGAATTGTGTTCCAGCACGTTTTTCATCTGATCGCTGTTCGTTGAATCTTGTTGCACACTGCAATACGCCATGTAGTTGAAATCTCAATGGTGTTGATAACAACAGGAATGCAAACCAGGTGCAAGCTGGTGTTGAACGAACCGTACACGTGTCACGTGACGATGAGCCAGAATCTTAGCGTAGCGTAACACTTCAGAATTTCCCCTTTCGCACGCAATGGTCATTAGCGGACGTGGGAGAGCATGAGTAAAAGTGCTACTGCCTCCTAAAATTCCATGCACAGATCATTATGTGCTACCTGACTATTGCTATTATGCATGAGACATTTAAACGTTCCGGTTGAATTCATCTTGATGGTGTTGCTGTACTAGTACTTCTGTGAGAGTCAGTTTCATGTATTCGATCACCTATATTGTGCTAATTCCTTGTCAAAACAGAGACAAAGAAAACTTATCACTATCAGGCGAAAAACGTGACTGTATTCTAGTCTAGTGCTGTCCTCATGGCACCATGGTATAATGAAACACTTACTTCGACACTTTCCTCTTCAAAACACGTGTCGACACAATAAGGGTGCTGCTGCATGCGCTGGGCAACTTCCCTGAACCGGGGACTACTGTAATTTCACACATTTTCGGTGTACTTTTATTTTGGGTACTTTCGGTGCGTCTGTTTCATACCTAAAATTTCAATACACCGAACAAACACTAACACACATAATCCAATAGGGAACTGATTCTCAGTACCCAAATGTTCCGTTCACCTAACCTTACCTGGCCTTTTGCCCTCTTACCGAAAATATTGAGCACCCATATTTTCTGAGATTAGAGTATCTATGATACTAGTAGCAGGAAGTAAATGCGACACCACCCTGAAAACATAGCCATCCCTTGTACATGTACTTGTAATCGTTTCGTTCCAACATTCTTCATACTGGCCATCGCCACTGGCTGAGCACGCGTCACTACCAGTTTTACAGTACTGCCTATGGTGTGGTAGTAGTAGTTATTAGTAGTAGTATTTTGTGTTTCTTTGTGTCATATCCGGCGCAAAACCGACTACAGTATGTCGTCACCAGTACATGCAATGTACATGTACATGTAGGTATTATGAACACGTACATATACATGCAATGTAGGTATTATGAACACGTACATATACATGTACATGTACATGCAATGTAGGTATTATGAACACGTACATATACACGTACATATACATGTACATGCAATGTAGGTACATGTATTATGAACACGTACATGCACAATGTACATGTACATGTACATGTACATGTACATGTACATTGTGCATGTACGTGTAGCCTTAGACGGTTTTAGGGACGTCAGGTCAAGATATACATGTATACACCTCCATTTTGGTTACAGATTTTTTTTAAACTAGCAAACACAGTACAGTCCTACCAATAATCAGGGAAAGATATCTGCAAACGATAACAGTGAACACAAAGTCCACGTCAGTCCACGACAGAAATTTTTGTGAATCATGAGATCCTGGAACGATATCTACCACGTCCTCCGTTCGCATTATCCCGCTAATACATTGTAAGTATCCAGGCAGTATGGTGATTCACATTCACAAAACGCCATTTTCCAGACGTATCGTCGTGAGCAGTTGCAGCTGTGTTTCTGGAGTCCAATTCATGACAATGCTACTGTTGTGGACATGGACGTCTAGCGGCCCTAGGGTGCTGGCCATGCAGCCGTGGATAAGCCGTATAGTCCGTGAGCCAAAACTCAAAATCACAAGTGCCGTTGCACTCTCGGATGGACAAATCGCCGCTTACAGTGTTGGTCAAGGACATCACAAAGGATACGTTTTCGCTTGTTGGACGTTCCAGAACCGATCCAGAGACCTTCGCGAGGGCTTCTTTTCTCGACCAAATTCCACCGTGAGAACAAATATTTTTACGCGAGTGGTGAGGTGTGCGTCGTATGAGCAAGCGCAAAACACGAGTTCGCGTGGAGTGAGGAAAAATAATTTATTTTTTAGAAGATGACGACGTTGACGACAATATCGACTTTGGATATTGTGATCACTTTATTGAAGCTTATTCCTTTCGTGTACATTGATGTTGTTTTGACAACAATGGAAGAAGAGGAAGACGTTTCTAGTGGCAGCGAGGTGCTGGATGAGGCAGCTGACGGCAACGAAGTGGCAAATGACAGCCCAGCGGAGTAATATTGCTGGAATTTTGTGTCTGTGTCACAGCGCCCAATTTAGTAAAAAACGAGAGGCCTGCAGTGAGTAATATCGAGACTACAAGTTGGTGTCGCATCGTCAGCGCTGCTCGTGAGAAGGACGACCATATCTGGGCTTTTCTCTGCCAGCACAAGAGCTCAGGGAGGAGTAAATGGTGTGGCTGGTATCATGGAAAGTGCTACACCAATTGCACCCATGTGATAGCAATTGCAAACCTGGAGAAGACCAGTGCCTCTGATTTTGCTTTGTCTATACTTGCTGACAGTGATGTGCATGTAGTAGTGAACCCAGAGCCATATCCTAAGGCCAGTAAGGGGCCACCTACCAGGAGCTTAGTGGTTGATACGAACAACGAATGCCATACCGGTAATTATGAAAGCAGAGCACGGTGTAAACACAACACGGAGAACTGGTCCACCCAGAGTTTCCGGAAGGGAATGTTTTGTTGAAGGCAGCACTGGAGAGGGCAAGACGACAAGTAGCGAGGGCGAAACCAGCGCTGCTGGAGGTCCAAGCCAGAGCACCTTGCTGCTTTGGGGGCAACATACTACTGTATACCATTAGCTGTGTATGTGTGTGTGCGCACGTGTGTGTGTGTGCACATTTCTGGGTGTGCGTGTGTGTGTGTGCGTGCGCGTGTTTGTGTGCGAGTGTGCATGTGTGCGCGTGTTTGTGTGTGTGGGTGCGTGCATGTGTGTGTGTGCGCGCGTGCGTGTGCATGCGCGTGCATGTGTGTGCGAGCGTGCATGTGTGTGCGAGCGTGCATGTGTGTGCTAGGCGTTTTCCTTTGTTGGTGACACCACCCCAGGCAACTACTGGTGTTGGGACACGGTGTTGCCACAGCCACTGCGGCCAGTGCGATCCGTGTTTCAGGTCGTTGGTGGGTTTTAGATTCCGCAATTGTCGACAAGGTGTGCGCCGTGTGTGTGTGTGTGTGTGTGTGTGTGTGTGTGTGTGTGTGTGAAACCCGACAGCATTGGTGTGATGTTGTCCAAAGAGACATCCATCACTTACATCTTGAAGGACATTGGTTCGACACTGCACAGCAGCGAGGAGAGTGGCGCACAGCATTCAGAATAGACCAATCCCGAAAAGATTGTCTGGGTTCGTGAAAGGGGGCACGCGTGCAAGCCAGCACGTGTGAAGTGCATCGTTTTGTATTCAGTTTGTGTGTGTCAGCTAATGGCGGAAGAGAGAGAGACTTTTGCTCGCCGAGCTGAAGCTAAAGGATTTGATGGAGTCCTGCCAGCAGCTAGTCAAAGGACCTTCGGTACCTTAGGCAGACCCTGACGGAGTTTGGAGGCCAGCTAGCTCTCGGTGAGGAGAGAAACATTCGCGTGGCGATCGACTCTCCGTAAAAAATGCAAGCTACATAGCGCCGACATACGGCAACAGCTACGATTTCAGCTAACTTCTCGATCTGCTGCTTCACAAAGTTCAACTATTTACAAGTCCTGACTGTTGTAGTCTGAAGCTGGAGTCTCATCGCCCACCTACAGGTAGCTTTTGGAGCTGATGGATTTCCCGACTTGGACTCCTTCCGCAAACTCTCGCAACATTACTACAGTGTATGCTGTGTTTCCGCACGCTCGTGTCGACATGTCATTTATACTGTACATGTACCGGGTCGCGGAGGAGCTGGACGACCTCCGCTGACTCAAGGTTTCCGAAATACTGCAGTCGTCTTCGTTGATGTCGCTGGTGACATTCTCCCCTTGCGCATAGTTGTCGTCCCGGGGGTAAAGACTATGTTGTCTTTCGAAATAGTTCTTCATCACGCTCGCGCGAATGCCGCGAATGATGTTTCTCATCATGAACTCGTTCCGACGGTGTGACACGGCGATGGTCTTTGGTGGGGCACTGGCTTGGCGAAAACGATATCTTCTTGTGCAATATAACATTGATCGGCTGCAGGTGAGTACAGGCACTTCGTGGTTGGTCCTATAGGAGGGGAGCGGCCAGGAAAGAGGCAGGACTCATCGAAGACGAAGCGCTCGCAACAAACAATAGCACTCGAAATATCTCGTAAGATTTAGGGCCTATCGCTTTGAGCCATAGCGCTCACAGCCTTGCCTACTTCATCAAAGTGAGCTCTACATGTTCGTTGACACCTCTTCACACTACCCAGAAGAGCGAAACAAGGATTATGTCTTAGCATTTCAACTCCAACAGCAGACCATTACCAGTGCGAGAGAGAAAACTACAAAGGGCTTTGCTTTCTGTCGCATCGTCTCTCTTGCATGCAACTAACGAGAAAACCGTGTACTTACCCTCGCATTCACACGCGAACTATCAAACACGTCCTGTGCCGCATGCTGATCAGGTAGTGCCATGTATGTGTTGTACAGTGTACTCTCAGGTGACATGCCCCCTTTCGAACCCAGACAATCTTTTCGGGATTGGTCTATTGCTTCACCACCACAGCCGGCCTCCCGTGATCGGATTCAGTGTAGTATTTGTAACATTTCCTTTTCGAAGAGCGGCCTGCCACGCCACAAGTGCACTCAAGAGCGTCGCAAACCTGTAGCAGACCAGTCTGGCAGCAGCCAATGCACCGTATGTCTTTGCTGGTTTCGCAGTCATGGTAGACTGACATAGTCGGATTCGGCAGCTGGTTCATGTGTGTGTGTGTGTGTGTGCGCGCACGCGCGCGCGTGCCTGGGAGACTGCATAGTCGCATTCGGCAGCTGGTTCATGTGTGTGTGTGCGCACACGCGCGCGCGCATAAGCGTGTTTGTGCGCGCGTGCCTGGGAGACTGCATAGTCGCATTCGGCAGCTGGTTCATGTGTGTGTGTGTGCGAGCGTGCATGCCTGGGAGACTGTATAGTTGGATTCGGCAGCTGGTTCGTGTGTGTGCGCGTGCCTGGGAGACTGCATAGTCGGATTCTTCAGCTGCTTCATGTGTGTGTGTGTGTGTGCGCGCGCGCATGCATGTATGTACGTGACATCATCTTATATCGGTAGTTATCTGTGGATTACTATGTTCTGCGGTGGACTGCGACAGCACACATTATGTGCCAAGATGTGCACCTGGTGATTTGCAACTGTGTTATGTTGAGTTGAAAATGAGCAATGACAGATGGCTTTTGGTGCTGTATGAGTGTGTTAGGAAATCAATAGCCAATTCCAACCTCTTGCATTGGCCGTCAGGTTGGATAGGATCAGCGCGTGCATTTACAACAGTGGTGACGTACTTCCTATTGTACTACCGTAATGTCACATTAGCTTCAGTGTTCATATCATTATAATACTGGAGTAATCTACGTATTCACTACTATTCAGTAATCGAGTGGTTATTACTTTTGAAATATACTTCACTCACCAATTCATTGCTCGCTATTATCTACAAGTTCCAGTCCAGTATGATGAAATCAAGAGGCGATTTATCCAGCCAAGTAGAGGAACTTGGGATACGAAATCCAAGAGAAATCATGAGGGTTTTCTCAGTTCGGCCATTCACGAATGTAATTGTTATTCTTCAACGCAAACTGAGTAATATTTGACCTTGAACAGGATGAAAAGAAGTTCATGCTCGGGGCAGTCGTCATTTGCTCCTGAAGGTTACTCACTACAGTCTACTACGCCTATTGGCCTAGGAAGTGGTGAACAAATATGTCGAGAAATATTTAGGACATTCTTGGAAGTCAGTTCTGAACGATTGCCATTGTAACTACAAACAGTAGTGACTTTGCTGCATATGCGCATGCAGTTTGCATGCATGATCCCGATTCATAATTCTCAGCGGCAAAAAAATTCGAATCTAGTTTTGTGCACTGGTTTCCGCGATATGTGCACTCGTGGTATCTGCTCATGGCTTCAAAAAATGAGAATCCGTGAACAAGCGCAAAAAAATCAAGCGAAGAAGGCGAAAATGGCCGCTGCTGTCAGTGAGCAAAGTTGGATGTTTGGCGTCTTCTGTGACCTCCCTGGATCAGTTTCGAACTGTCCAACAAGTGGAAATCGCTTCAGGATACCATCGTGAAGCGGTGTCCTGAAGGACGATTTGTCCATCTCTGGGTGCAACGGTCGATGCTAAAACGGCCGATTCTGAGATTTGGCTCACGGACTAGTACACACATGCATTTTTTAGGCGCTGCAGCGCTGTAGTCGTATCGGATCAACATGTGCCCTGCACGCATCGTTCTGTACGCGCTGAGGGCGCCGGCCGCGGTCAATCGACCGGATTTCCATGTCCACGACAGTGCTCGTTAGAAATGAGTATAATCTACTTACATGTACCTACCAACCACCTGTTCTCAACACTAACGAGCGTGAGAAGGGATACTGTAGAGGCAGAAAATTTCGTCGGTCAATAATTTCGTCCAACTCCAAAGAAAAGGAGTTCGTCCGGTTGAAAATTTCGTCCATGGATCATAAGAGTGTATAGAAAAGTCAGTGAGCTCTGCATAACGCAAACAGCAAAGGCACTACCCCACGCAAGAGTGCTCAACTGCTACAAGAGCAGGAGCGAAATACTCAATCTGCGGACAGCATGCTGTTTCGTTCTTTTTGAACTCATCAGCGCAGCACAGAGGAAATGAGGCCGAACCTGATAGCAATGGAAATAAAAATTTCCAATCAGGCCCGAACGTACCTTGCCAGAGTACTCAAACTGACAAGTCAGTGAGCTCTGCATAACGCAAACAGCAAAGGCACTACCCCACGCAAGAGTGCTCAACTGCTACAAGAGCAGGAGCGAAATACTCAATCTGCGGACAGCATGCTGTTTCGTTCTTTTTGAACTCATCAGCGCAGCACAGAGGAAATGAGGCCGAACCTGATAGCAATGGAAATAAAAATTTCCAATCAGGCCCGAACGTACCTTGCCAGAGTACTCAAACTGACAAGTCAGTGAGCTCTGCATAACGCAAACAGCAAAGGCACTACCCCACGCAAGAGTGCTCAACTGCTATACATGTATGTATTGTTTACAAACAATTTGAAGCCCCTCTCAACTACGCCTGTTTAGACAAAAAGAGACCTGGACAACGCCCCCCCCCCCCCCCCCCCCCGCCCGGTCAATAATATTCTCCATGATCAGAGAAAGGGAATAATTATGAAGCAACTTTGACTACGTAGTAATCCGAATGTCGAAACCCGTAGTGCAGGCTAATTTGGAAGGCGTTTCTTGGTGGAGATGTTACCTGGCATCAAGGGTGGCACCGATCCGACCATTGCTAATGCTGATTTTGAACCCAAAACAAACTTGACGGTTGTAGTGGTTCCAGGATAAATATAATTACTCGAAGTATTTTATAAATTTATATACATGTACATGTTACATGTACCTCCAAGTCGCCTGATGTTTGCATTGAGCAAGAAACTCTGAGTTGCGACAAATCTGTAAACCTGGTAAACCTCCGTTGTGCCTTTTGTGTATACATGTACGTGTACCTCTATTATCCTCTCATATGCCAGCGATAACCATGTGCAAAGCTCATGCATGTATAACTCCACCACAGTACATTGTCAGCAAAGTGATTCTCGGGGACGCCTTGCATAAACGTTTCTGAGTGGCGTCCAACCCGTGCTGTGTGTCCAAATTACTAAATGTCCTGGAGATACATGTACGTTGTCGTCACTAGTCGCGTCTTCTTTTCTGCCATTCTGCTTGTGTTCTTTTCAAGCACTGATTGGTTTTTTGGCGTTTTCAGTAGTACATCTACATGTACATGTACATGTATAGCGTATGTTGGGTAGTTGTGACTACATTCAAACGTTTGTTCTTAGCCTTGCTTCTATCTTCCCCCTTTCCCTACTGATCGTTCTTGATTGCTTTGATTTAGTATGGCTCCTGTCTGCCATGTGTTCGTTTTCCCATTCCTTTTAAAGTGAAATTCACACCGCCACCGTCTCACCTCTTGAATGTTCATGTATATTCTTATAGGTTCCTATTGAAAGTCACCCATGCATGCATCTTGGGACATACGTGTACATGTACGTGTAATTGAAAGGAACTATAATTAGAGCGATCAGGAGTAAAATCAATGCAGACATGGCCACACAACATAACGACGTTGTAGAGTCGAGTGATTATTCTTATACGAATTGGGTTGCTTTTCCATCCCGACCTCTAAAGAACTACAAACAATTATGTGAGTTCTCCCTGCATGTACACGTGTACATGCAAACTAGGCAAGCGGTGGGCCACCACTGCCCGCACTGGGGTCCCCGAGCTAGACCAGATCGATCTTGAACAGTTAGACAGGAACCCGCTTATTAAGCACGACACTGACAAGGGGGTACTGACACATTCCATTGCCTGAAGGTATCAGAGCTTGAGAACTCCTCGTTATTACCAACCAGCGACTCTTACACCTGGAAGGTTCATAGTTGTCAGTGACAATGCCAAAGCGCCGAATGCTAACTCCATCATGCCGAACACAAGCTGCATTCCAAAGCTCATTCGTAGGGCGATGACGAAAAGGTAAGGTCGTTGGACCAGACCTTGAACAGTGTAACTCCATCATGCCGAACACAAGCTGCATTCCAAGGCTCTTCGTAGGGCGATGACGAAAAGGTAAGGTCGTTGGACCAGACCTTGAACAGTTTGACGCGTACAATTTAGCGCAAAACTGACAGGGAAAGCTGTAGATACAATCATGTATTGTACATGTACATGTACGTTGTAGATATAGTTCATACACGTACATGTAATTATACAGGTTCAAGGTACCCAAGGGTTAGTGTGCCAGTTTGAGAAGAATGGATTCCAGCATGATTCCGTCTACCCTAATGAAGTTTTGACATTTCACAAGAAATTCGGATCATGACACATTCACCCGAAACCAATAATACAATTCAAAACGCGGAAGCTGTTTGTGTCAATTTCGTATGCATCATCCTCATTTGTGCGAACAGGAAGAACACGTCGTTGCATTACGGCTACATTCAACTTCGCTAATAACGACTACGGATATAACGACAATTCGCGAATAACGACAGCATGTCCATGCCCAGAGCAAAGTCCCTTCCAAGTGTAATACATATAATAAGACTTCGGGTATAACGACACTTCGCGAATAAGGACACCTTTTTGATGCCCCGCCGAGAGTCGTTATAAGCGAAGTTGACTGTATACGCGTAAGGTCACACTTTGATTGTTGTTCAACACTAGGACATGTAAGATTGTCACCTTGTTTGCTAGCTTTCTTACTCTCCTTTATTGCATTTGTTACCGACTCTGAAATGTCGTTTGTACCACTACTTCATTATTTAATCTTCGATCACTTCCCTACAACACCTCAGAGCATATCTACTCTTTTCAGTTTTTGTTTGCAGTTTGACTCAGAGTATAATTATGGTTGTACAAGTAACTTAGTTGCGTGGTGATGTTTGCGGCCTTCATTCTATTAATGGCTTACACAGTTGTCTAAGAACCTCAGGCTGCATAATGCTCTATGTCCAGTGGACAGAGCCAGTAATGCATTAATCACACAGCAATGACACAACCAAGTCTTCTTCTGCCGATACTCAGAGTTTCGTGTTAAGAAACACTCATCAGACAGCGTCATAATATTATAGTTTTAACTAACTTCGTCTGCTCGAAGATTGGTTCAATACAATTAATACCATACAGAAACAGAACTTCTCATTCACATGTACATGTACATCACTTTTTGTCAGTAAATAGGACAAGAGGACAACAATAGTGATCTTCAACACACTGTTTCTTGACCGACAGGACGATTTCAGATCCGGACAACTATCGATCATGTTGTTGAAACACCTCTCACTGTTAGTGTTACTGGTGTTGTCACTTTGCATCTGGTGTCTCCTTACACATGTACATGTACATGTATAGTCTATGTTAGCCTGGGCAACATCCTAGTAGTAACACAACGACTACATAGTATTTATTAAATGGGAAGTTGGTCAGAAACAACACCGTACACAGAACGTCTTGAACATAATTATTCTCGTTCCAAAACGCTGGACACTGCCCATTGCCACTGGTGAAGTACATGTACAACATGTCATGTACTTCGAAGTACATAATTGTATATGTCGTTACCAGGTTCTCATAGCACGTAACTCGTTCTTTGTTGTTGTAGGTTTTCTCATGTTATCCTGTTTCAAGCCCACACAGATATTACTGTGTTCGACGGCTCACGTTCCTGTTTTTTTCTTACATTTGAAAATTCTCGCTAGCCAAGGCGATATACTAATACGGTATTTTGGAGGATCGCCGGATAATAGACCAACACACTACCTGGCTCCGGCTCGAAATACTATGCAGCATCGGAAGTGAACAATGCCATGACTTAGTTCATGGCAAATGCGAAGAGCGACACAATGTTACTGTATACTAGTATTGGAAACTAGCGACACCCATTATCTCTGTGTCTCCGTCACTGAACAGGGAAAAATAGGACAAGAGCAATAGAACAAGAGCAATGGAACAAGAGCAATGTTGTTATTGTAAGACACTGTAGCAATACAGACTGTCTGAGTAGGTTGGCGCCTGTTCCAATTGCATCATGATTATTGTGTCGGCGCAATCTTGCCAAAGCCCTTTTAAAATTGTGGGCCTATGGCTGTAACTAAGGTTTCTAGATGTGGAAGAACGGTTCAGCCTGTGTGGATGCGTGCCTAGACAACGCATTACACCAGGATACCGGCATCTGCATGGCCATTATCGACAGGGAAGATAGTTATGGCCCAACACATCATCACGGGTTGGTGTTGCTGTGTTCCCGAAGCTTGCAGCAGTCCAGCTAGAAATCAACTGGCTTCCGGGAACTGGAGATGGAGGAGACCATGCTACGCTGCACTCAGCTGGTTGCAGTCACATGCCTTCGCCCAGACTAGTCTCTATAGAGTAGTGTGGTGTCCCGACTAACTAGGTAGCAATGAAACTAAGAGAAGGGAATATGGGCATCGGAATGCACACTCAGATACAAGTATGAAAAATGAAACCTGACCAATTGAATTATTGGAACAAAATTACTTGAAACTGTTTCTACTGGTCTTCAATGTCAAAATGTATGCGCCAACATACACGTGACGTACATGTAGGTTGTCGTACATTTACATGACTGTAACTTCTACGTCTTCACTCCTTTGTTTTCTCTGAGTCTAAAAACAGTGAATGATATTTACGGCAAAGTTTCATGTCCACAATGCTACGCTGTTACCCATTGTGCGGTTGTTGATTTGTTTTGAAAGCAGGTACGTTTGTCTAACAATGCTCTGTGCCAGACCACTGTACCATAGTGCCAATAGCACTTTACGCTCATGTACATGTACGTGTACATGTACGTACTAAAATTTCAGTGCCTGGTCTGTTCAGTAAGGACCACTTGCAGCAAGTGACAACAGTATTGTTATCTGCATGTGACGCTTTGTTGTGGGTTGCTGTGGAGACTAGACTGCTGAGAAATGGCAACGGTCTCCATGTCAGAGGACATGATCTCAGTGTCAGTCTGTCACTGTGACACGGGCAGTGAACAGGTACAGGAAAACTCCCTCGTGAAGGTCGGAACTGAGCATTGCGCATAGTGAGTACCTCACGACTTACATGTACGTGCACAATGTACAATGTACATGTACATGTACATTGTACATTGTACATGTAACTTTACGCAAGCAAGACCGAGGCAGTCAAAGTGGGTTGGTCAAAGATACTAGTCTAGACTAGAGGTACCTGGCCAAGTTCAAGTTTAGCCTGGGAGGTGTTTTTCCAGCAGTGCTGCTACCCGCAGTCAACTGGGAACTTGTGTCCAGGCACAAGGGCTACTTCTAGGCACAAGGGCTACATGGATGCGGCTAATGAGGTTTCTCAGAACTTGTGCCAGTGGTTGTGAGGCTGATCCCCTCACCCCACCGTTAGGCGCTGCATCTGCTGCAAGGGTTTAATTGGGTGGTTTTAGCGGCAATCGTTAGGTTCCCTTTGGGAACGGACACGAGAATGCCAGTAAACCTTTTTTACCAATCAACTTTTGGGGGCCTGTTTCGTTCAAGAGCCATTTCTGTGTCTCTAGATGCAAGAAAGGTGCCCGGTAGACGGCCCTACCCGGATTATGGGCGTCCGCATAAAGTGAGCTTTTACGGTATTACTGTCATGTGTGCGGGTGCGTGCGTGCATGTGCAGAAACATAAAGTAAATAGTTTACTCTTGTTCTGGAATGTATACGTACCATGGTACCCTGGGTATCCAAACTACTATACATGATGTACATGTACATACATGATGTGCCTATGCACGTCAGCCCCGTCTCCAGGCCAGACACTCGCAGTCACACCACATTCCGTTCCCTGTGCACGTGGTGCAGGTGAGGAAAGAGTTGGGTGTCGACATGTCACTGAGAGTCAACAGCCTCTTTTACGGGCAAAATAAACACAATGAATATTTTTTCCCAAGTCACTGTTCCAAAAACTTCAACTCAAAGTTCTAGAAAGAAAAGAAAAAAACGAAAAAACACGCAAAAAAAAACAGCATAATAATGTATACCTACTTAGGTAAACAGCAGCAAGTTCAACTTCAAGTCAATATTCCAGTCACTGTTACCGCTCGTGCACGCTAAGCCGGTACCCGGGCCTCCACCACTGCCAGTGCAGCAGAGGTATCACCCACAGCCAAGGCAGGCTGGCTAGAGAGCCTTCTGCACCCACGGAGGCACATGATGCAGGACCGCAAGAGGGAAAAAGCGATCCTGCACCTGACGAAAGCCATCACATGAGAATACTGCTCCCCTCTTTTCGCCGCCAACAGAGAGGCCACTCGTTTGTAACTGAGAGTGAGACCACGTACGTCCACTAGCACTGAGCTCAGCCACAACTCAACAGGAGCAATACTGTAGTGTAAGCAGAATATGGCCACGCAGATCCTCGCCCCAGACTAAAGTGGCTTTTAGGCAACACGTACGTGAGAATGAACAATCCATTTATTTTTTATTAGTAAAAGGGTCCGGTTTAATGCAAAGTAAGGGGGGGGGGGGGTGTTGAAGGGCCTTTCAAGGCAGCAGGTAGACGTACATGTACATGATGGTTGTACATGTATACTCTCAAGAGTGCTGCTTTCGAGAGCGGAACGTTTCGCGCACACGTGCATGTTCATGCACGTGTACATGTACATGACCAATGGTACATGAACCAACCAGTAGTTCAGCGTCAGTTGCCAGTACCACAATTAATTTTATAACCAGCAAATACCATGAATGCACACTGCAAACGTCGTTAGCATTTGGCATTTCCTTAATCCTGAGGCGTCCTCTCCTGCTTCTTTCTTGTCTGAAAGTAAACAATTACATTAATTTTGTCTCTGCCAGTGCCCCGGAACCCTTGAACCTGATAAAGACACCGCCATATGAGTCCACCATAAGTATAGCTGCAGTGGACTGTTCATTTTGAATACCTTCAACCCATGGAATATTTAAAAACATCGTCCATACGAAAATCTTCGCTTTGATCAAAAGTTCGTCTTTGACGTCATGATTTGTGAACAAAAGGTCACAGTTACATGTTGGTTTATTAGGGGCAGCCACCAAACACAGATGAAATACAGCACCAACAATCCTGCACTAATATACTGATTACTGAACTGCATTGGTGACGTCAATGAGCCATTAGCACGACTTTCCAATCTTGGGATACCCACGGAATGCATTCCTCTGGGAAGTTGTTTTTGGCACGCAGTGCCAGGCCCAGTATACTGCATGCAATAGTGCTAGCTAGCTGTGGTCCAGAGCACAGTGTGGAAACTCTCGCAGAAACTTCCGGTCCCGGAAGTCTATCTTCGGCCAGCAACTGTTACTTTTTGAAGGTCCAGGTAACAACGCCGAACCAACGAAACAAATGTGAGCCAGCATGGAACGGTGGAGGTGCGCACACGCACACATTCCAGACCTTACTCGGTTACCGTCAACAATGTTACAAAAAAACATTCTTCATCGAAGCAAGAGTCCATGTGTTTGTCGAAGAGTAACGCTGGACTTTCAGCGGACATTGACCATTGTGTAAGACCAGCTAACTAGCAGCCAACGCTGATGGCTGACTCGCCGCGATGCCGTTCTTGGGATTGGGAGGAAGCTGGGCTTTCTCCAGATGAGCTTTTGGTGGAGTCCTCTGATGATAGTGGCGTCGTCGAGTTGGAAACTGCAGATCCTGCCGCGATAGCGAGGAAGCGGTCTTTTCAGAAAACAGCTATTACCAAGTCTGAAAATGTTTCCAAAAGGACGCGAACAGCTCATGGACAGAGCACTGAAGTGGCCATCAGTGCCGAAACACGGGTGCGGGAGTTCCCAGATGAGCCGCTCAAAAGCGACTGTGGCAAGTTAGTGTGCCTGGCATGCCATACAACATTGTCAGTGAAGAAGAGTATAATCATGTCCCATATTGCTACCGCGAGACACAAACAAGGAAAGTCTCGTTTGGAGAGGGAAACTCAGAGGCAGAAGCTGGTCAAGGAGTCCTTCTTGGCGTATCAGAAAGACTTGGGAAGGCTCTAACTGGCACCGGTCTTACTGAGGCCGTTAGTTCAGCCGAGTCTGCGGCGGATACAGATTGTGCGTTCTATGTTGCAAGCAGGAATCCCACTTGCAAAGGTTGATTACTTACGACCGCTTTTGGAGTCTGACAGAAACGAAAGATTGACTTACTCGAGCCACTTGTCACTCTATGTGCCGTTCCTCCTAGAGGAGGAAGTGAAACAGCTGAAGGAAGAACTGAAAGAGGCCCGGTTTTGTTCCGTAGTATTTGATGGAAGCACTCACCTTGGGGAGGCATCGGTAATAGTGAGCGTTTTTCTTAGCCCAATACCGCAAGGTTCAGGTGTTTATTTTCCATCCGGCGGAGCATTATCAGCATTATTTGGAGCATTATATGGCTTTTTGTGGAGCATTACTGAGAGCATTATTTCCCATATTACCGAGCATTATCCGCCAACACCTGGCGAGGGGCCTATCAGTGGATCTCCTAAGTCTTACAGAGTGTATATATTGCGAGTAGCTTTGCACCTTCGTGTTTATCCTTCTGAAGTTGAGCACCTGCGGGTCTTATACTGGCTACGAACGGAGCAAAAGTTCTCGCCATTACACAGATGATGAAACGCAATTGGCACACCCTTTCCGGAACAAGGCGAGCGATGACCTCTGTGCAATACATAGCAGTTATTTTATTCAATCATTTCGAATCCACTCCAAATCCATACATCACCAGATGTACATGTACATGTACATGCACATGTACATCTGCTTGTGTGGTACATACATGTACATGTACATGTATGCGATACATTCGACCTTTCCCAGTTTTGTATCCGGATGTTTGCGATGCAAAATGCATTCCTATTCCCAATCGCCCGCGCGGAAGACTGCATGCTGCATTCATTTCCAGTCACCAGGTTTTCACCATCAAGCCGTACTATTTGACCAGTGCTCTGCGAAAACCGACCTTAGGTGCTATTTTGGCGAAATTGAGTTTGTGCTGGATTGTTGACCCATGACCCTTTCTTCAACTTCTGGTGAAGTTTGAGGTGGATTGCATACATATTCAGTTAGATACAATGACAATTTCTTTCCACTTTTCCTACAATATTTTGAGGAAAAGTAGCAAAAATCCTGGATTTTATGCTACATTTTGGAGCCAATGCTGTGAGAATTCAAGCAGCATGATTGCTGCCAAACTTTGCAGAATAAATCTGTATGTCATAATCTTCAAAAGGAAAGGTTTATGATGGCATTGGATCTTCCTGTTGTGGAGATAGACACATTCTTTCTCTCTGCTGTGGATGATGTTGCTCACGAATCTGCTGGAAGAGGTATTTGGCTCTGTATGAGGATATGCCAGCCAGAGTGATGGGTAGAGGCAGGTGCAAAGTAGTGAAGAAGCTCGGATCAATGCCGGGTTAAAGGATATTGATAGTTTTATCTGGTACTGGTAGTAGAACATCTACTTATGTCTACATCTGCCGCACACATTGTTTCATAATCGGTGATATCATGGCAGTCTCTTTTCCAAATCTTGCCAAACGTACTGTATGCAGCTTTGCCACCAGGATTTGTGAACGCCTGGTGAACAAGCTTCTTCGTAGTGATACTGGGCAAATACATGTAGGTTGGTACTGGCTTGTTGTGCCCATGTGGATCTGCAGGTTAAGGGAGGCCATGAGCTATAGCATAATGCTCTATAAAATGCTTCAGCTCCACAACATCTTCCACAGGCAGTGCATTCCAGAGTTCATTCAATTCCTGTGTTGGGCTGATTTCACTTGCACTGACACTGTGACAGCAGCCTGCACAGATTTCAGCACCCAGGGCTTGATCCTGGGCTGGAGGCATACACAAAGACTTCCTGACATGCATGTACATGACTTCCACACCAGCCACTGACTGTAGTCTTCAGTAGTTCAGAGTAGTATTGTTGAGCCCCATCTTATCACATCTCCCAGCATGCTGGACGCGCTGGGTAGCCTCACCACGTCTCCTGAGCACGTCTAGCTTTCCGCCTACACACAAGCAGCGCTCTGACTTGGTCAGGACGTGCGCTGTGTGCGCTGTAAATGTAAAGCAAGGTTTCAAGTGTCACGCTTTTGAAACAGCACCAGTGCGGAACAACTACAGCCCTTGTCAAACTTGTCGCGCCTCCTGGATTGTAGACAGTACTTGAACCGATTTTTCTTGGTCTGCACTCTGTTTATTGCCGGCATTGAGGGGCTGGGCTGGTGGTAAAACTGACGCCTGATCGAAATTCTCCTCCGCATGGCCGTCCAGCTCGATCAGCGTTGCGTCCTGCGATTCCACATCCAACTCTCCTTGGCACTGCTGTCATCAGAACTGCGATTGGACCAGGCCAAAAAATGACTATTCATCGTAAAGGAGTTCGGATGAAACCTCTGAGAGAAGCCCACAGCAATTATTTGAGCTAGCGACTGTCTTCTGCTTCGTTCCGCCATGACTCTCACCTTGTGATCTTCAAAAATCGACAGACCGTGACGTTTTGTTCTTTTTCTCGAAAAAATTACGAAGCACCTAAGGTCGGTTTTCGCAGAGCGTGGGTCATTTTGTTAAATTAAAACGTTACATGTCGCACATCTGCAATGCATACGCTTCGAGTCGAGATTACAGTCCAGATGCTGTCCAGTTATCCCCATGGAAGAACTTGAACACAGTTGATGCATGGTTGGCCAGTGGCGCTGAGTGTCTTTCAGTGCTTGACTGACATACTCGAGATTTCAAGAGTGCCCAAGTTTGTTGAAGGGGATCAGGAGATAAACACTCAACTCCACCATAGGTCTCTAGTGCTATAGTGTACAGTGCCGAAATAGGTGCAGCTAGAGCTGGTACGCCACGAAGAACATTGTAATTTGTTATCTATCAATAGACTTCACCCTATGCAATGCAGTGCATACACAGAACTGGCTAACACTGCCAGCCGCCAGGACATCATGAAACGAAAGACAAGGGCCTGTGAACACGAAGAAATAACCATAGTGGTACCAGCAGAGTGGATGCCCTTAGAACAATTACAGAAAGTTTAGGGAGAGGTAAAATTATAGCGTTTCTGCTGAGCCGCCCATCCCTGCCCCCGACCCCAACTGAATAAGTGTGTCTAATCCCTCTTGAACCATTGGTCCAACCAATGCATGGTCAGCAAGAGTTTGACTGATCGCGAGCTGGAATTTAAGTATCTGTGATGAATATGTATTGACAAGGGAATTGAAGGGATCCCGGGAGAAGCCCAGGCCAGGATTCATGTGATGTCACTTGTTGATCATAATTAAACCAAGCAAGCATGTAATCATGACGTATCATACAGAGATGGAATGCATGCTACCCTGTGAGTGCTTGCCTGAGTGACTCAGTGTTTTCACTTGTGTTTGTACAGCCAAAGTGCAGCGCCATCTACCGCGTCTTGAGACGAACGCCGCCGCGTGAGCACAACATTGGGATGCCATGATTCCGTACTGAGACAACCCATTTCCAGGAATAGATAAGAGGAGCAAGGGATGGTGACAAGGAGATTTCCCCTGCGGAAACTTTTCAGTGCGTCCAGTATGGCATTCACATCAGAGCACAGAGGAAAAGATGCGGCTGAAAGGCCAGTCGAGTCCTGTCCAGTCATCTTCATTCAAGAAAGTGCATGAGAAAGGGAACGTCATGTGATTCTGCTGGGCAAACTGCTTACTGGAAACAAACGTTATCATCCTAACCGACAGAGGTCAAACCCTAACATGTAACAAGGGCTAACACCCAATGTGCTCTCCTATGGAGGGAGAACTGGGCAGAGCTTGGGGAGGACAGCTAGACTACTCAGCTGCTTCCCGGTACAAACAGTTTTACCTGTAGTTACATGTACGTGCAGTAGACGGTGCAATGTCATGTATCATACTGGCCGTCATGCTGCTCATAGGAAGGAAAGCTATTTTTTCCAAAGCATACCTTGTGTTGTTACTAATCACGTTGGAGTTTTGCAACATAACAACACATCTGACCTTCTTTAATTCTCTGGGCCATGGCAGGCATGAGGTAGTTGTGATGTACCCATGTGAACCATATTGTGTAACAATAATTATTGTGTAATGCCTGGATAGCCACAATATAGTAACACAGTCACACGCAATCATGAGTTTTTGCTTTGTTACTAGCTCTACCCGCGATGCGCCTAAGGTCAACCAAACTTTGAAAGCACCTAAGGTCAACCAAACTTTGACATTGACCGGACGAAGAACATCCGCGACACATGGACAACATCAGGAAGGTCAGAAACGGACATACTCAGTTCTAACCTACATGTAGGTGGATAGCTCAAGACGTTTACCAGGAGTATTGGAACGAAATTTAGAAAACAGGCGACCTCGCTGACAATAATTGTTGGTGAAGGCGAGTGATGCCCCACGCTTCACATGTGGGGCATGGTTGAGATACACAGACTGCGCAATAACGAACTCAGAATTCAGGGAGATTGATGCATTTTACATACACGTACATGCAGGCCCAGTGGGTTGGTCAAAGACCATGATTGAGATACGAGAGGTACCTGGTTCAAGTCCTGCCTGGGAGCGGTTTTTCCAGCCGTGCTGCTACCCACAGTCAACTGGGAACTTGTGGCCAGGCACAAGGGGTACATGGATGCAGCTAATGGGGTCGTTTTCGGCACTTGCGCCAGTGGTTGTGAGACTTACCCACTCACCCCCACCGTTAGGCGCTGCATCTGCCGCTAGGGTTTATCGGGTGTTAGCGGCCGTCGTGAGTTCCCCTCGGGGACGGATACGATAATTTACTGTACTTACATCATGTATACATGTATGTAACTGCTTTAAAAGTAACTAACTCACTTCATGCCTTCTGACCATCTGCACTGGATCTGGACCATGTCTACCCATCCAGATTTGAATTACTAGTAATGTAATATCTACAATCATGTACATGTACGGGTTTTCGGGCCTCTTTGTAGTAGTCCATTGTACTGGTGAGCCACTGAAGAAAAATAACTATACTATACAATACAATACAATTGTACTTCTGAAGTACATGGTATATTTCGGCGCTTCTAAAAGAAAAAAACCCCATTGACACAAACCCGATTCCAGTAGTACGTTGACAAGAGATCTGCGTATACTAAACGTTATTCACATGTATTATTGACAAACGTTGCGGGCACATTTCATTCATCATCATGCCGATGTATCCACAACGGTGGAACAAAGACGGGGATTGCATTTTAACACTGGCAGCTGGGATGGAGTACTGGTTCGGGCGTTAGCGCCACGTACATGTACATGTACATGTGTACATGTACATGTACATCAGGGAGTTGTATAGACCCTGGTCTATACAGTCAGACCTCGCTTATCCGGATCCCTCGCTATCCGGAAGAAAATCGCTGGTTACCGATTTACAGCATATGCCATGCATACATACAGTATGTGTGTTCGATTATCCGGTTCCCTCGCCTATCCGTATATTTTTGCGGAAAACGAATGTGTGCGGTTAAGCGAGGTCTGACTGTACAACTCCCTGATATTATGCACTTTCAAAGCACTTGACTACTTCAGTCTTCAGCAGAAGACTACGCTAAGGGCTGTACCCTGTCCGGATGGCAAGCCATCAAGAACGTACTTGAAATGGTCCAAATCTGTAGGCGCGTCAAGAGGCAAAATTGTGAGAACCTTCGTGACCTAAGTCATTGGGGAGAACTTGGTTGGCTATAAAAACCCTGCTATCGCCACGCAAAGTGGTCATTGGCTACCCCAGCCATGTATTGCTTGGAATAAAATAAATAAATAAATAAATACTTACGGGGAAATACGGTAGTCCATGACTGTACTAATGAACGTACATGTACTTCACAACATCCGGATCGGTGCATGACAGCCTTGACAGGTCACCCAGCACGAGATGCAGCTGGCTTTGAGGATAGTAATCACAACGCGAAAGAAAACAAATCAACACCGTCTGGCGACTTGTCTTCAGTCAAGAGTAGTCGAGTGCTAAGTTCTGACACATCGAGTCGAATCGCTCTGCGTTGTGCTTCCACGCCCAACAATACAATCATAGACAATCACGTACATGTACATGTACATGTACAATGTTCATAATTACTTCTCAATCTCATGTACTGCATGTACTTGTATACGAGCAAGGTATGCAAGGTATGCACGTTTAATTATTGTTTTCTCTTGTTGTGGCAATTTATCCGATAGCATCGACAAAGACAGTGCAAAGCTCACCACACAGAGATCATAACAGCTGTAGTAGTAACTTATTGCTACTGGTGCCCTCATGGCCCCTCATGCCAACACTACCAGAGCATACATAGTGTAACGTACTAGTACCAGTACTGGCAGTAGTAGTAAAAGGCACATGACATGATTGTATGAAATTTTGGGTTTCATCATGGTCAATTACAGGTCCCCCACCGAATCTTTTTTGTTTTTGTTTTTTCGGCCTCTTTTACCGGCAAATTAACACAATGGATTAAAATGCAATAATCATACACTGGAGAAGAAATCAGAAAAATGCCCCACCGAATCTTTGGTAGTCGGTATGCCTCGGACGTGCACACATTTACTGTTGCTGTGCGTAGACATTATCTGAACCACAAGTATTCTGTGTAAAAAAAAAGTAAATTATCGTATCCGTTCCCGAAGGGAACTCACGACGGCCGCTAACACCCGATAAACCCTAGCGGCAGATGCAGCGCCTAGCGGTGTGTAATTCTGTGTAAGGTATACCAAATTCTTGCAAGTAGCTTCTGCTGTTCCTGTTTGTACTTGCAAGTATTATTATTTTATATATTTCACCTTGTCATGTCCCTTATTCCCTCTCTCATCACAGCCACCTTCACTTCCTTTTCCCAGGAGACTCCCTCTGATAGGCATCCATTTGCCTCTGGAGAATCCTTGAAAATATAATATCAATCAATAATATCAATCGATCAACATTGACAATGATAGCATGGACGCAAAATACCGCGGATTCCAAGCATGAGTTCTGAGCGTGCATTGCACGAAAGTCTCACCGAATATCACCGTACCCAGTTCTGTGCGCCATACGACGCTGTGGGGCATTTCAGCTTGGGCTGTCCTTTGTTCGCAAACCCGGGTTCCAGCAGCCCTGATCAAGGCGAGCAACTACAGACAACACACCTCGGCAGACGTTTTACTTGTGCCGGTATGTGTTGGCATGTTGGCTTTGGGAGCCCTGGGCCAGGCCAGTATGTCTGTATGAGTCACAGGATAGCAATACCATCAACATTGCAGCGTCACTGTTCAAGTGGCTGCACTTCAATTGGTTCCCATCAACAAAACGGACAACTGATTGATCGATGCTGTTCTAAGGTGTGTAATGAATACTGCCAGTAATGCTGCGCATGCGGCAGTTATCTATCGGCATACCCTCTGCTCCAGTCCAACTCCTCGCGACCTACTCGAGTACATGAATAGTAATACTGTAGTCTGTAGCCTCTAGTACCCACAATGGGCCACATGTATTATTAATATACATGTGGGTACTACAGACTAGTGTAGAATCGCGTGACCCAGGCTTTTCAGAAGGTAGGATTAGGAATCTGGCCTGTACAGACACTACAGTGACAGTGTACATGTTCTAGTGTGCATTCCAGACAATCAATATTAATTTTCTAGCAGCACATAAATGTCATTTTGGCTGCGTGAAGCACGCACGCATGGAGCACTGGGGTAAAGAAGGGAACGCATCGCCAACAGAACGGGCACCCGGGCTCACGCAGCAGCCACACTAAGCTCGAGTGTTTCTGCCGACCTTTGCAATCGCATGTACGTCACAAAGATCCCACGCTATTAATTTTACTATCAGGTAATTAGGTACTAGTATTGATGAAAAATACATGGAAATTCATCATGGCATGCACATTGTAATTTGTATATGAACGTGTAGATGGAGCTTGACACGTATGTACGTGTAGATGTAGATGGTAGAGTAAATGTGAAAACCATGCCTCCCAAGTTCCAATGACCACGGGAAAGCCACAATCATGGGCTTCAAGAGATTCCTGATGATGTTCCAGCCCAGCCAGCATACCTATAATTATAACACTAAGAGCCGCTTACATTTGTCTCCGGATTTCCAACAATTTATACCAGGATCACTGACTAAGGCTGCAGGCTAGACAGCAGCGTGAAAAACGAGGAGAACTCGTCTAAAACATTTCCTGAAACGACGTTTTCAAACCGTAAGGCGTAACGTGTGAAGCGAAGGGTGCTGATCCCACTGACTGTTAGTACCACTTGAATAAGCCTCTTGCACTGTACGCGCCAAAGTACCACTCAAACCAAAAGTAAAGAAAAGTACTCAAACTCAAGTAAAATGAACAGCACCCAACCAGCCGCTTCCCATGAAACAGCCCTGCGATCGCTGCTTTTTCACTTTGCTCATCGCGCAGTCATGTTCGTTGTACTACTACTAGTACTTCAGAACGGACAAGGGTATGTCAACTACAGGCTACGCGGTGAAACAGTCCGATACTCGTCGCCACATGTGCACGCTCCAGACCTGGACCCTGTGCCGCCCATAGATATGCATATGGCCATAGTACCAGGCAGCGATTATTTTCGTTCATGACACCATGTACAATGAACATGGATGCGCGCAGGCAGTTTTTTGATTCCATCGGAATTTCCCCCTGCAACGTCCTGCACGTGACCCCGAAAAGAGTAAGCTTGACACGCAGTGCCTATGACAACGAGTCAGCTCCATACTGGCAGTCTGGAACTGGTGTAAAAAGCCAAAGCGACGAGGTCTATAAAAAGGTCGTGGCCAAGCGAATGGACGTCAGTTCCGAGATTCGATTTTTACTTTCACAAGTCAGAGAGAAATCAGAAAAAGTTGTTCTTCAAAGCAGATGAATACACACGACATCGTCCACAGCAAAGCATTCCTAAAAGCTACCCTCGGCGGAGACATTCAAGTCAAGTCTTATTTTGTATTGAAATTTGTCAGTAGATATTGTACTATTGATGTGAGGAATACATTGATAGAAGTCACCATAACCATTTCCGTCCAGACGATAGTAATGTGTGAGGCTTTCTATCAACTACCCGAGTCCCCGGAGGTACTACCTTGGGACATAATGGCTGCAAGTATTAACCCTCTGGATACGTTCGAGGACATTCCAACGTGCAACTTTGATAACGATCTTTCCTCTATCAGTGCCTTGTTTGATTTTGATAATGCCACGATTAGCACGTTGCCAGCTCCCAATGCTGGGATGGAAACATGTCCGTTTGCTGCAAATTCGCCCATTTCCATTCAACTCGACAGCTCATCCCTGACTTCGGTCTTTTCACCCCCAGTGCCATCACCGCCCAGCGACACCTGCTCCGTATTCAGTCCATCACCACCAGGGTCATGCGTGAGCTCAACCCTGGACAGATCCGATTCTCTATTCACAGTACATTCTCCTGGTGCGTCCAGCACAGCGACACACACAGATGTTTGGTGTTCGACGAGTAGCAGAAGCAGAAGCAGTAGATGCCATCATAAAGCCAATCCTATGCGTGCGTCCAAGCGCCCAAGACTTTCCAAGTCCGCCAAAGATCACAAGAATTTCTACGAGCGGAGCAGACTGCACACTATAACTGATGGTCTTGACCAGCTACAAGGCAACGTATGGAAAGAGCAAGTGACAGTCAAAGAAGACAGGAGAAAGAGAGCAACAGTACTACGCCGCGCTGCCGCCTATATTCGTCTGTTATCCGACGCTGCAGAGGGTAAAGTCTCCGATGACCTGCTACTGTGCCTACAAAGTTTCACGAACAGATCTGAGGAGACTGGAAGCCCTGAAGATAGAACATTGATGCTACGAGTACTCCTCGAAGCCCATGAGGTCGAGAAAAGAAAGACAACAGAGGACGCAGATGACGATTCCACAACTCTAACATCCTGATTGAAGAAAACGCGCAAGGGTCCCAAACAACAACAGCAATGGAGAAGACTATGAACTAGCATTCAAAACTAACAGCTGAATGAGCGGTATGTCACCTCTATTGTGCTAATGCTGTTACTTGTTTACATGCTTACATTACATCATCCCGTATCTAATTGATCCTGACTAACCATTCGCAAGATAGTGTTTACCTCTTCAGTACATTGTAGCGCATCCTCACCTCCCTACTCTCTCGCTTGAATTCTTTTGGATCTTTTGTCTCATTTTGGAAGTCGTATTCTTATACAGCTAACCAACTCTCTACTGTCTATGCGCTTCCACGTCCAATTGATAATCTCTCACATCCACCTGTTATGTAGTCAACGTGTCCCTCACAATTAACTCTTCGCAAATCAGAGAGAAGCGCATATCCGAAATCTAACCTTTGAAATATTCGTACAATCTTCTACGTTGAACCAGGTTTACTGAGTTTTGCCAGAAATCTAAATTATCTTTCGTGTATGCAGTTTCGGAAGTTTCAGTAACTGCAAAGAAAAATGCTTGCTTGATGTGTGGATTGTGTGATGTCTTGGCATGTTGGGGTCGATATCAGATGATGTTCAACCGGCTTCGCTTGGCATTGTGGTGATGCTTCTGATATTAATTTTTTGTGTAAAACCATTAAATTTTCTCTACCTGTTTCTGGTACAACACGTTACTGTGTCTAAGTTTGAGGATTGTGTACTAGTACATGTATTCGGCTCTTTTCTTGGTCGGAATATGAAGATGAGACTAAAAGAAATGCATCGCTTAGCTTACTTCCAAACGAGTCTGTAAACTTCACCAGTGTCGGTGGGCTGTGGGTAGGTTGTGCTTCGTTCCGTTGGGCGGTTGCAGAGGGCTCGCAAAATTCCAATTGACCAAAACTTGTACTTGCAGGTTTCTGATGTTGGATTACTTGAGACTTCTGAAAATCTTTGACATGGGAAAACTGTATTGCAAATGATAGTACAAATGAGCAACAACTTGGGAAGAATCTGTACAAGGTGGATTAGTTCAAATTATATAATGGATTTCCAGAGGCTGGTCGATGTGAGAATGGTGAAGGGTCCTGGTCATCAGTCTTTGATTCAGTTCAAACTCCACCACATTCTCTCTGTGGCGGGCCACATTCACCACACCAGCAATATTACGCCAAATGTATTGTTGTAGATATATGCAACAAGTACTCCACAATAGAGCTGTGGTCTTTTGTGGCTCTACCCACCGCATCTCCTGCCTGTCGAACGCAGCTTGCAGCGCAAAACAACAGCAATGTCATCTTGCCCAAAACGAGCTGCACGAAATGCTGCTCCATGCTTATATCATGCTATCATGTGTAAATCAATTATACATTATACATGTAACGTCCCATTGCATATCCATAGCCTTTCGAGTTTTCAATCTCTTCAACGCTAGTGTCTCTAGTGTTCCCGCGGATAACGATGTCCAAATGCTATGATGATGGGGTCGAAACACGCTCCTTCCTCTTTTCTTTCCTGATTTCTTTCATGATGGTCTTGAACTCTTCCGAGAATATTATCCGAAGAAACCGTATGCTTTACTGCTGCAGTACAACGTGAAGGAAGTCCGTACTCGGACCAATGATGTCAGGTGCATAGCGATCACGGTGCGTGTGATTGTTCGCAGGCACGAGCGCAGTTTCTCGGTAAAGCAAGTATCGATCGGAACTGCGCCGAGTGTGGCAACAACAACTTGGAACAAGCACAATGTTGATTGGAATTGTTTTGTGTGCGACACAGGCTCACGTTCGCTCCAGTGTTACCGAATCCGTAGCAGCTGGGGTGGAGACAGGTCAATTTTTGCTCCTCAGTTACGTTAAGGCCATAACACATCAGCACGCGGGTCAGGAAATATAAAATTCTGCGACTTCCCAAGGGCATGCTATGTCCACATTTCTAGCCATAGGTAGGAAGAAAGTCAATTTTCCAATCGTTCAACTTGACATGATGCCGGTGTTCTAGATTGACGTCACAAGTAATTAGTTAGTTATTCACAAATTTCTCGGGCCCCGGGAATGCAAAATATTCAGCCAAGTCGACAAGAACGGGTTAACTCTTAGTAGAGAGATCACGCTTGTCCAACGACGAGGCTCAGCAAGAAAGCACAGACACCGATAGAAGATTCACATGTCTACGCAGCGCTTGTCTCACGCGCACGTCTTTTCCTCCTTTTCGGGGCTGAAGGTCATGGTGTGGTGATCATGATGCCTCGGGTATAGTGTCTGCCCAGTGGACTGCTGTGTGAAGTACGCACGATGTAGGGGTCGTACAGTCAGACCCAAGGAACATCGCACTTGTCAACTGCTTATCTGCGTCACACTAGCTAAGTCCACTCAAGGATACCCCGAATTTTTCATGCTTGCACAATGTACGTACATGTACGTCTGATCTCCATAGAGTACGCTGTAAGTACAGTCATGATTGTATGTGTTTGCTGCAGTTTATTCTAGAGCAATCAAAATTCTACCCTAAACACCATGGTTGGCTTCAGCAATTACAACTGATATCCAATCTGTGCGGGTCTGGATCTACGCGTGTACAGTGTACATGTACACTGTACAATGTAGCGTAACGTCTACATGTGCACAGGTGTTTACCAAGCAAATTGATGATTGGTCAGGGACACTGAGCACGTATTGTTATTGTCAAATGTTCCCTGGGCGTGCTACAATGTTTCACATACCTACTATCATGAAGTTGCTGGTGGGGTGGAGCTTCAACCTTCCACGCAACAGCACCAGTCATGGTGGCCAAGACGTTTGGTAATATGAAGCGCAGGCACTGATTTGCGGGTGAATGGCCTGACCCACCATGCAGGATTTCCCGATAGACCTACTTGCACATGTAGATTAGATTCTTGGGTCAGTCTATCGCTTATAACTATTACTTACCCAATCTGCTGCTATAACTTACATGTAGAAGATCGAAAATCCGATAGATGGGTCATCTCCACCCATGTTTGATATGCTTCCTCGATCGCTCTTGATCTAAACTTCAGCCAAAATAATAAGTTTGAAAAACCTCACTCTGCTATGACTGGATCGTCGTCATTAGCAGTAAGTTCGTGACTAACGTTGAAAAGAATCAACATATTCAATGGATATGACATCTTCATGAAGGTGTTTCTGTACGGTACATGTTGACCCGTGGCGTTCACTGAAAGATGGCTTCTGGAACTGCTGCTTGCCACCAAGGGAGGAACTGAGGCGACATCTCAATCACATTTCCTAAATATTCCAGTGGCCGTTATCTGACCTTCACGTGTAGGGCTGCAGCTCCAAGCTCATCGCAGAATTTGTTGTGTGATGCAGCCTCGCATTGTACTGTGAAACTACAACATGGTTGCCGCGCCCGGAGACCACATTATGTAGATAATTGGCGATGTGGAAATATCACAATGCCGTCGGTCAGACTATTGGAAGCTAAGTGTTAGGTAAGACTACGTATTCGTAACTTATTCCTCTGGATTATTGGACATTGAAGGTCCGTCTGGACGGTTCCTCCAGCTCCAGCTTCATGTGTTTCAGTCAAATCGCAATAACAATTATATGCACCGCTATTCACACTTTGCTTTGACGTTTGTTAATCGTCAGCAAAGTTAATTTTTAATTTGACTTTGCTGTTAAAACTGCCCTGGTGCAAAGCTATCAGTGTGTTTCTCAGTTGGAGCGCTCGGACTTTAGGATTTGTGCAGGTTGTTTATTAAACTTCACTGCGCTAGGTTCGGCGAGTAGCTCTGAGCTTGGTCCAAGGACGAGACCTGCCAAGGTCTAAATCATTAGCTGTCTGAAGATCGTCCAAAATGATTCTTGGACGTTTCTTTCTAAGGTGATCAGCTGGCTCGCGCAAATTATTTGAGCTGTTCCAGGTTTCATAGAGACCTCACACGATCAGTACTCTCTCCATCTCCCTCTATGTCTCTCTCTTCCTCTCTCTTCTTGTCTCTCTCTCTTTCTCTCTCTCTCTCTCTCCCTCTCTCTCTCTTCCCCTCTTTCTCTCTCTCTCTCTCTCTCTCTCATTCTCATTCTCACCCGTTCTCTCTGTCAAGTGTTTTTAAATACTCTCTCTTCCTGGCTCTCTCTCCCTCGCTCGCTTTCCTTCTCTCCCTTTCTGTGTCCTTGTCTCTCTGTCTTTCTCTCTGTCTCTGTCTCTGTCTCTATCCTTCTCTCTCTGTCTCTCTGTTTCTGTCTCTGTCTCTCTGTCCCTCTCTCTCTCTCTGTGTCTCTGTCTCTGTGTCTCTGTCTCTGTGTCCCTCCGTCTCTATCTCTCTGTCTCGTCTCTCTCTATCTCTCTGTATCTCTGTCTCTCTGTCTCTCTCTCTCTCTGTCTGTCTCTCTCTCTCTCCCTCTCTCTCCCTCTCTCTCTCTCTTTCTCTGTCCCTCTCTGTCTGTCTGTCTCTCTCTCTCTCTTTCTCTCTCTGCCTCTGTTTCTCTCTCTCTGCCCCTCTCTCTCTCTCTCTCTCTCTCTCTCTCTCTCTCTCTCTCTCTCTCTCTCTCTCTCTCTCTCTCTCTCTCTCTCTCTCTCTCTCTCTCTCTCTCTCTCTCTCTCTCTCTCTCTCTCTCTCTCTCTCTCTCTCTCTGTCTCTCTCCGTCTCTCTGTCTCTCTCTTTCTCTCTGTCTCTCTCTGTCTCTCTCTCTCTCTCTCTCTCTCTCTTTATTTGTCCCTCTCTATCTCTCTGTCTCTCTTTCTCTCTGTGTGCATCTGTATCTGTCTCTCTGTCTCTGTCTCTCTCTTTCTCTCTCTCTCTCTCTCTCTCTCTCTCTCTCTCTCTCTCTCTCTCTTTCTCTTTGGGTATCACTCTGTATCTCTCTCTCTCGCTCTCTCTCTCTCTCTCTCTCTCTCTCTCTCTCTCTCTCTCTCTCTCTCTCTCTCTCTCTCTCTCTCTCTCTCTCTCTCTCTCTCTCTCTCTCTCTCCCTCTCTCTGTCTGTCTGCCTGTCTGTCTCTCTTTCTCTTTCTCTCTCTGCCTCTGTCTCTCTGTCCCTCTCTCTGTCTCTGTCTCTCTCTTTCTCTTTCTCTCTCTCTCTCTCTCTCTCTCTCTCTCTCTCTCTCTCTCTCTCTCTCTCTCTCTCTCTCTCTCTCTCTTTCTCTGTATCTGTATCTGTCTCTGTTTCTGTCTCTGCCTCTATCTCTCTCTGTCTCTGTCTCTCTCTGTCTCTGTCTCTCTCTGTGTCTCTCTCTCTCCCTCCCTCTCTCTCTCTCTCCCTTCCTCCCTCTCTCCCTCCCACACTCTCCAAGGAACTATAGACCGGTTTCGCTCACCTCACTCCCGAGCAAATTGTTAGAGAAGGTTGTACTACGCCAAATTTCTGCTCAGCTCCCAGACTCCAAGGTCCTTCATGACCATCAGGTTGGGTTTAGACCTTGTCGCTCAGCAACACAACTCCTCAACTTGGCCGTAATTGATTGGATTTTGTCTCATGACAGCGGTAACTAGCCCTTTCCCAAAGATGCCATAATTTTTCGCAACTTATGCTTTTCGCAACCGTGCCAAAGCAGGTGCTAGTTGCTGAAATTGCATCCATATTTTCAGAAAAAGCTCAAAAGTTGCTAATATCGCAACCTAAAATTGGAGAGTTCTTGTGCAAAAACCTACAAAAAATGGGAGCAGAAATAGCAGAAGTGCATCGACAGCAAACTCGTAGATCTACACCCCTTCCTGCTGGGAACCACCACTTTACACAGTGCCAGTAACCTGTTGCATGTATCCTACATGGACATCGATCCAGTGCAAGGAAAAGGGAACTATTACTTCAGTGCACTTTATCACAACTACCGTTGATCTACTGTTTCTCTGCAATCAGTCTGGAGGCAGGCGAGAAATGAGCGAGTACGAGTATGCATTTATCCGACATGTAGTCGGTGAGTCGGTGACTTGACCTTTTGACCCCATGCCATGGCGCCAATTGCGCTAAGGTTGCGGAAAAGTTGCGAAATAGTTCGCGAAAATGAAGAAAGTTGCGAAAGTTGCGAAGGTTGCGATTTCTTCCTAAACAACGAAAAGTTGCGAAAAAAGTGGCGAGCACCTTTGGGAAAGGGCTAGTGGTAACACCACAGCAATTACCTTCATAGATCTACGAAACGCGTTCGACCGGGTGCTCCATCAACAACTGTTGCATAGTCTACACCACCTTGGAATCACTGGTTAAGGTTCAGCACTGCATTGGTTTGCGTGACAGCGTCTTATCTTTCTGCTCGTACGCAACGAGTGGTTACAGCACTCGACACCTGTAGGCCTTTGCCGGTGACTCATGGAGTTCCACAAGGGAGTATTCTGGGTCCCTTCCTATTTATTTAATGTATACCTGAGACACCCGCCCGAAACAGCCACACAAGCCCGTTGCAAATTGCTGATGTTTATTTATTATCATTATGTGCATTTTCGCGTTGAAGTCGACCGATAGGTCCACTTCTTCGATTGTGCTGGACAACAAAGGCAGGAGGATAACAAATAACATGCTGTGAAAACAAGGGGAAAGCATCACTGTATCAGAACCAAAACAGCACAAATCAGAAGAAAAGGGGCAAAAGAGCCGCAGAAGTATAAAGTCAGTGGTGCCTGAACAAGGAAGTAGAGAGCGTCGCGTGGTGGTGTGGTGGATCAGCAACAAAGACATGGTCTAAACAAGGAAGTTTACATGTACGTTGGGAAAAATTCAGATATTGCTGATGTTTGCTGACGACAAACTCCATCAGGCACGAACAAAGAGATGCTGGCTCTCAGCTGTTAGTAGCCCTTGACCCTCTACAGCAGGAGCTACAGTCACTTGGCATCAGTGTTACCATTACCAAAACAGTAGCCTTGATTATCTTGCCCCATCATTCTACCTGTACTGATCTCCCAGCATAAAAACGCTTGGTGGCTAGGGTCCAGCGGATTCTGCCGGCAGAAAATGGCAGAATTCGGTACTTTTTCTGGTAAGTTTCATGCATGTTTGGTATGTGGATAAAGAAACGGAGCAGAATTCGAGGAATTGCCCGCCATAAGGTTTGTATGGTTCTGCCAATTTTACTGCTTTTCGAGCAGAATCTGCCACCTTTTCGAGCAGAATCCGCCGGTCCCTATTGGTGGCACAATCATTGACCAAGTGGAACGTACAAGGTGCCTGGCTGTGACGATTGACAATGGCCTGTCATTCCATGCTCATGTGATGCAGTAATTTCCATGGTCTCTCGCAAAATTGGTGTCCTCCATCGGCATTTGCGAACGCTTTCGCTTCATGGAAATCGAGCCTACTAGTTGGGTGTTATCATGCCCGACTTGCAATACTCCGTTCCTGTTTTTCTTTCTTGTTTATCTGCCCATGACTACGATCGGCTATTTTAACTTTTTAGACGTGCTGCACGCGCATCATGTGAGTTTTGTAAATAAGCGACGAGGCGACAATAGTTTTAGAATTGCTATAAACGGAACGAGCCGAACAGTCATTTCAAAAAAGCATTATTGTGTTCAAAACGAGTGGATACGAAGACGGTGAAGAACAGGGAAGAAGAAACAGCTGTGGTATAGAAGAAATGATGAAAAAAATACTTTGAACTAGTTTTCAGGAAATTACGTTGTACTAATGAAAAACATTCAAGAAAGGTACTAATAAAGAGAAATGAATTGAGAATAAACACCTATGCAAATGATACTATCCTAGCTTTATGACAACAGGAAAACTGCGATCAATATCGACCTAAACAAACAAAAAACGTGTGGCCTCAGCCGTCCCAGCTGTGACGGCCTACTGTAATGAGCATCTTCGGAACTAAACACTCCATGTGCTAGTACATTACTCCAATAGTCTTTGAGTTTGATCACACACAATGTACTACTGACCGTGATAGTACAGGACATAGTATAGTATAGTATAGTATTTATTCATATTTCTCTAGGGCAGTCCCCACAGACCTATGGTCTCCTTACGGGGTACCCTAGCTAGGATTGCGATACGAAATTGACTTGGTGAAGCAGCAAGGCGGACCGATGCCGGAACTGAGTTCCAGCGGTCAGCAGCTAAATAAGAAAGAGAGGAATAACCAAATCGAGAGGAGGCTCGTGGCAGCACAAGTCCAAGCGTACATTGACCATAGTCGTCAATGTATCTTGACTCACTTGAACACTTGCCTTGGAAGCAACTACACAAGTCATCTACTTTCGTTGGGATCATCCAGTCGAACTCGGATTGGAGGTACTGGATCTCGGATTGGAGGTACTGGATCTGCTCGACGTTGATAATAATAATAATTATTATAACATGGCATTGTACTTCTTTTTACTGAACTGCTACAAGCTGCATCGCTCTCGTGCAGCTTTCTGCTGACTGTGTCATTATGATTGTGTGTCCTACGCCATGTGCTATCCCTTGTTGTCCTGAGCTGCTGCTGAATGAGTACCACCAATGCGGACCACGGCGAAATGAACAGTGTAGACTACCACGTTTCCTACCACACATACCTGCGCAGGACTGGAGCATAAAAGTCGCACCTGCGTACGACATGAGTGGGTTGCTATGTACCCACATACTGGTCTGAGGCAATAGCAAAGTCACACCTACATGTACGTTGTAAGTCCTTACTGGACCTTAGTGGATCCAAAATTGAAATCTGATGTCGACTTACTACTCCCAAGCCGTTTTTGACGTCATCACTTTCAAGCCCTATTCACTGAATCACAGGCCGGCGCCAGGCTCGGATAGGAGGGCAGTATTACGTAACTCGTTACAGTTCTCTCACGTGCCGGTCTGAGATATTGTACTACAAGTACTACTACTAGTACTACTAGTTACAGCCTTCACTCTTCAACTAAACCTTGAACTACATAACTGAACCATATCAGATCTGAAACAGTACAGCGCAGTGCGTGCACTACGTCATCCTGAATCGCCTGATGAGGTCAGCCAACCTGTGACTTGCGTACGGCTCAAATTTTCGTGCTTCACAGTCAGCAAATCAGCCAAGTTTGCATGATTTAGACGTCCTGTTTTAGGATTTCGGTGTTTTGTGTGACTGCGTACGCTGGGTACATGCGCTGGCAAGCAGGGAGTCGTAAAACGGTATTTTACGACTCCCTGCTGGCAAGTAAATTCACCATGCTATCCGTATCAAAAACCAAAATCAGGACAAACTCAGTGACCTGCACCACTGTGACTGGTTACGCAACTATTACTTTTCACCGTACCTAGCGGCGCGCTACCATGCCGTCCGAAATGACGTACTGCACCCTCCCACAGGGACCATCCCGAGTTGCACACTCTGGTTTATGACGTATTGTACTCTTGCTGTCATCAGCTGCTGACTGCATTGCACAGTCATGCACATGCACAATCATGTACATGTATGTAGTGAATAGAGCTTTTCGTTTCACAGCAGTGCTCCGGGAATCGCTAGAAAAGCGAGCGAACGTTGATCCGCGACATCAAACTGCACTTTCCCCTTGTTCGTCGAGTTGTTTGTTGACTTTTGTGAACTAAACTACCTGACAGTACATTCTGTCTGGCAAATATTACTATGATATCGGGAGTGGTTCGTCGTCCTACAGCACTGCTGTCAATGACGCTTGGAGGTGTCAAGCGTTCAGCTAGATACTTGACACTTGGCCATACATATGCCGCGGCATCCTCAAGCATCGCGTCCAAGCCGCATTTTCAATCCTTTTTCAGTAGAGAGCAAATTGAACACTTCAACAGCAATGGTTATGTGGTAGCTCCATCGGATTTTCTCGACGAAAGAGAGAAGGAGAGCGTAGTCCGGTGGGCTACTGAACTGAGCAAGTGGCATCTATCCAAAGGTATGGTTTGTGTGTGTGTGTGCCATGACCGGGGGAAGCAGTTTTCGATTGGTCCAGCCACACCCTAGTCTTTCAAGTTTCATACTTTGTGTATGATATGGCGGGTATACAAACGCAGTGAACATAGATCTACATGTACGTTGGAGGTCTAAAGGTTGGTCCGGCCATGGCCTGACCAAGCAGACAGGTTCCGCCGGTCCTGTACAGTGTGTGTGTGTGTGTGTGTGTGTGTGTGTATGTGTGTATGTATGTGTGTGTGTGTGTATGTGTGTGTGTGTGTGTGTAATTGTGTGTGTGTGTGTGTGTGTGTGTGTGTGTGTGTATGTGTGTGTGTGTATGTGTGTGTGTGTATGTGTGTGTGTGTGTCTATAAGTGCATTGGTCGTCGATTCATATGACTTCGCAGGTTGTGCGGATAGGGCTTGAAAGTGCTACGTCACAGCATAGCAACAATTTCAAAAATTCAAAAATTGGATCCACTTGGATCCAGTTTTTGTATGGATCCAAGCACATTTCAAGCCGTCTTACTCACAGCAAGGTGATGTAACCAGTGAAACTGACTGATTTGGCTACTGGGGGCGGGGTTACAACTGGTGGCGAAATAAAAGTCACACCTGCATGCGACATGAGTGGGTTGCTATGCACCCACATACTTAGGCAATAGCAAAGTCACACCTTAGTGGATCCAAAAATAGAAATCTGATGACAACTTACTACTCCCTGGCCGTTTTGACGTCATCACTTTCAAGCCCTATTGGGCAGTTATCAGGCGCTAGTCTTGATCTGTATCATTCAGATCTTGTCCGCTATCGTTACTATAAGTATAAGAGAAAATCTGTGGGTGCGCATCCAGTGCATTTGCAGATTTGCGTGCTTCTCTTGCGACGGAAGCATACATGTACATGGTACATAGTGTGTGTGTGTGTGTGTGTGTGTGTGTGTGTGTGTGTGTGTCCCTAACGAGATTCCCTTCTGCAGAACCATACACTGTGGCTACGCAGACCTATGGAGTGCTTGCATTGTCCATCATACTCGTGCATGTAGTCTAAGGCAGTAAGGGCATGGCATGAGAGAAGACCACTGCTGGTCATGATTGTCTGGGATCCTGTTTGGGTCATGGGCGGACAGAAATGAAGCTTGAGTAGCCAGGTATACAAGAAACGCAAATGGACTTGTAGTTATTGTTTGAAGGTATCATACAGCCTTGCAAAAGAGGTATCTGTGTGCTTGATCTGCTAGTCCAAACGAACGTTTTGGCAGGATAAACTTCGTCATGACATTTCTGATTTTGGTCACAGTACATTGTTACAATGTGGTGTGCCTTACAATGTCATGAACGCGTGCTCTCTACTGCGGATGTGAAGGTATACCTGTGCATATACACATGTACATGTACATGTATATGCACACAGGCAGTTACCAGGGAATACTACAAGTCTACAGGGCCCCTGTCATCATGTCCAGTATGCATGTCCAGTATGCTGCATGGCATTGATCATAGTCAAACATTTGGTGTCTCAAACATGTACAATGATGTAGCCTATAAATAATAAAAAGTTGTATCATGGAAAAATGCGGGCACAAGTTAGTTTGCAATGAAGTCCACCAACTAAACCAGATTGTGAACAGTCGGACGTGCACAGTCGGACGTGCACAATCTAGCACAGAACTGACAAGAATTTTCCTTGGCTCACTATCTGAGTTATAATAAAAAGGGTGTTTTTTGGCAGGGAGTGTGCAGACTCCACTGCTGATATTCTAGATCTAGTCTTGACATAAGTCTTATGTCAAGACTAGATATAGGCATTGCTACAGTACAGGTGTGCAGCTGTATCAGCAGATGTAGGCTTTTGAATGCTGCTAGTAATATTACATTATAATGTGAAGTGGCACTTGATGCATTGAGTGGATATCTAAGACTTAGTGTGACCAATGTATGTACCTTTCTGAGATGGTATGTATGGAGTGGGTGGCGCAATGTCCAATGCCCAGTGCACTTACTTGCGTGACAACAGCAAAGCTCTATCGAAACAATGCACTGCACTTGGAAAATTGTATTATGAAATGCCCTTAATGACTATGGACTCTGGTTTAATCTCATTCTCACTTAGTGCTAGCTATTGCAGGTCTGGGCTTTCCATTGACATAAGTGAATTTCCTGATGCTTCCAATATGACCTATTGAATTCCAGTGCATATCCATTATGCACTTCCTATAAAGTCCTGGACCATTCAGGCAGACTCAAGCACATACAACATGCTCTTTCCAGATGATTCCAAGCCATGAGATACCTTGAGACTACTGGTGGTGATATGACTGTATTGCTTGACATAGGCAGACATCGCTGAGCTACATGTACATCTACATGTAGGTGTGTGACATATTGTGGCGGCTGGAATATTATTATTAGAACTTGCTCTGTGGAGAAGCCTGATAGGCAAGGCAAGCATTTGACAAACCTTACTCACTATGGCCTGAACTGAGTGGATCGGTCTTCAGACAATGTGGCAACCTCACAGAAGGGGGATTTGTATGTCCACCTAAGCAGTGCACCCACTACCCACGCACACATACATTTCATGGATTTAATCTCACTCTACTCACTCCAAACGCCAGTACCATGGAGAACAGTATGTTTGAATATCCATAAACGCTGAGCCAGTACGTTGAGCCAGTAAAAACGTCTTTGGTGCCGTTCATTAGACTTCCCTGCGATCAAGTCGGCCAATAACTCTGAGCTCCGCTGACGAGATCTAACAAGATCGAAACGGCTAGCTGTCCGTAAATTCAATGCAATGAACAATTTGGAAATGTTCAAAAGTCCTTTCCTGATCAAGGTCCATGTACATTCAACGAATAATCAGCGATGTCTCTTTCTCTCTCTCTTTCTCTCTCTCTCTCTCTCTCTCTCTCTCTCTTTCTCTGCCTCTCTCTGTATCTCTGTCTCTCTCTCTCTTTCCCTCGTTCCCTCTATCTATTTATCTATCTACTCAATATGTGGACAGAACTGGGTCGTCCTTGGTGGACTCGTCAGCGCAGCACAGAGGAAATGAGGCCGAACCTGGTAGCAATGAAAAATAAATGTTCCAAAGCCAGATTTAAACCAGGCCCGAACGTACCTTGCCAGAGTACTCAAACTGACAAGTCAATGAGCTCTGCATAATGCAAACAGCAAAGGCACTACCCCACGCAAGAGTGCTCAACTGCTACAAGAGCAGGAGCTATCTATCTATCTTTCTATCTATAATTTTATCTATCTATCTATCTATCTCTGTCTCTCTCTATTTGGACATATTGATCTTACTCTCCGCAGGTCCCTTCATCAATATTTCTAGTTGTCTCTGCAGTGTTATTTTCCTGTTTGGTTGGACAACTATCAATGAAAGCACAATAGCCTCCGGGTTTTGTTGTAGCAGTCTATTATCGAGTCGTTATGCACTCACAGTGTTCATTGTAGGTTCAGTACTCTGGCTTTGATGCTGTGGGTCGGTTTAGAATGATTTGTTGTTCAAGTTTCATTGAGATCGGTTCAGCCAGTAACTCTGAACCCCGCTGACGAGACCTCTCAAGGTCGAAACAGCTAGCCGTCTGGAGATTGTGCACAGCAACAATTCCATCTATCTACGAAAATTTCAGCCTGCAAAGGAAACGTAATTTTTTGATTCTCTCATTGAGAAATATGTGCTGACAATCGATTGGTCACAGATGAAAACTCTGACAGGCCACTCTACTCTCTAGGCCGGTGGTCAACTTGAAGATCTTTTCTGAAGCTGGACAGGTTGTGCTCTGCGATAAATGAGACCAAAAGTGTTGTCTGGTCAGAGGCTTTTCACAATAATTGAATTTTTGTCCCATTGTTTCGTGTGCCTTTTGTAGGGAAATGGACGCAGTATTTTGAAGCCGGATCCAGCAGTGACCCAGTTTTGTGTCGCATTGAAAACTTCCTTCAGTACCACCGATCCATGGACCAGTTTGTACGCGGAAAGATCACAGAGGTATGATGAGCTACCTGCGAGTGAGTACAGTCTTACAATACATGTAGAGAGGTTACCTGATAATGGGTTTTTAAATCCATTATCAGGTAACCGCAAAAACATGAAACTTAAGAAATACTTCAAGTAAACAGGCGGGGAGGTGACAAAAGTTTTACGATGGTAGTAAACAGAATCAGCTGAAGCGTCATGTTACGAATAGAATTTGTTCGTGACATCTCAATAAAACCTTCGTATCATGACGCTTCAGCTAATTCTGTTTATTTCCATCCTAAAGCTTACAAAACACAATCAATTTTCCTCCCTCCCTAAAGCTTATTGCGTGAAAACAATTTTCGAAAAGTCGGTGAGGTGACAGTAGTTTAGGAATCGCAATGAACAGAACCAGCAACATAACACCATGACTTTATTCCCGTAGCTATGCAGAAGACGTTACTTCAGTAACGTCTGGCGCTAGCCAGGGTCCACACAGCTTTAATTTGGTGTTTGTTTGTGTGTTTGTGTGTTTGTGTCACGCCCGGCGCTATCCCGTATCTGTCCCGTACCGTACTGTACCATCAAACACAGCTGGCCACATACAGCTGGCCGCAATATTCAAATAGGGCTTTCAAACGCAAGATCATAACGTGAAGCAACTTGGAAGAATGAGTATGAATGCGAAGTGTATGGGGGAATGCATGTGGGGCGATAGTTCGGGTTCAAATCCCAGGTAATGCCTGAAAAAAAGGAGAATTGAAAAATTTATAACATCCCTTTTTTGCCGTCATCAAGGCTGCAGACTCGTATTACCCTCGACCGTACCTGTCCCGTACATGTCCCGTACCTGTCCCGAACCTGGCCCGTACCTATCCCGTACCTATCCCGTACCGTTCATTCAAAAACGGCTTGCCACAATGCATATTCAAATAGGGCTTTCAAATACAAGATCATAACGTGAAGCAACTTGGAACAATTAGTATGTATGCGAAGTGTATCGGTGGATGCATGCAGGGCGATAGTGCAGGTTCGAATCCCAGGGTATGTCTAAAAACAAAAAGTAGAAACTTATAACAATTTATAACATCCCTATCCTTTTTTGTCTTGGTCATCAAGGCAAAAAAGCATAGCGTAGGGCCCTGAGCTTCCAAGCTCTCTCGTTGAGTTTGTGTCGAACGAAGTTGGGAGAAAATGGCGATGGAGGTAGAAAGAACAATGATGGAAACATGATGCGAGGGACAGTTATAGGAACAATGAAAACAACCTGCCTTGAACTGTCTTTCGCCATTATCCAGACAACAATCGGACTCAGAGTTACTGAATGTCGTCCTGAAGGAACGTTTCTACTGTCGGAATGTTGCGTACAATGTAGCGCTCTTCAGGCATGGTCATAATGATAGTCATACAAGCGTGTTTATGATGGGTTCACAGGCCATTGCATATTGCATATGCATGTACCTCTAATGTGCTTCCTCCTGCAACAGTCCTGTTGCCTCTTTTCTGCTTTTCGACCTCCTAGCACTGATGTGGGTGCTTCAAGAAAGTGATATACTGTACTTGAAGATATTATTTTGCTTCTTCAAAAGAAGGGAACAGCAAAATCCAGTGAATGAGATTGAAATTAATGTTACCTTGTTCATGTGCTTTGCATGATACTTGAAACAAGAATGGCACACTTTGAGCAAGAACGTTCTTTGAAAGCGTTCTGATTTTGCTTTGAATTTGATCTATAGTCTTCATATGACAAAGAATTATCTATCAGTGATTTGAGAAGAATAGAGCATCCTGGAAGACGATTTACTGTTTGTGGGGATTGCCCCAGTGCAATTCTAAATGCAACAGGGTTCTAGGCAAAATGGAGGTAGAAGGGCTGTTTTATGGAATTCAGCGAAAATGCAGTTGAATATAAATATCAGATGGTTAATAGAGGCACATTAAATTGTCTGTGGCGAAGTGGGGGATTCGCCCCATACGTTGCATTTAGCGTAGCAAAACAATAATTTATTGGAAAGTGGAAAATGGGATACGGGCTAACTGTTTCCCATGCCCACCCCCTACTATTTTGACCTGGCTAGAACCTGTGCAACAACAACAGTTTCCTTGAAGCACTTAGTTGATATGGCTGTATAGCTGGCGGCTGGCGGTGTTTCAATCTGATCACTATAGATTATATTTCGGCTTTATGCTGTGTTTTCATATTGTTGTGTGACTCCCATGATCCAGGCTGTGTCAGAGCTGATCAATGAACCCGCAGTGCTCTACAAAGAGAAGATAAATTTCAAATTTCCTGGAGCAAAAGGTCAGCACCAGTGCTGTTGAATGGGGCATATGATCAAAATGTACATATGTACAAAATGTAGTGGAAAAGATATTTTCTAGGACAGAATAACTTTCCTATTTTCTTCCAACAGTAAAATACTTACTTCGAAGTATATACGGATTGTTCAGCTCATCAGGAAAGTAAGTATTGTCAGTGTTTTTTCTTGTTTTTCATCCAATGTGCTTTTGTGGGCTCCAGTAGCCCTTGGCGGATTATGCTGGCATAAAAAAAATAAAATAAAAAAATAAAAATATTTTGCATAATCTTGGGATTTCGTCAAAAAATTATGCTCCGGCATAATAATTTGGATTCCAACGTGTAAGGTCGGCATAATCTTTCTGTTTAGACAAAAATTATGCTAAGGGGCATAAAGCGGGATTCACAGAAGCTTTTTTGCGATGCGACACGCGATGCGACGCGATCTGTGACGGACGCGTGCGATGCGAACTCGCGAAATACCATTCACAGAAGAAGTCAGTGATGCGACAACATCTTGCTGATTTGGCTACGTCACCATGATATTCGCGCGGTTTGATACAACTTGTACAAATTTATAGTCAACTCTTGAACCTTTGTACAACTTTGCTGTAGAAAAGGTCAAAATCGTACGCCAAATCGCGTGTCGCATCGCATCGCAAAAGTTGAGACAAGCTCAACTTCTGCGATGGCCTGCGATGGCCCTGTTGCGGCACTTGCGTGGGGTCCGCGATGGTTGCGATTTGGGGATTTCCCGGTTTCGCGTCTGTCGCATCGCGTGTCGCATCGCAAAAAAGCTTCTGTGAATCCCGCTTAATTAATACAGCTTTGTCAGAAAGCCTGCAGAAGTTTTGTTTTTTTAAATACCCCAGTTACGACTCCTTGTCATGGCCCTTGGCGGATTATGCCGGCATAATATTTGGCATAATCTTGGGATTTCGTCAAAAAATTATGCTCCGGCATAATATACGGATTCCAACGTGTAAGGTCGGCATTATCTTTCGGTTTAGACAAAAATTATGCTTATGGGCATAATACAGCTTTGTCAGAAAGCCTGCAGAAGTTTTTTTTTTAAATACCCCAGTTCCGACTCCTTGTCATAGCCCTTGGCGGATTATGCCGGCATAATATTTGGCATAATCTTGGGATTTCGTCAAAAAATTATGCTCCGGCATAATATACGGATTACAACGTGGAAGGTCGGCATAATCTTTCTGTTTAGACAACAATTATGCTTAGGGCATGGCCGTGTGTGTATGCGTGGTTTCTCAATCCTCTATGTATAGCGTGAATAGATAGTGGAAACCGAGCATAATTCAGCATATTTTTTGGCATAATTGTGGCATAATCAAAAGCATAATTTGACGATTGGCCGAGCATAGTCCGCCAAAGGCTAGGCTCCAGACAGAAGTCGTAGGTCAGTCACGCATTTAAAAGTCATTTGGCAAGCGGCGTCAGCTAGCCCTTGGCGGATTATGCCGGCATAATATTTGGCATAATCTTGGGATTTAGTCAAAAAATTATGCTCCGGCGTAATATACGGATTCCAACGTGTAAGGTCGGCATAATCTTTCGGTTTAGACAAAAATTATGCTTAGGGCATAATACAGCTTTGTCAAAAATTATGCCCCGGCATAATATACGGATTCCAACGTGTAAGGTCGGCATTATCTTTCGTTTTAGTCAAAAATTATGCTTAGGGCATAATACAGCTTTGTCAGAAAGCGCTGGGGCCGTGTGTGTGTATGCGTGGTTTCTCAATCCTCTATGTACAGCGTGAATACATAGTGGAACCGAGCATAATTCAGCATATTTGCTGGCATAATTGTGGCATAATCAAAAGCATCATTATTTTGACGATTGGCCGAGCATAGTCCGCCAATGGCTAGCGTCAGCTCCAATTTTTCAGACAGCCACTTTCTTCACATATTACCTCCGCCATCGCAACATATTACTTCATAAGAATATCTCCAATACATGAAGGAAAAGGGCAGTAAGATAACGCGAATTCCAGTTCACAAATTCACCCTCAGTACTTCATTGCCATCAATTCTGCTGCCTAGGTTTCCCAGCGCATCAGGACGCACCAGCTTACATCTCGTTTGGCATGAAATATCACGTGACTTGCCTGTTATGTGCTGACCCAGCCACTGAGGAGAATGGCTGTTTGCAAGTCGTCCCCAGGCACCCTAGTCTGGGCATGCTACCTCACCCAAGTATGTGCTCTACCAGTTGCCAGTATTTCTCTCGGTCTGTCTCTGTCTGTCTCTGCCTCTTTCTCTGTCTCTCTGTGTGTGTCTCTCTCTCTGTGTCTGTCTGTCTGTCTGTCTGTCTGTGTGTGTGTCTGTCTTTCTGTCTCTCTCTGTGTCTGTCTGTCTCTCTCTCTGTCTCTCTCTGTCTCTCTCTGCCTCTCTCTGTCTCTGTCTCTGTCTCTCTCTGTCTCTGTCTCTCTCTCTCTGTCTCTCTCTGTCTCTCTCTGCCTCTCTCTCTCTCTCTCTCTCTCTCTCTCTCTCTCTCTCTCCCGCTCTCTCTCTCTCTCTCTCTCTCTCTCTCTTTCTTTCTCTCTCTCTTTCTCTCTCTCTCTCTCTCTCTCTCTCTCTCTCTCTCTCTCTCTCTCTCTCTTTATCTCTCTCTTTCTCTTTATCTCTATCTATCTATCTATCTATCTATCTACATGTATCTCTATGTGTTGCACACAACTAACGAAAAGCTGACAATTGGCTTCCGCACTCATACCCAAACAATCAATCACACCATCTACTGCATACATGGCAGGTTGTACCATATACATGTATGTGCCATGCATGTATAATTATGTATGTGTAGTGCAGCATACTCTCCGTTGACCTTTCAAGCTCAGACATAAAGCAAAGGTCCCTGGTTCGAGTCCTGGTTGTGGCAGTTAATTTGTTCCTCTGGGTTGTCCCGTTTGCATCTTTCAATCAAACCAATTATAAAATATTTTTGTCTATTTAAAAGCAATATTTTGTTGTACTGTGGTAGTAAAGACGTAGAACGTTTCCTGAACGGCTTTCAAAGGATGTTCTCCATGCTGTAGAAAACTGTTACAGCCGTGCTTGAATTGATTGCACTACTTAAGTTGCGTTTAACTGGTTTCTTGCTACAGATGGTCAGCTGGACCCGGAGCTGGTGCAGCAGTGGGAGAGAGAAAACGCATGGGTATCATTGCCTGCGGAAGTTGGTGACGCAATCTTCTTTGACTCACTAGTTCCGCATCGCAGCATGGAGAATCGCTCCAAAACGGAGAGCAGGCGCATCTTCTATTTGACGTTCAATCCGCTCCAGGATGGTGATAGGCGCGAAGGCTATTACAATATGAAGAGAGAGATGTTTCCACCTGACAATGAGAAGGTACCAGGAAGGGACTATAGCGAAGGGGCCAAGATCTTCAACCTCTCCACTCCCATTAGAAACAAGAAGGACTGAGTGAACTGCTGAGCTTGCGCAACGCGCAGGAAAGCAATTTCCCCTTTGCATGCGCTCCTGTGTAAACCCATGGAGAACCCTATTGGCTGATCTAAATAGCTCTAGTTTTGAATCAGGTGCTAGGTCAAAATGGAATATTTCTACCGAATTTTTGTCTTGTTGATCCGTGCAACGCACATTCGTGAAACAGTTGTATTGTATTCCTGCTGAACACAATTGAACTCCAGATCGTTATGATCCAAACCCACACATCCCATGCACTGCTGCTACGCTCCTGCTTATTTTGCAAAATGAAGTGAGTGATGAGCTCAATCTACCACTGAAATAACTGTTGACATATTATGTAGACTGAATTGCAAGACTTAATACAGACCTAGAAAATAATACAATGAGTAAAGTTGTGTTTTGTAGTCATGCTTGGGGTTCAGACGAGCATGGATCAGGATCAGGATATGGGCCAGTGGATTTTAATCCGAGCAATCCCACCTGATACAGAACTGCTAGGATGGCTGGGAATACTTCCAATATTTGAGGGCTAAGTACAATAATTGTTATTTTGCCTGATGTGTGGCCGAGTCGGAATGCTTTTCAGAGAGTGTGTTCTCCCCACTTTGAATGATTGCCAGTCGCTGTTTTAGTTGCTTCCATCATTATTGATCAGCAGCCATATTTGAACTTGATGAGACTTGCTTCACACGCTGCTAAGAAAACATTCCACAATGTTGCCTGTCAGTCCTTCTGGGATATTGGAAATGTACCTTCGCAAAGTAGCAAGGATTTCATACAATTAATATTTGATACTCTAGCTCTTGCCTGTCTTGCTAGCTTGGTGCTTGGTCTCAGCCAGCTAGTGGAATATACTTAGACCATGACTGAGAAACAGAATGACAGAGGGTGCCAGTTTCAAGTACTGTTTGTAAGGCCGAAAGTTTTTTCCAAACCATTCTGAGAACCTTTGGCCTGTGACGAGGGAAACATGGATGGTATGATATGGTATGGTATTGATCTATTTGAATTCGGTATCTCAACAGTACAATGTACAACTTGGGAAGATCCGAACTGACATAGATACGTATGGATACAGTGAATGGGGTTTTCGGCCTTTGACCACTTTAATTAGACCCACCAAAATATTCCAACGGATGCGGAAAACTCGGTCTAACCGATTCTCTACGCGACGTGTGCAACTTCCACTACACTGTACTATGAATTGACTAAATCTACAGTTACATGTGCCGGTATGCACTGCATGTACATGTAGAACAAGTTCAGATCACACAACTCACTATTTTAAAAGGCTTTTACCTGATATACATGTACATGTACAATGGAGCTGCTTAACCTAACGAGTTAACAAGGAGGAATCTGTAGTTTAAATAGAAAACTTTCTAAAACAAATCGATAGGTGCGCTGTTGCTAGCGAGCGTTGGGAATGAGTCACGAAGAGCGGGTCTGCATACAGCTGTTGTTTGCGTTGACCTGAAGAAGGCGTTTGATACCGTGCAACACCAGCAACTTCTCATCGCAATCGCGGCCGTGGGTATTTCTGGCATAGCCCTGGCTTGGTTGCAGTCATACCTCCGTGGACGACAGCAGCGCGTGGTTACCTACATCGGAACGTCTCCTCTGGTACCAGTTACTACTTGCAGTGGCGTACCTCAAGGCATCATTCTGGGCCCTGTGCTCTTCAATTTATATGTGCGGAAGCTGCCGCTCACAGCTGATGCTCTTTCCTGCAGGCTGCCGATGTTCGCGGATGACATGTCGCTGTATGCCAGTAGAAGGTCGCCAAATGAAGCTGTCGACCCCGTCAACAAGGTACTTTCAGTGCTTGCTCTAGATCTTGCGGACCTAGGGTTGTCAGTCAACTCTGCCAAAACTGTCGCCATGGTCATTTCCAAACTCCCCCTGCACCTGTCTGTTCCTGTGACACTCAACGATCAGGTATTGACCCGCGTTACCAGCACCCGAATCCTGGGGGTCATCATTGATGACCGCCTAACGTGGTCGCCTCACATTGACTTTGTAATTCGCAAGACATGTGCTAAGGTTGGCGTTCTTCGTCGGTCCTTTCGGCAATTGAGCAGGAAGGCCAGGAGGCAATTTATTGTATCAGTCATTCTACCTGATCTTTTGTACTGTTGTTCGTGTTTTGTAACGAAGCTGTCCGCTAAGGACCGCCAAAGGCTCTCTACTGTGTTCCGCCGTGCTGTGCGAGCTGCCTGTGGTGCTAAGTCACAGGACGACATCACGCCATTATGGACCACATTGGCGATTTATCCATTTGAACACTATTATGATTCTCAACTTTGCCCAGTCTATTCATAGAAATCATGTCATCATCTCACTGCCTACCCTAACGGAATTATTTCCACCGATCACAACAGGCCTTAGAACTAGAAGCCACTCTAATGCTTCCATTGCCATATCTAAGCACCCGACAACTGATCGAGTAAATTCTTTTTCTAATCGTGCCGCAATTTTCTTTAATACACTGCCTGCCGAGTGGCGCAGACACCACCGTACCTCTACATTTGCAAACCAACTCAGGGATCTTGTTAAGACCCAGTGGCGTTTAAGAAGTATTTTGAACTTCTTTTTGGAATCTGTTGAGCTTCTCGATGATCTTGATAGTTCTTGTACTAAGCTTGAAGTTGACTTGGTGTTTGATTACTGTACTGCTTGATGTCTGGATTCCTATTTTTTCTTTTCTTTTCTTTTCTTTTCTTTTCCTTTCCACTTATCCCGTTATCGGCCCTCTTAAGAGTTGTGTGTATCACTGTTGAGGCATCCGATGGTAAATAAATAAATACTACTACTACTACTAAGCCTCGTTTACGGGCAAAGCAGAGCCTACGACGGACCGAATGAACAGAACGGGCATCAACAAAATTATGACAGTCTTCACATGGACCAGGACATCTGACATTGATGAGAAGGCTGTGATCTGCTGCGATGATTATAGCGTCAGATGACCCACTCTGCAGTCTAGATTTAGACGGATACGTCACTTTAGCAGTTCACAGTTCTCCATTCTATCACACAGCTTCTCTCTCGACCGTCGGCTAATTTTTCGAGGCTCAGGAGGTACAACTTTTACAACATCTGATGTCATGTTAGACGTCCAAACTGACTTTGGTGGCGGTCACTCGGCTTCCACTTTGTGACCATCTTTTCACCATCCATTATAATATTTTGTTGCGCGCAGTTTTCGGCGCAACCTCTTCTGTGCACATCCCTGTCTCATTGTGCACATCCCTGTCTCATTGTGCACATCCCTGTCTCATTGTGCACATCCCTGTCTCATTGTACATATCCCTGTCTCATTGTGCACATCCCTGTCTCATTGTGCACATCCCTCAGGCGCGTGCCCCGTATGGGTTCCTGGGTGCCCTGAACCCCCTTTTTTCGCTCAAAATGCAGGATTTTGCTTCATTTTTTCAAATTTTTCCCGGGGGAGGTCCCCCGGAAACCCCCCTTAAAGGGCACTGGTGCACGCGCCTGTCCCTGTCTCGTTGTGAACTTAGCACTAGTGCAGGACCGCCGGAAGCAGTTTTTGATTGGTCTGGTCGAACAAAACACTTCTCGTGTGCTCTGGATGGCAGTCCTGAGTCAGGCAAGAGAGAATTCGAGTAGGTAAGAAATCGCGAGCTCTCATGTAGGGAGAGCAACACACAATTCCCCAAGTATCGCCGAGGTTGCACCAACCTCTTCTTCACCTTGTTCTGTATTGACAGAGTTTCATGGAAATAGAGTCAATCATCAGATCACATGGCGGATGCTTAGGTGCTCAGGATTATACAGGGGATCTCCTCTATCTTGTCCGATGGCTGGGGGTCCTATTGCCATGTCACACTCACTGTCACCACAGAGCATAGTCCCCCCCCCCCTTCCCCCCCCCACCCCCTTGTGAACGCAGGCTCCTCATCGTGAGTTGATCACACTCGCAAGGCAACGGAAAATCCGGATTGTACATGTACATGATTGAATATGAAGCTCTATTCCCCTGAAGATTATCACCAGAAAACCTTCTGGACTAAATATACCCATATTGCTCTGTGGCGCCTGTAAAGACGTATGAAAGTTACTTCTACGGAAAATTGCCAAGTATGAAACTAAAAGGCTGACAAAAAGGAGTCCCTAGCACAAATGGCCATGACATCCTACTTCCGGCAAACAAAGGACGAGAAAAAATTCCGGCCGGCCGCCTTCCACACTCCCAACAATACTGAGAACAGACCTCGCATCAAAGGGTATGAAGCTGCAGACGGAAATAGATCTATCACATATCAGGGACCTGGCACAGGACAGAGCAGTATGGCGCCAGCTTTTCTGCACCTGAGCCTGCAGAGGAATGCCCGGATTTGCCCAAATGGAACATGACATGATGTATGAGGTGAATTTGATGGACAATCTGATATATTTCTTCCATATCCTTTGCCTCCTGTTTCTTTTTGTTCCTTCCTTCGACCCCGCGGCTCTCTGCCCCTTCCCTCGCTTTCTCTTGTCCTTACTGTCTTCTGACTTGTTGAGCGGCCTGAGCGAATGCTAGGGGTGGATGTGTATTATGCCGATTTGTTGATTTTTGTAGCACCACACCCTGATGCAAACGCGGAGAGGCAAATAATAATAATACTTGAAGTAATAAACCAAAAGGCAAGAGCATTCATTACACACGACGCTCAGCTCGTTCGTGAACATGTGCAACACGGAACCCAGTGCATACTTTGTACATGTAGGTCCCTTGTACCATTACAACGATCACTAGTTGGTAGGGCTTGGAAGTAGTTGGAGTTGTAGGAAGTTCACCGGCTAGGTAGTGCGGTATTTGGTAGAGAGTCGCCGACACCAACGCTAGCAGCGGTAAAACTCGCACGACAGTAACCAGTGTCTACTAGGAATGCGTAACCGATACGGACATGGCGGGCTGCTCAAGCACAACCTCACTGCCACAACTTGAGTGAAAGTGGAGTAGGCTACACGATGTAGGGATCAAGAAGACACAATATCTGATGTGACTTGTGTGTAACTTTGTTACCTCGCACATATACTTAGACTCTCAGCACGTACATGTAATTGTATACTGTAATTATGTCATGTAGATTTGTCAGCCTGACAATGCGTTGTCTTGCGTGACGGTGTGACTGTGTGACTGCCAGGCGGCGTGCCGAATGACCCGTTTCCTGCCATGCAGTGTATCTTGTTACAGCGGTTCTGGTACAGACGTGAGCCACGTCTAATCACGCTGTAGCTTGGTGTTGATTGAATGCAATATGTCGCGTAATTGAGTCATACTGTTCATAGTTCTTCCAGAGGATATTTGCAAATAGCGGCATAAGGCTGCAGCGGAAGGGCTTCTTGACGTGAGAATTCACGTTCCAACATTGGAATTTGATACAAGACAGCTTTATGGAAGGTTTGTAATCACGTATACGTGCATGTACGTGTACAATACGAATGGTGTCTCTTCGCTGTCAAAATAATGAAGTCATGTTGTCACGCCAAGCCTACAGAGTATTCTGCGGCGAGTGCGACGACAAGGCGAACTGAGCACACGTGTCTGGTCGCAGCAATTCACAGGTAACACTGCTACATCAACCACATCCTGTATTCTGTACGACGTCGTACTACAATGTAGTTCCCACTAGAGTCATAATCAACACTGAAACCACGTGCAGACCTTTAAAGGGACCGACCGAACACGCATTGCCAATTCTGGAAAAGCAAATCAGACATTAGTATTTCCTTCGTCAACCAATTTCTAATTGTTACAGCGTCCCTCTAGAAGTATTCCCATACATGTACATGTACATTCCATATAATCAACTCCGGATTACTAACTTCGCCAAGCAGCATTGTCTGCTATCGCCGGTGGCTTTAGTTATGAACAGATGGTGTGGCTCAATCTCATAACTTTCGAGGCATTGTATGATTTAATATTTCAGGCAGACACATGTACTTCAGTGTACAGTGTACATATACATATAGCTCGGAAGTACATTGTATCTTTACCTAGGCCATTCTAGCACGGTGCAGGAAAGTCATCATGGTACTCTATTATTTTACTTGGGTGTCCCTATGTCTTCTCACAGAATGTCTAAAGTATGCAGTGAGTTCCTGGTGAAATGAATTGGTTTCTTTTTATACCATGTAGTAATGTTCTCTCTCTCGTTGCTGCTGATCGTGATACATGTACATTTATATGTACATGTAGGTCTAGGCAGCTTGTTTATCAGTGAAGTTAGGTTTTTATTATTATAATTTTTTTAATGCTGCTGCCTTATGACACACATGACGCCCCTACGACCAGAATGGTTATGGGTTCTACATACATACATACAATAGTAATGTTGGGAGATTCGAGGAGCGCATTAAAGCCGTCAGGACCGACGCAATATTTCATATGGTGCATGTACACATAATATCGTGGCAGTGGTGGAAGGGTCCGCGCATCAACAGAGCTTTGATATCAATTTTGTATGTTGACTACGTGTGTCATGACGTGGTTTCTCAGATTGTGAATTGTTCCATGCCTGCGAAGTACATGTATTCTAGTACCTATCATTCAGTCATGCTTGCTGGTATGTCTACAGTTTTGATTGTGGTAAACCCATCAAGTCGACGATGTGTGGACGAACTGACAGAACGTTACTTACATTGTACATTGTACACACAAAAGCCGTGATGTACACGTAAGAAGGATTGAGACTATTGCCCTGAGGGGATTTAATCAACGATTGAAACACTGCTTTCGTAGTTCTCCGATCACAAGTCATGTTAACACCAAGATGACTATTCAAGGGCCATCTGCGCATAATGGTGATAACGGATAACTGATCGAGATACATGTACATCCATGGTTCGCTTCCTTCTACACCACGCTCCGTCCAAATACAGACCCATACACTGTTCCTTTACCGTGTTCCTGTGTTCAGAGTGCGCTCAGCAGTACCTGCTGGCATGATACCACATTGTAGACTGTAGTCTTGGTCTGACTTATGTGTATCCAGCAAATATACATTTCACATGTACACAAGAGGTACGTGATTGTAGATTTCCCGTCACTCTCTATAAAGGTCGAAGACACAAATTATGTTTTAAATTAAGAACGATCCGATCCTTCGCTTAAACTGCGATGGAATGTGTGGGATAGAGGTATTGTGACGTTGACAATATTATTATTCTTTGGGATACATTGATATGATGGAAGCTACGTGCATGCCACTTGGAAATCGTGCCTCTATGAATTTTGTTAGACGATCAAGAATGTTTTGCCCGCCAGGAATGGCCTGCAGCAAAGTCAGTGTGGCGCCACCTAAAAGCGCGCAACCCGCGCGCCATAGTCAGATTACCAGATGGGGAAAGGGATTTGCCCCCTATGGTTTGACAGCACGGATAGGATAAGAAGTCCATCTGGACCGTGCGTAACGCTGTGCAAGCTATCGCATGTACATGCACATGCACAAGTACATGATTGTATAAGGCCAGTACACAATGTCATGTATATGTACATGTACATTGTATGGTTAAAAGGTGTAGGATTCTAATGGGTATGAAACGATGAACATTTGAGATAGGTCTCGATGTGGTTGCCGCAAAGCGCTCACTAGGGCATTCCGCGGGATAACTAAAACTGCTACATCAACACAAACTCCAACGTGTATAATGATAATGAGTATTGGTATTGGAAAGGCCAGCATTACGGCAGCACACAAACGGTAGCAGCAAAGGTTGTGGATAGCTCATCTTGGTAACCGTGCAGTGCATGACGGTCAGGAGGAGATGCCACTATTTAGGCGTTCCTACGCTCAACGTGTTTTCTTATCCCCGTCGTCGGTGGCCCCACTGTGTGCATTCCACCCGTGGATAGTGAGACATTGACAGCGGCAGCACCATGGCAGCACAGGGAGTACAATGACGTTGGACCAAGGGCAATGCACCAAGTCACGTCACAGAAAGCCTGGAAGCAGTATATAGTAGAGGTATTGGGCGTATCGGTTCAATGATGGGCAATCTTGCAGCCTATATACGCCCAGGCAAGTGAAATGTTCATGACTCATGTGATGGGCAGTACACACTTGCACACTCCCCAATCACTGCTACATTGTACTTCAAGTACATACTTCCACGCGGTTGTTCTTCAGGACAACATACTCTCAGATCGATCATAGAACCTATGGCTATGCCCTGTGCCAGTTGATAACCCCATTCCAGTTAGTCTCAGCTGCTTGCCGACGCTTAAACGCAATGCGGATCGGCTGTGGATGAAAGCAAAATAGCCAGCCCTAGAGCAAAAGCTATCCCCACGCTCACTAATCATAGCCCACAGCTGTGCGTGCGTGCCAGCCCATCACTCCAGTTCTAACAGAGTGTCGAGTGGAGTGTTGAGCAAGTGTAATGACCTGGTTCGAGACTCAGGCCAGTGTCAAGCCCAGACTGGCCACAGCTGATGTAGCGTAGCACGTTGCTCAGAGAAGCAGGTAGACTTTTGAGTGCTTCTCGTCCTCAGCCCCTGCTGGCAGACATGCAGAGCGGCTGGGTCCTACCGTGCAACTGCAACCATCCACACCCGTGCAGTGTTGCTGCAAGTTCCTGTAATGGGTATGAACAGGCCAGCATTCGCAATACAACAGGGACATGATGCAGAACGACGTGGAGTACATGAACCTCAGTAGCATCCACATACAAATCATATCAGTGAGACTCCGCGTCCGTCGCTGTGTTATAAGGAGTCTGCTTTGGCATACGATCCGATTATAAGCCCTTTACTGAATACATGTTGATTGGTACTTCTTAGATATAGCCTGTACCTTCTGTACCCATGCCATGCCTACATACTCACTCCCTGGCTTCTGAATCGGAGCTCTCCTGTCTCAGGATCACGAGGCCTTAGGGAGACGCCTTACTGCCCTTAGTGACGTCCCTACTTCTGTGCGATCCGTTGCTGTAGCGTACTGGCAACACTAGTGCAGGATCTAGGAGATATCTCTGTCAGAAGAGCTAGAGATACAGTGACCCCCTCTGCGGTCTCAGACAAGGACAGCAGCCAGTAGCTAGGAGTGGCGGTCGCGCTCAGGTCACGTATTTAGCGTGGTACATCGGGGATAGTGGGGCTGCTTGGACTAGGAGATAGAGCGTGTGCGAGCAGCTAGCGCTTATCTGCAACCTCCACACCAGGTCTCAGTTGGCAAAGTGGTTCTGCGAGAGCGTATCCCCGTCTGGGTTGTTCTCAGTCGGATGATAGCCAGCCTTGGCAGAGTGGGGCTTAGTCACAAAGATTCAGATAACATTACCGCCGTGCTTTGCTACATGTTGTAGAGCTAGCAGTCGACTAGTCAGCATAGTCAGCATAGTCAGGATAGTCGCTGTAGGGCCAAGGGTCAACCTCTTCTAGCTCACAGTTACAACACTGTGAATTCGTCTTCTTCAACCGATTGCGGAGGGTCCTAGTTGGTGGTGGGATCGCCTCGCTGGTGACAATTTCAGGCCAAGAAGTTTGAATACTACATTGTACGGAGTGTGGAGCAGTACTAATACTGCAGCGTAGGATGGAGCAAGCTCAGCATGTCTGCAGGTCTTTCTTGCTGCTGACGACCATGGTGGTGGTGGCACTGATGCCGGAACTTAGTAGTAGTGCTGATGTTCCAGAGACAACGGAGGAAACCATCGGCAGGATTTCCCAGACCGGCTTCCTTAGCCAGTGGCGGTAAGCCGTAGTTTAATATTCCGTTTCTGAATCCCGTGTGTGCAACTTTCAGTCTGGGGCACGACAAACCTGTTCCGCACTGCCCTTTCAATATAATATATCTATATTATAGATTGTAAAACAGAGAGGTTCCAGGCTGTCCAAGAGAGCGCTCAATACCAATACTGATCCAGATTTCTCATTACTGTTTTCTGATGATCGCTTAGTGCGTGAAACTCGGAGTAAAAACACTTTCGCTGTCCTCCTATTGCTGTCAATTTAGACTGCCTAGGTAATGCGTGACTTTCTCCCCTAGATACCTCCCTGCACGAACAGATTACAGAAAATGTGCATACTTAGTAATACCCTGAGCGCATAAAGATTTCCTCGGTACTGTACTGTATCTTGATTACGTAACTGGGTGACTGGGTTAAACCCTACCGTATACCGTTGTTCCATCTTCAACCACAGTCCTGTCGACGAAACAATGTGTTCAGGACGAATCATGTCGCCACTTCGTAGGGAGTGGAGCGCAAATCCAATTATGATCGATTAATTCTATGGCATGTACTTGGAGGTGACTAGCTTGTTGAAAGAAAACATTGAATCCGTGTTAGAAGTGGTAACTGTACAGCGTGGACATGTATCTGGAACGAAGATCATGGGTAGCAGCGTCAGTTTGGCCCGGAAATCCACTTAGGTCTAATGCATATCGTCGCCAATAATCTGAATAATATTATGTTCCACTAGCATCCGTGCATGTTGCCAGAATAACTTTTTCATCCTCATGAAAACGGCCATCGAAGCTAGGTGGATATAAAAAGATTCCAAGTAGATATAGAATGCTTTGCACTGTTCTGTGGACGCCATGGAAGCTGGACAACAGACACATCAACACACAGTCATCATACCTGCATGTGCACCATCAAGTCAGAACCCTGTGGCTCTTGTCCGTTGTGAAAAAACATTAAACAGCCAGCACTCGCATAGCGTACCGGTGATAACGTCGCAGGTACAAAAGACATCTTGTAGCACTAATTGCTTAGCACATAGAGCAAGGAACGAGTACTGGGTGTACATCACATCGTGCAGAGTAGCGACCGGTTGCTACCAATGTCCTTGGTTGCTTTTGTCACTCAAACGAATCGCCTCGAGATTTGTCTACTAGCTGTCCTGTTATAGGTAGGTGCCAGATGGATAGTGTTCTGCAAGTGTGGAATGCTGTCCCCTCACAGATGCTGGACAGAACAGGGACATTCTATAGTGTCATTGTGTTATCGGTGCAAGGGACGGCTTATGTTCCATACTCGGCTTTACAGCATGCCAGTGCGATAATTCAGCTTCTTGCTCGTGGCAATGAGCGTACCCCGCACTCCTTGCACCTTTACCAAACACATGTATCTATTAGTCAAACATGGACACAGTACAAAATATGTAATCCACGACCCTTCAACAGATCTTGTAAACATACGCACACTGCGTCAGAGTAACCAGGTACTACTAGTAGTACTAGCCTGCGCGGAAAAGACATTATGTACAGTGTGTATGTAGGAAGGGACACCTGGTTCCTGTCCATGGTCTGCCACAGACCTGGGGCTGGGGAAACTGAACATGGTATCTGTTACATATCCTTGCGCTTCCTGGGCACGGGGGATCTCAACGCTTGACCAAAAGGTGAGAACGTGACAGAGGTACTTGAAACGCTGCATAGCGTTGCAGCGTAGAAATAGAAGACATTAACGCATTGCTTGTCGATCGCTGTTACTCCTTACTTCCGTCGGACGAACTGGTCAAGCCCGCATTTGGTTGTATTGATAACACTGAGGGGGAAAGTACATTCTGATGCGACGCAGGTGTTCTTCCTGCTCAAAATGGCACTTTAAAAAAATCAGTCATACCCGGTAATACATGTAGTAATTATTTTTAACAAGAACATTCAACAGTCATGTAAATGAATCTGCTACAAGTATAATTATACAAGTACATGGACAATTGCGTAGTCGCTTCATTATCATGCTAACGAGAGATTGTGGATCTAGATAAACAAAAACTGCATTGGACCGTAGTGGCGTCCAGGACAAGGGTGCACTGCTCCAGCGTCCCAAGAGCGTGTGACTACGTTTTCCCTCACGCGTTTAACAACAACAGCAGGAGTGAGAGAACACTTTACACCTGTGTGTGACACAGTACAGAGATGCCAACTACTTTTTATCCGCATTTGCAATGAAAAGACTGTATCGTCATGATGGGTGATTAGTAGAATGTGGCAGTTGCCATCACATGAAGCCAGGATGTGTTCTCAGACCACACGAAGTCCCTAATGGGAATTTAGATGTGGGGAAACAAAAAAGCAGGGCGGTTTTACGACTACTACTACTAAGACATGTACTTGCCAAACTGGGAAGTCCTGTCACTGTTCCCAATAACATGCAGGGAGCGGCGGTGTTAAGAATGCTAATGCTAAGCACATACACTGATACAGCGTGCTGTATGGGCACAGCCTTAGTGTGCGCCAAACCACAGCAATTCTTTCTAGACTCAAATGTCCACGAGTTGCCTCAATGGTGATTTGTTTTGATTGCTGTGGGCTGCAGAGAGATGGATGAGTGTGGAGCGAACCTTTAGCTCTCAAGAAACTGACACTCCCATGAGTGAGGTACCCAAACCCAAGAGACCTCTTAACGGCTACTTGATGCACGCATGCACGCACCTTGGAAAACCCCTGAACTGGGACGAGCATGGTGTACTGCGCGTATACAGCGACATGACAAGAACATAACATCATTGTGCGTTTTCGGTCCATGCAGGGTTCCTTTCCAGGCCAAAGTCGCGCTGAGCGAGATCAACGATCCGCCAGGACAAGATTTCTCGCTGCACGACTTGGTGCGTACCGCTAACGACACCGATGACGCCCAGTTGAACGCACTTGGTCTCAGTCGTGAGCAGCAGGCATGGGCGAAGAACAACACATTGCTCGTAGGACCAGTGGCTGACGGTGCAGTTCTTGGTTTGAGAGAATGTCATCGGAGATTCAAGTACGAACGATGGAATTGCCCCATACACAGATCGGAGACCTTTCAGAAAGTCTTCATGATTGGTACGTAAATACAGTTGCGTGTACATTGGTTATTATTAAATTTTGTATCCGGTGCATGCCATTGTTTGTACATGTAGCACTAGTACAATGTATATCAATCACTTTTCATAATCCCTATGGCAACTGGTCATTGCCACAGGGCGGATTTTTCTAGGCAATTACTGATAATATTTTGGCACGGTGGAGGTGTAGGGGAGGTGATGCTAAGGTCTTTTTCCCGATGCATATGACTATTGAGAAGATCCATCCTTAGCCACTCCTGTACTCTGTGGGTGACGGTTGTTAAGGATGTGTAATGAAGAGAACAATTGTCACATGCAAAGTGAACCCTTATTCACTGTGCAATCGTTCGTTCCGGTCACTAGTCACATCATATGACAGACCTTCAGCACTGACACCACACGCATACAGGTATTCACTACTCCATCCAACACAAAAACTGAAAATAATTGAGTCAAAGGTGTCACATTACTTCCCCACCAGACAAGTGTGCAACGCTGTGTGGCCCTGCAGGGACACCTGCAGGGGGTAGACCCCCACTGGCAAGTCTCATGCTTATCTTCACCACCCTATCACCCCTGGATCTGTCACCGGCTCCAGTGGCATTGTAGGCATACATTAAAAAACAAAAAAATAAAACTGGAGCTGAAGTTCATCGCCCACTAGTGGCGCTGCGCCGGCTGCGGTAGTCAGCAACAGCCAAAGCTGAGGCATAGTGCACTCACTGCATGTGAGCAGTATTCGTATGAACATATAGATTTACTAGGGTCAGTTCACTAGAGTCATTCATGACAATACTATGCAGCTTCTACAAAAATGGCATGGTCTGAGTCAGTTTTATAATCATTTTTCATGGTATTCTCGGAGCTAGCTCATATTCTGGCATTGGGAAAATAATATTTTGTTTTCGTTGATAGCAAGTTCGTGCTCTTTTGTCTGTGCTGATTTGATGAGTCCACAAACTGGGATGAAACAGAACCATTCAGTTTCTGCCAGTTACACTGATGTGTATGCCTATGGATAACTAAAGGATAAACTAATGTCCAAGTAGAGTGCATGAATGCTTTAGATTTGGGTTTCAAGTCAAGAATGAAGAATTCAACTTGGCCTGTTGTTTCTCTTTTCCTCTACTTCAGGTGGTCGCGAGGCTGCCTTCCTCTACGCAATTCAGGCAGCGGGAATATCTCTGGCAGTGGCACGGACATGCAGCAAAGGTGAGCAGGTCCGGATCCATACACTGGATATTAATTGGCCCCGTTTGCGCGGGTACAGTAGAACATTCATGCACAGTGCTGCTAAATGAAATCCGATCTCATTGGGTCAGTGACGTGTCCTGACGTCACTGAGGAGCACTGTCGATTGACAATGTACATGTGCATGTAAGTTAGTTGGCGTATGTGAGAAATTGAACCATCAAATCCATTGGCAACGTGTCGAGAATAATAACCCCTTCCCCAGAATTTCGTTGGAAGTAAGTAATAATGTATAAGGATGAGGTGTTAACCCTGCTTCCATGCCTTCATTTTACTCACCTTTGGTATTAGTTCACAACGTCGTAACACTCTCAGATCTTTTCTTCTTATTTCTTTATAAAATGTAAACAGGACCAAGGAACTACAAGTTACACTATAATGTCCCTCCTTATGTTAAGTATCTCTATAACTTAGAACCTTCCAAGTTAGTTGGAAGGCTGTTGGAGTGCGCATCCAATATGTGCTAGAGCTGTTAGCCTGCCAGTTAGTTGTAGAACGTCAGCACCGTCGGTCAGTGTCGTGCAATGTTATCACAGGAGCTGATTGTTTAGTAACTGCTAGTGGTGTTAGTGGACATTATAGTGTAACTTGTAGTTCCTTGGTACTTTCTACTTTTTAGAAATAATCATTGGCTCTCCATCCGAATTCATTTTTCTTTCTTTCGTCTTCTCTCTCACTGTTTTTTCACACCTCCAAGAATGTTATTGACCTTTGCCCGTCTGCACATGACCCTCCAATTAGTGAATATTCCCAGAATTCGTTTTTAAATATTCCGTTTGTAATAAAGCAAATGGACAAAGAAAATGGCAGCAACCTTGTTGGGAATACAAATAATCATTCCCGCAATTGTCTAACTGTTTCATAATACTCTTCTCTTCCCACTCTGCTGGTGTACACAGGCAAAACGGGTGGATCATGTGGCTGTGATAAAATCTGGAAGCAGGGTGGTGGTTCAGACATCAAACCCAATGCAAGTTGGTCGTGGGGAGCTTGCAGCGACAACATACACTTTGCACACACGCAAACGCTGAACCTACTGGCTGGCCCCAACGAGGAGAATGGCGACAGAGCACATCAACAAATGATGGAACGTCATAATTACAGAATGGGTCTGGAGGTAAGAGCATTCTCCTCCTAGTATGTATGAATTGACCATTGCACCAGAATGACAAGGATAATACCTGCTTGCCAAGAAGCGTATTGAGACTGTATTCATTCTCTTCTTCAACAAAGCCCAGCGCCACATTGTGACCAAGTCGTATTTCAGTTGACCTACATGTCAGTAATGCTGATACCATTTTAAGGCATGAATCATGAATGGAGGACTATCGGAATTGCTCTGCCTGTTTTATAAATTTTCTTTTTTATACCTTTGCTTTCCTGTTCCCCGAGTAGAATTACGAATTTTCTCCGACCCCGAGTGATAATTTTGACACACTTAGAGCCAATGGGAAATCCTACAAAGAACAAGTTTCAAAAATGAACACAGTCATCTTGATTTTGATTCTAAAACATGACAGTGTTCAGGTTCCGGCAAGGCGTTTTGGCTGTTCATCTCCTATGCTGTAGCACTATTTCCTCTTCCAAGCAAACACTTTGAACACCTTGTTTGCTGCTGTTTGCCAATTGGTATGTTTGTGTGTGTCAGATTGCCAAGGACAGGATGCAGTTCCTGTGCAAATGTCATGGCCTGACAGGAAGCTGCGTACACAAGACCTGCTGGTTCTCCGTGTCCAAGATTCAAATCATCGGTCGTGCACTCATGAGACGGTACGGTAGATCCATAAAGGTGGCCCCGGATAGCGCAAAGCAGAAGTTGGTACCGCAGGACACGGAGCGGAAAGTTGATATCAAGGATTCGCTACACCTGCACCAGTCACCGTCCTACTGTGATAGAGATCCGGTGGTTGGTTCGCTGGGAACTGCTGGCCGAGAGTGCGGACAACGTCGCGTCAAGCAGAGCATCTGTCCGACTCTGTGCTGCGATCGCGGTTCAATGCCGAGGCGTGCTGTGCTGCATAAACAGTGCAACTGCAGGTTTGAGTGGTGCTGTAGGGTGAGATGCGATACGTGCGAAGAAGTGGAGGAAACCTACAAATGCAAGAGATGATCCTGGTCAATTATCAACAAACTTGCCATGATGGAAGCCGAAGTAATTTCCATCATACATCCCCAGCAGTACAAAAAGAACATTATTCAATATCCGTATATGGATCGTGGACCGTGAGATAAGACTTGTGAAGCCTGTCTGTTCAAACAACCATGCGTGACTGTCTGTTTACATGCATCAGAAGCTCCTGCGCTTGGATTTGGTTGAACAATTGAGTATAAGTAGTGTAGTATCGAAAGTATCAATTCCTAAGATAAATATGTCACAGTAGCAGTAACCCGTACTTGTCCACAATACCTTCTATATACTCTTTACAAACACAATTTGAGAATGTTTCAGGAGCCTCTCGCCATTCTGTGCGCAACATAATTCAATTCTATCACCGCCATTTTCCCTGCTCACCGCATGTATAATGATATTATTATAATTATTATCACGCCTTTTTTTTAAAGAACTTCAGATCTTTGCCAGTTTTGTACAAACATAATGGCATCACTCTATAGTATACTGAAGTACTGTATATTGAAATGATAACATGCAACACTGTACTGTACACATCATAAGGCCTACTAATAACTGGGTGATTGCAGTAGAGCTTTACCAACATACTTTAGGATGGGCACTAAAGCAGACAGGTCTTGCGGCAAGCACACAACTGCAATCAGCAGAATTAGGCAAGGTCCCTTTAACTTTAAGTCTTCCTACTTGTAGATTATAATTATAACAGAATTACTCAATGATTGTCTCCGTGCCGGCCAGTGAAAGTCAATCATAGCCACACTTTCCACGTGCGGGGTTAAGCAGCCCTTGGTGCCCTACAGAGCCTCAAAGCCAAACTCAGAGTCACCAGTCCACTATGTAACTACTGGTGCCACGATTCAGCGAGTTGTTGGACTTGACTGGCCAGCACCCCATTCATATACTCATATACACATCCCCTACTTTCGCTAGACTGCTTTTAGCATGGTGTTTGCAATGATTGAACAACAACGTTATGGGTTTTGTTGCTCTATTCCATATGCAGTTACGGTCGCATGGGGAGGCTCCACCATTTTCCATTTGAAAAAGATATATGCATGACCATGCACAAATGAATTGATCATGAGAACTTATTGAAGTTGATGCACTCAGGAATTCTCACCGACATAGAGAACAATGTAATTCGAGCATTGTTTAAACGCAATAAAATATGTCCATATCCCGTAATGATGCCCTGTAGGGCAAACATTTGGAAAGACGGAGAGATTGAAGTTTTTTCCGGTGTAACCAGGAACTTAGTGCAGCTAGCTGTGTGCGCTGGAAGTTACTATGATAAAATATTTCCTTTGGCAACCCACTCACGAGAGTGCAAACAAAACAAGCCACTTCACTGCATGTGCATGCACTCATTGATGATTCGCATCTACATGTAGCCAACCAGTACACATGTAGCTGGGGGGAATAGAGATAACTGCAGCCAGTAAGATGTATGTGTCCGCATCAAGAATAAATAATTTTCAAAAGTGGAATCTATGCCATAATTGGGATTTGAAAGCAGAGGTCTAAAATGCCACTTCACAGAGAAATAGAAAAGCCTGCGAATATAATGGTACTTTGAGAAGTACATGCATGCGATTAAATCCTTTTTTTATTATACATGTCATTGTAGCTGCAGTGCTTCAAAAGTGCATGTGCGTAAGTGGTTCTGTGAAAGCTCTGAAGAAGTAAAGCATGACTATAGAATAATACTTCCACACAGCGGTCTCCACCCTTTGCTTGATACGCCATAAATTCAAATCTTGATACTTCATATTGATTTTAAAAATCACGCACCAAACATGTAAACATTTCTTGATATTTTTTAAATTATGTAACCTCTTGTCATAGCAGTGAGATAAATTCTGTAAAACAATTGTTGACATAATTGTCAACTTGTAACCTATGTTTATGCTGAACTTTCACTTGAGAATAACTTGAGAAAAAAAAAAAAAAATTTGTAACATTCTGTACTCACATCATGGAACTTTTAGCCTCTTAACAGTGTCCCTCTTGAGAGTGAAGCATCCGAAAACATTCAGCATCAGGCAAATTCCTGGAAAGAACACACAGACATGAGTGTACCGGTGTATGATCCTTGTAAACTGTAAATGGAAACCAGATCAATTCACCAAGTCAATTAGCAACCGGACTCCACGCGGTGGATAGATACGATTCGGCACGACCTGAAGGCAACGGATCTCTCAGCGCTCTCCAAGCTGCAGGAGATAGACTAACTTGGCTTGACACTGTTGACAGATGCGTCGACTCTGCTCCTGTCTAACAGGTTCAGGGAAAATGCGAGCTGTGTGTATTATTATCAACATTGTGTAACTTAGTAATGGGACTATCTGCTTTCATGACAAATCCAACAGACATCAGAACATATCTTTGTTCACAGGTTCCAATGCATATGTGGAAATTCAGTTTTATACCAGATTTGATCCGCCTCATAACAATGTCTAACTTCTTTTTCGTGTGATTCCTGAAGACAGTTTTTACATGCTCTTCATGGTACCTTGATTCGGTGGTGTATCCCGCAGATACAGAAAACTAAAATTAACTGGGTCTCATGCGAACCATGAATTTTCTTCATCTCAATAGATTTCAAAGTATCCTCAAAGTTTCTTTAGAGTGATTAATCCGCAGGAACTTTCCACTCGATCTTGGTCAAAGGCCATAACTAACTGCAACATAGGAAATGCAGCTATTTCTCTCCAAAGTATGGACTAGCAATTTCAGCCCTTGATGAAGCATTGTATCAGAACAACGGTGCAACAGTCAGAAGAAAATGTTGAACAGTCTCTGCTGGAATGACAGATACACCATAGCTCAGTGGTTAGAGCATCGCTGCCCTCAAGCGAAGGTCCCTGGTTCCAGTCCTGGTGGTGACAGTCAATTTTTTCTTCAGATTTTTCCCGTTTGTGTCTTTCCCTCAAACCAACGAACGGTTCATATACAGGCATTCACAGGAAGTCACTTACTTCAAAACTTGACTGGTTTGTGTGTGATGCCACCTCGCTTTGGCCAGGTGCCGGAGGCTGGTCCGATGACTTAATGGTACTGTAATTCAGCTCCTTGCTGGCTCTTCCTTTGTAACAGGGGCTCACTAGCCACGCTGCTCCAAACTACAGGCCACATAGAAACACAGGACAACAGTACAACGTCACATTTCTAACAAAACCTAACACAACGTCTTGTGCTCGTTATCACCAACAATGGAGATAATCAAGATGGCCCAGGTGAAGCAATCACACGAGTACATCCTGTCCACGGGTAACACTATTCAGATGACAATACCATAAAGCAAGCACCTAAAATCACTCATAAATCTACTGTTGTGGTTATAGATAGGGTGATCATCAGCATATGAAGCACAAGCGCCATAGTTAGGGTTTCGACTAGGCCTTTCGTATCATTATTTTTCAAGTAGAATACACTGGTGATAAACACGACAGCAAGAACGTCCTTATAAGCGTCGCTCTGGCTGTCAGAGCTGTGACAAAATAGCACATGAATAGTGCTAGTGGCGCCAACTACATAGTGTAACTATCAACAAGGAGCGTATCATTAAACAACCGTGGGGACCATGAACGTCAAAACAGTGACAACTTTCGCACATACTTCTTTTCCACACACGGTTCAGGCTTCAACTTGGCAATGTACACCGCCTCCAGCACAGCCAGGTGAGGTTTGTTGCGTGCACGCACGCACTTGAATAGTGAAGTGAAAGTACCCTGACTGGCCTGAGCATAGTCAACATTGTAGTGCCGTAGTCCCCACTGCTGTTTGCTAATACGCTCTTTATTGATTTTTTCACCATGTAGTAGGTGCTATTTTGTCCCAGCTCTGACCGCCAGAGTGACGGTTATAAGGACTTGCTTGCTGCCATGTTAATCACCATTGTATTCGACTTGAAAAGTAATGGTACGAAAGGTCTAGTCGAAACTATAATGGCTTCTGGGCTCCGTGTGCTGATTTGTTTCCCTCCAAGAATCTATTGAATAGGGTACAGGAAGAACATTGCAAAGTTGTGCAGTTCAGACAATCATTCCACCAGAACAAACATTCCAGTTCGTGTCAGGCTTGAATGATGGGAAAATAACTCACCTAGGTCCCCCCCCCCTCTTTCTGTCTTACAGTACTGTGTTAGGTTCTGAAGAATTGGGGGATCAGCCTCGTAGCCTAGGCCGTCTTCAATTTCATGTACTAGTCTATGCACAGTTGTGTCGACCGTATCAGTGTCTGCT
>NC_088644.1:42061623-42286623 GCF_964019385.1 Sycon ciliatum
TCTCTGCCAAACATTCACCGATTTTTACAAACTTGCCACCGCTGGAAAGGTATTTCCAAGACGAAGCTACTAATACCACACTCAAGCCAGCTACCTGCACGGCCTCTGCTCTGCGTGGCCTAGAATGCCGCTCAAAACAGCAGCCATGCGCGAACAGCTCCAGCAAAGTTCAAACAGCCGCCATTCCATTCTCCTTCATCACATCGACTTCAAACCAATACAGCGGAAAGCTCGTTTCAAGCGCAAAATATTGGTGTGCAGCATGCTTGAGTATGACGTAGCACTCCGGGAAAATCCCCTGGCAACTGCGGTGTGAAAATTTGAATTTTTCGATCGGAGTGAATTTTCAGTTTTCCTCCGACCTCGAGTCTCACCACGGTGCCATCGTACCTCGTAGAGACTTTGGATAACTTCGACGTGATAGCCAAGGTTCCCCTCGAAACGTAGATGCTTTGTTTATGAAAATCGGTGAAGGAACACCAGAGATATACCTTTTTAGTGCCACTGTATACCAATCGATTGATATCGATCGATGGGGTCACAAAGGGGTAATACAATGATATAATAATGTAATTCACAGTCACAGTCGAATTCGGATCTCAATTTCGGCTACGTCTCTGTGTCTCTCTTTACATGAAAGTGAAAAGACTACGTCTGTCAAGAGTAAACATTTTTCCAGAATCCTCCAGTAGAGACAGTAGTGCAAATAGCTACCGGTAATATCAAGAGTCCATAATCCCCCAGAGTGCGCAACTTCACTGATCAGATCTGGGACGGCGAAATCCGTGTTGCACGTCATAGTGTGACATCATGAGTAGGGGACGTGTGTCCTTGGTGGACCGCGTCGACGGAATGACGCAAATCCGACCCTAACAAAATATCGTGCATAATGGATTATGCCATCCCCCAACCCCATCCCAGCTGCACACTCTGGGAGATTATAATACTCTTGGTAATATGGATGCTAGCACTGCAGACAGTAAGCATGCTGAAACAACACTAATACCAACGTACAGATGAGTCTGCATCCTCTGCACAGGTGTTGGAGCCCTCCACATTGAGAGCTGTACAGGGATTCCACTTGTAACGTATACCATCGTCACCCAGGAAATCCGTGAATCTGAACAACATGCCAACACACCGAGGATCACAACAGCAAAAACACAAACTTTACACTGGGAATTTCAAACTACTTATTATCGTCAAACTTTTCTACAACAAACCATCAATCTGCATAATATAATTACCGTAAAGTACCGTTGATCCGCCCCCTCTCTAATTCCCGCCCCCTGTCGATTTTCTCCTTGTGAAGCGACTTCGGCGTATACAACGAAATACGATGTTGAACCGACGCATGCACTGCTGTACACAATATTCGCCAATCCAGGATCAAAATGTGCACAATCCAGCACATTGAGTCTGATCCTCTACGTTGTTGTACATCGTACTGCACTTGGCAGCCTTGATCTAATTCCCGCCCCCCCCCCCCCCCCCCCCCCTGCCGAAAACCCAGCTGGGAAGCGACATGGCGTGGGGGTGGATCAACGGTACTTTACGGTATAGGTTATTTTCTTTGACCATTCGCCAACAAGAAAGTTGGATTAAATGTTTGCAAATAACTTTGAGAAAGCACCATCCACTATAAAATAGGATAACGTGAAGGAAGCTGGCCCATACTTGCTTCACCACCATGACTCTATACTACTTTTCATGCCACTTTCAAGCCCTTAACGTCTGCTGAATAGTGAAATCTGCTTGATAAGCAGTCGTTTCTTATTGTTAGATGCTAGCACACTGTCCACATTCACAAGAGTATAGTAGGGTGGAATAATTCAGTATGCAATTTGTACAAATTGAGTGTGCTCCGAGCACTTAATTGATCCCTTTTCTGCATAGTGCGATTTCAATAAACTTGAATGAAGTGTAACAACTCACGGTGAAGAGATTTCGTCAATACTTTTCAATTAACCCCTAATTATCCATTGCATAAATATCCATATTGACAATTATATCACAGTTCGCATATAGCCCAAATAGATAGCTGTAAAAAAAGGTTGGCACCATGAACGATGATCTTAAACCAACTCCCTTCAGTCTCTGCTTGGGAATGCTTTGACTCACCCAATTCCCAGAACATCATATAAAATACATGTAGCTGTCAAAAAGCCTAGAAAGTCGTTATTCAAGCAGTGAATATGACCTCGGGGCACTAAAAGCATGTTGCTATTCGTGAATTGTCGTTATTCAGATAGTCGTTGTATCCAAAGTTAAATGTATACTTAGATGGGTCTTTTCTCTGGGCATGGAAATTCTGTCGCTATTCACGAATTGTCGTTATATCCGCAGCCGTTATCAGCGAAGTTGACCGTAGTATCTAGTTACAGTGGTGGACAGTTACTCGTAACGTGTATCCATTATGTCCTTTTCCTTTCTACATTAATTTTTTTGCCCGTGCAATATTAAAATTTATTGCCACCGAAGGCGTATGCTCTGTTCCCAAAAAACTCTCACACGCTCGTAGTCTTCACTCAGCCTCTCAATACGGCTCACTCAGCCTCCGTAGCTAGGCCCTGCCCAGCTGCCACACACATACACACACACATTCACACAGCTCTAAGGTGTCACTCACTCGGAGCCTGGCAAAGCTATTGACAAACCCAAGGTTTAATTTTGTTTGTTAATATGTAACTAACTTAAACCGTTTTTTACTGTGCTCTGTTGTGTCGGGATTCAACTAAACTCGCCTAGCAACATATGCCATCTTGAAGACCCGGTACAAGAAGTTGACTACAGGCGTCTGCCTAATTGATATGTCAAAAGCCTTTGACAAGATTAATCACTGCCAATTGGTCTGGAACCTATTTGATCTCGGCCTGGAAAATGCCTCCCTTCGCTGGTTCTGCAGCTACCAAAGCAATTGAACCCAGCAAGTGTGAATTGGCCCCACCTACAGTGTTGGTGCTAAGTGCTCATCTGGTGTACTTCAGGGCTCTGTCCTTGGACCGATCCTGTTTAGAATTTACACCGTGTTGTCCCTTCCATAGCCCTACCTGCTCCATCTCTGCAATTTGCCAACAACATTGTCGTGCACTGCCACAAGAAATCAGTGCTAGCCACATCAGCCTGCATATCGAGGGCAGTCACCAATATCGCTGACTGGGTCAAGCATCGACATGCTTCTTAATGATAAGAAGAGCCAGGTCCTGTCAATTGTACCACAATGCAATGCGCGTCAGCATATCGCTGTCCGCTGCAACCAGACAGAGCTTCCCTCCAGCCCAACAGCAAGGTACCTCGGCGTGACCTTTGATGCCGCTGTGAAGTGGGAGGCCCATGTTGACGCAATTTCGAAGAAAGTTGTGCAGAAGATTAGAGCACTATGGCTGTCCCGCGGATGTCTCTGCCTTGGTAGTAGCATCCAGTATGTGAGGTCAGTCATCATGCCTGACCTGCTATACGGATCTAATGCCTTTTTTTCTTTCTTGTTTCTTGGCAACATTGAATTTCATACTAGAATTTTTCCAGTCGGGATACCGGTAGGGTGCCGTATGTCCCATACCGAAGGTTGAAAAAGATCCAACTTCTTTGGGACACTGGAAAGCCGAAATACTGAAATTTACCCATCTACTCCCATACAAAGTCTATCTCTCTGATGTCATAAATCCGGCCTGGTCTGGGCAAGTTAATGACGTCACCATGATGTCACCAAATTTAGTGCAAACTTCAAGCTGGTATAGTTCGGGAACGGCTGCTCTCATCAACCTGGGACTTTCACCATTGGAATCAGTGCATTTTTCGCTACGAGTTGTGAAATTTTCAATTTGGGGTGAACTTTTTAAATAAACATCAACAACAACATCCACACTGGTTGCTCATTGTGTGAGTGCGGCATGCCGATGCCTGTGGTAATGTGTAGATGGCACAGTATAGATGAGTTTCTTTAGAAAATAAAATAATTAGTTTGTTGATCATAGGCCGATAAAGTATAATCTTACTTGTCTATCAGGAAGCCTCGGAGATTGAAGCCAACGAGCACGTTGTCCGGTATACTGGCGCAGGTCATTTTACAGAACGCACTCGTTAGGTTTTCATTCAAATACACCGAGCAGACTCCTCGCACGTCCTCCGAGCTTCTCCACATCTCCGCCCGCCCAGTACAGATGCAGACTACGAGAGACGCTGGCAATAGCCATTTCCCCAACAGTCCCCGCAAGTCACGGGCAGCACGAACTAACTGAGCCATCATGCCGGCGCCGGTACGCGAGTGACTGAATCAAGCTCTAAAATAATTGATGCTAAAGATTTGGATTATTCTACCAAAATTAATAATGACAATTTCTTTCACAGTTTGCTTAGCGTGAATGAAACGATCTCATGGGAGGACTTTTGTCCGTAGATCTAACGTCGGTGCTGGTTCTCTCTCTCAGTCTCAAGTCTCATTCGTACGCGGTCTACTCTCTGGGACTATTGGCAGATCCAGCAGTGAAGAAGACTTCAACTTCAACGACAAGTAACAGCTACTACTAAACTGGTACAGCACTACTTTTAGTGCTACTAGTAGTACAAAAACAACAGTCAGTTACTAGTAGTTGTAGTAGGTGAAGGAACCTGTAAGGCCAAACTAAAGAAGGTGTGTGGTTCGACTAACATGGACATTTTTTTTACGGGCGGGCGGGCGGATTTTTTTTTTTAAATATATTTTTTAGTACATGTAAATACACTGTACTGCCTTTAGACACCCAGTACATCGGCATTATTACGCAGTGTTATGCCATACATGTTGTATAAAGGGATCACTGGCTAATACTTTGAAACATTGTGTAGCTCTGGAACGAGAAGAGAATAACTTCAAGCGGTGACTCTGACTGTCCAAATCATCAAGCAAATGAAGAACGATGCGAGTTGAAAGTAAGTTCGGGAACTACTTCGAACTCAATCGAAGTACAAATTGTACAATGTACCGGTACATGTATTGCTAGTTTGGTGTCGGCGTGCACGAATACATGGGCTTTTTCCATCGACGCTTCCTGTGCTTGCGCTTTGCACACATGGAGCAGCAACTTACCGGTACAGGTGAACTATCGTTCCCAATACACGAGGAAAGCGCAATCTCGTCTGTCCTTCATCCCAAAACAGAAGGCCGTCCTTAAAGGGGAAGTATACCCTAAAATCAAATTTTCACCAGTTGTAGTCTTCGGGGTGCTGAGTCGAATGGTCTTGGTCCGAGGAAGCTGAGACGCTCCCTTCCTACTTGAATCCCAATCGAACTCGCGCACTTCCACCGAAACTGGGTGACTGCGCCCTACTAGATGGGGATTTGTATGCAAAATGTCACTAAAAGCGCCATTTCGTTCTTATAAAAGCACGGATGACCGCGATTGGCCCATATGTTGTAGTCTTTTGGACGCTGAGTCGACTGGTTTTGGTCCGAAAAGGCTGCGATGCAGCGTTCCTCCTTTATTCCCAATCGAACATGGTTGAACAAGCGGTCACGTGCTCCTGCGTACGCCAGTCACCTGGTCACCGTGCCTGCAGGGTACAACTTACTAGCCTGTTTGACCTTTTTTGGGTGCAGTCCTGTCACTCGAGTTGAACTCGAGTTGAACCTTGGTGTGAAAGTTCTCGCCTGCTGGCGCGGTGACCAGGTGATTTGGGCACCCAGGAGCACGTGACCGCTTGTTCAACCATGTTCGATTGGGAATAAAGGAGGAACGCTGCATCGCAGCCTTTTCGGACCAAAACCAGTCGACTCAGCGTCCAAAAGACTACAACATATGGGCCAATCGCGGTCATCCGTGCTTTTATAAGAACGAAATGGCGCTTTTAGTGACATTTTGCATACAAATCCCCATCTAGTAGGGCGCAGTCACCCAGTTTCGGTGGAAGTGCGCGAGTTCGATTGGGATTCAAGTAGGAAGGGAGCGTCGCAGCTTCCTCGGACCAAGACCATTCGACTCAGCACCCAGAAGACTACAACTGGTGAAAATTTGATTTTAGGGTATACTTCCCCTTTAATCTGGAACGAGGCAATCACTCTCAACCGGACGGTGACTTCAAAATAAGTCTCGCCAGTCTGCCGGTGGTCGTATCGAGTAGACTCTACTACCAGCACAAGGCAGCAGTCGCACCACTCACTGCACTGCACTGCAGTACAACTAGCTACAAGTCAAGTCCAAAAGGAGCCGCCTGCGTCCGCAGACTCACGCTGCACAACACGTAGACGTGGACGTGTTCAGTCCACGTACGTCAGTCACACGACAGCCCGCCGAAAAAAAGTTACGGTCGGGCTGAAAAATGTACGGTCGGTCGGGTGAGTCGAACCACAGACCTTCTTCAGTGTGGCCTAATTATTTTTTTCATGGATTCCCTCACGTCACGTGAGTGTGGCAGGAGAAACAGAGCTCTAGTCTAGAGCTAGCGACACTCTTCTGAGTTTTGTACAAGTAGGTAGATCTACATGTGCATGATCATGATGATGTAGCGACTAGAGCCAGTTTCACGTGAGCTGAGGCCGCTGAGGCGTCGATTTGTTGTAAAAAATGTGCATACAATGATACATGTATAAACAGTCATTACCAGGGAGTAGTAAAATACACTACTCCCTGGTCATTACGATCTACTGACAGTACTGTACTGATGACTGCATACTTAGTACTACTATACTAGTAGTAGGCAGTTCTAGCCCTTGGCGGCATAATATTTGGCATAATCTTGGGATTTCGTCAAAAAATTATGCTCCGGCATAATAATGTTATACGGATTCCAACGTGTAAGGTCGGCATTATCTTTCCGTTTAGACAATACTTATACTTAGGGGCATAATACAGCTTTGTCAGAAAGCCTTCAGATGTGTGTGTTTTTTTAATACCCCAGTTACGTCTCCTTGTCAGACTCATAGCCCTTGGCGGATTATGCCGGCATAATCTTTGGCATAATCTTGGGATTTCGTCAAAAAATTATGCTCCGGCATAATAATTATACGGATTCCAAAGTGTAAGGTCGGCATAATCTTTCGGTTTAGACAAAATTATGCTTAGGGCATGGCCGTGTGTGTATGCGTGGTTTCTCAATCCTCTACATGTACATGTACATGTATGTACAGCGTGAATACATACATTGTAGTGGAACCGAGCATAATTCAGCATATTTGTTGGCATAATTGTGGCATAATCAAAAGCATAATTTGACGATTGGCCGAGCATAGTCCGCCAATGGCTAGGCAGTTCACTTCCCCGACAGTTCCTTTGAATTACATGATTATTGAATAATTATTGTTGCATTAGAATCAACTCATAAAAACTCCAAGTCAATCTCCAATTGACACAAACCTCGTTTATTCAACATAATCATATCCTATCCAATAAAAACAGTTCATAAAAACAGTTCATAAAACAGTTTATAAAAACAGCTTTTTGCGATCGGACCCAGTCCGCATAACCAAGAGAGCTAGCTCCCTTGGCTGCTGTTGGAATATTCAAGAACGGGCCTTCCAGATAAGGTCTAACAAGGAGAAGTGGCTATAGTTATGAAAAGAACACCGGTAACCATGGAGATAGACCACACTCTCATATAGTTACTGGTTATAAAAAGACCGAATAAGGAAAATGATCTGATAGCCTATGAAGAGTAAAAGAAATTGAACTAATGACAACAAATACTCGTCCAGCACAAGAGTTGTCATAGAAACACAAATAACAGCTGTCCACTAATTTTGTTGTTGGAGATTGAGTAGGAGTTTTTACTGGTTGATTCTAAATACAATAAATGCTCCGGCCTTGGGTTTATGACCAATAAAAACTCGGGGGACCTCGGTTTTTATAATAGTTTTTATTGGTCATAAACCCTCGGCCTCCTCATTTATTGTATACATAAAGAAGCGACCCGGTGGAGCTTCTCCAGAAAGGGAAACAAAGAATACACGACTGACAGTACAATAACAAGAAGACTCAAACAACTGTAAAAAAAGAGAAGAAACACATGAGAACGAGTTATGCAGCAACTATCCACGACTGTAACGAGATGATAAACGGTCAGAAAGTGCGATAATAGGGCACAAAGCTGACAGGCTACTGAGACATTCAGCGACATTTTATTACTGGCTCAGTATCCGAGTTTAAACTCCAACAACTCCCTGGTATAATGAGGGTCAGAACCAGGGCTAACACCCATACGGTTCAAATGGTCGCAAGACCTAGTGCCTGGGCTCTGTCATTCAACCGTGGATTGGTACATGGTTGTAAGTAAAGGTCACTGTTTCCGAATACGGTCCTCCGCCTTGCAACATGCTGTCAGCCAACAAGAATTCTGTTTTCAAAAAAACAAGGTTTATCTCCATGTAATACTATGACGATCTACACATGTATGAACAGTCATTACTCATGACTCTGAGAGCTGATGTCGACGCGAGAGACATTTACGACATTCCACAGTAACAGTTACTGCCCCAGCCAGCAGAAACCTGAACATGTGTAATTTTTTCAAAAATTATTTTTTCCCTCGAAATTGTTTCTACACTATTAATCATTCAAGTTATCAAGTTTGGTGGCAATCTGATAAGCGAAAGCATGGAAAATAGAGTTTGAAGTCACACAGGTCAAGATTCGGTACAGTTGGCGCCGCATCCATGCCTAGTGACTCCATGCAAGTTGATCCTACAGTTTCTAATTGTGATGTGGAACAGGTACATGTAAGTAAACAGAATGCAAGTCAGGCTTGCCCTCTTGGTGCTGCAGGCATGAGTAGTTCAGAAGTGTGACGATATTCCGTATACATCACTACCTTCTTTACAACACCAGAGTGCAAAACGATGATTGGTGGCTGGCCTTCCAAATTGTGTTCAGGGACCTCTGTGCTGGCAGTTTGAGTGTTGTCCCAAAGCTTGCCATACTGATAGATGTACTGACCAATACTACTGACATCCACTCCCTTGCACACTTTCACTCAGACCATGATTTCAGCATAATTGTATTTCAATGATATGAGCGAATACTCGCGTTTTGTAGCACGTGAAGATGTTGCCCCAAAGCGTTCAGCCGGTTTGAGTTTTTAGGGATCCCCTTTCTCAGCACAGGCAGCAGCCAGCTTGGCGTCGTCTGACAAGGTAGAGTCCTGATAATACTACGCTGTTTTGCGCCGTGAGAAGCCCTCCGTCAGTGTCTGCAGCATCATTGTTGCCGATGTAGAAAATACTAGAAATACGGATCGCTCAGCGGGTCGACATTCAGCTTCTCCTCGCAGTCGCTCTTACTCCAGCACTGACTATCGTCGTCACCAGTATCCAGTGTCGATTTTATGAGGGCTCTTCATTGCTATGCATATGAGACTCGCCACTGCTGGACAAACTCAGCGAGATCGCCACCAAAGAAATAATTCCGATCGCGAACTAACTTTCAGCGCCGCTTCGTACAGGGAGTCTCACGCTGACAACTCTGGACCTAAGCCTTTGTCGCGACACCTGTCGCCATCGCTGTGTCTAAACTCAACCTCCGTGTGACGAGCTCTCACCTAGCGCTAAAATCAATTGACCAGCGACATTTGAAGACACTTGAAACTCCTTTGACAACAAAGACACCCACTCGATCGAAAAAGAATCTTCCACCAGCTCACTGCGCGTCCCAAACTTTGACGTCACATTTTGATGATTGATATCAAGTACACAAGTGCTGGTTTTCGCTGGCCGGGGCTCAGTTACATTGTACCTTGGTTACTGAGTTAGTCAGTGTCCATCATGTCATTGTCCATACTCGTGGCGGAGTCATGCAAAAGAACCATGAGCAGGACTACGTGCATGACTGTGTGTGAGTTGTGTTCCAATCCTATGCAACTTGGGTTTTGTTCGCCCGTAAAAGAGCACCATTATTTGCGCAGTCACAGAGTAAGTCATGAAAGCCTTTATAATTTTGAGGTTTGAAGGTCCTACATTTTCCATGTCCCCTGCAGCTGGTCCTATTCAGAACCCATGCGTCAGTCATAACACTCTGTCTAGTCCGGGATTGGCTCGACTCAGAGCTTGTTGTGAAACCACAAGTTCTCGAGAGTGAAAGGCCTTCTCGCTTGTGACATTGTGTTCGTTCCAATGCAGTTGTATCCTGACTCCGCCGTACCGCTGATGTTGACGACGTGGCATACGCTACATGCGCTATGTGCGGTTTGCTGTGTGCGCTGTAGTTGTATGTTGTATGTGTATGCTTTTCTCATACGCTGTCATTGTCACGCTATAACTACCTGGTGGTTTTAGTGTTAGTTATTCATTCATTGTTATAGTCGATCGAAGTGAAATATACTGTCAAGAGTGAATAGTTGTCCTCGTGCCGTGTGGTCGTTCGTTCCTGACACTTTAGAGAACCAGAGGGTTCACAACAGAGCTACAGTCGTCCCTCTCTAATCCGGCACTTGTTTATCCAGCACCCTTGCAAACCAGCACACTTTCTGGCAAAACGGATTTTTTCAGTTCATTTTCTACGCTTTAATCCGGCACTTGAATTTCGCCTCCAGCAGCGATTTTCTACAACAAATCACTGAAACTGTACACAATTCGATTTTCTAATCCAGCAGTTGTACATCGCAGACTGTCAGGGACCATTGTAACATAAACAACACATGCAACATACACTTGGGAATATCCTATGCCAGTACATAGGATATTCCTAAGTGTATGTTATAGACATGCATTCCACAAAGTACTTGGTTTGACACAGAAAATCCCTACATTTCGACGTACGACACAAACATGTATGATAACATGTGGGCCGGGTTGGAGGGCAGGATTTGATAATCCAGCACCCTTGTTTATCCAGCAGAAAATGCCGTTGCAAAAGGTGCCGGATTAGAGAGGGACGACTGTACAAGTAATAGTTGTACGCAAGCGCAAGAACGGCATGACAAGGTGAACAGTTATCACTCATGTTATCTTCAGACACCAACAAAATGAACACTGGCAACCAGGAAATGGACAATGCTCTGGATACAGTTAATTTGTTGCAGTACGGAGCTGCTCATAATATAACACCGTCATAAGTATTACCAACGGCTGGCTCTCATCGTATCTCTCTAACCGACATCAGCTTGTACGCCTCGCAACTGTGTTGTTGGAGCCTTCTGGAGTCCCCCAGGGTTCAATCCTTGGGCCACTGCTATTTCTCCTGTATATTAATGACCTCCCCGATATTGCCCCTGGTGTCAGCCTTTTCGCGGACGACACAGCTCCGCTTTGCTCCAATGCTTGCCCTATACGACTGCATGAAACCATGCAAAACAGCATTGGCAAGGTTATAACCTGGATGCATGATTGGAAGTTGCAGCCAAACGTTCATAAAACGGCAGCTTTGTACATTTCCTCTTCTCCCCTTCCCTGCCACTTTGCTTTCCTTCTTCAAGTGTTGCTATTCGTATTGTTGAAGAGCATAAGCATCTTGGCGTTGTTATTGACTTTAAATTGTCGTGGCCATCCCATGTGCAGTATGTCTGCAAGCGCACAAGCTCCATCCTTAGGGCTCTTCAAGCCCACTGTAGACATCTTCCTCTTTCTTGCAAACGCTTGTTTTATCGTTGCTATAATATTGCCCTTACTTGACTACTGTGATACTGCTTGGTCTGGCATAACTACTACTGTATTGAACAAGCTAGAAAGTAGAAACCCATAACCGCATGCTCCTTAAAATCCTATTTAGCAAAGATCGTCGCTTTCCCTCCGCTAGCCTTTACGAAATTGCCAAGATCAGTCCCCTTTCCACTCGACATAAGTACCACCTCTGTGTTCTCATACATAAAATATTACAAGTGCAAAATAAAATACCCTTGCATGTGCAGGCTTATAATTGGTTCTCCGCAGCACGGAATACCCGGAACTCATTCAGTCTCCAAAGCGCTGCCTCCACTCTATTCACTAGATCCCCGACCTTTGCTGGCTAGGTGTTTTCGGCAACATTACCAACGCAGTCAACTTTTATGTTTATGAATCTATGTCATTCGGATCTTCCCAAGTTGTACAATGTACTGTTGAGATACCGAATTCAAATAAATCAATACCATACCATACCAGGCCAAGACCAGCACGTCGATGAATAATTGTGTTGCTAAAATCTCTCCTCAATTTTAGGTTTCATGTATTTGCATGACATCCTGCTGGTTTGTCTCCTCCTTTGCCTTCTTCGCATTTTATTTGTATTATTTTATCTGTTTTACTGCTGTGGTTGGCTTTCACCCTTGTCTCAGTTTTACTGGCCGTCATCATGAAGTGCCATGAGATAATGATATAAATACAAAATACAAATACAATGTAGCATGATGGATGCAGCGAATGGGATTTTCGGTCTTTGGACACTTGAGGTGGGTCTTGTCTACTCACCTCACACCGCTTTAGGAGCATCTCAACCTTGGTCGTTGGAGGTGGTGACGTTCCCACGGATGCCGAAAACTCGGCCTCCAGCCGAGTCTCACGCGAACCGTGAATTGTTTTAGGAGGAGGAGCTGCGTACTGCCACTACTCCCTAATCCACTATATCTAACATCAAGGAAAAAGAAAATCGCTGAAAGTTGAAAGAAGAAAAAAACCGATCGAAGCTTTTCTGAGCTAAACGTTTCCGATCCCTTCATCATGAGTTCTTAGCGGGAATGAACCGTAATGACTAAAAAGCAAATAAGCGGGCAAAGAATTGAAGGACAGACCGTACCAAACATCGCCCTACAAGGACACCTTCGAGTTTGCTTTATGACAAATAATTGAAGGAATCGGATTTCTAGTCCAATGGTTACATGTGCTGCGATAATGTCGTTAGCCTGAGGGCAGCTGCTACCTTGCCTCAGTCGCCCACCACTGGCACCAGTGCAGCTGAGGACGAGCGCTGAATGCTCGACGTGCAGAACCCGATCATCATAGCACCTTTCCTCTCTGGTGCTTTCCAGTGACGGGCGCCAGAGAATCAGGATCAAGTCTACCTTCCCAAACTTCACTAGCAGCCACGTTCAACCGCGCATTATCACCTGTAATGGCTGTGCGGTGTAGGAAGTGCTCACCTTTTTGCAGCTGTATTGCCTCGCATCATGTGGGTAAGCACCCTCAGTAGTTGTAGACATTCATCCGGTACTCTCACAACTCGTGTTATCCACAATATACATGGAGGTATTTTCTGCGGCTCTGCAGCTCCTTGAGCTACAATAGTTATAATAGTATAGCTTATTTTACTTATAGCTTATAGCTTACAAATACATTTCATGTGTTCGGGAAACGAGTAACAGAGTACTAAGGAAGAAAATGAACAAAAGAAGCAGATACAGCAATGGCGAAAGTCACGGGGTTGGTGTGCCATCAGTGTAGTGAGTGTACGACCCCTAACACCCGATATGGCTTCAGTGCAATTTCTTATTTGGGCACTGCCAGATGGAATACACTTCTACCGGCTTGCCGCATGTCTAGTTCACCAGCTGATTTTCGCTCATCCATCAATTATACCTGCAGGGTTCCCTGTAAACAGGCGCTGACGCCTGTTGGAAATTCCCAAGTAAAAGAAGAATAAAATAATAATACAGTAATGACGAAAGTGCACACGGTGGGAATGTTTGAATTCGTGGAGACAGGTTATATAAGGGATAGATTGCGGTGAACAGTTCCATAGCATGCTGGAAAGGTAGAGAGGGGGAATACCCGACAGGTTATATAAGGGATAGATTGCGGTGAACAGTTGCATAGCATGCTGGAAAGGTAGAGAGGTAGAGAGGTAGAGAGGGGGAATACCCGACACCGTTGTACTTTTAAATGTTCAGTTTGTTTGGTCAGTTCCAGGACTTGAAGACAAAGACAGAAAGACATGTTCAAGGCATTCAGGAAAAGCTATCCATGCTGGGGCCCCTGATCTTTCAGTACATCTCATCAACTCGTTGCATGTGCGAGTTTGCCACTAGCTGACCAGTCGTCTGAATAACTACATGTGGTTGTGTTGCGTTGCTGACCGAGACTGCCTCTATGAGTAACACTGTGCGAATGACGTACATTGGCATAGCGAGCGGATCACCTTGTATTGTGCCCTCTTGCGGTAGCAGGACCTCAAAAACAGCTGTGCGGGAAAGGGTATGTGTTGATGATGGAAGGAGCTAGTTGCACATTCTTGAAAGAATGCAATGCTACTGCTAGCGTCTGTCTTTGTGCCAGCACGGTGGTAATGGTTGTGCATTCCGTAGATTGCACAGTGAGATTTGAAAACACAATGAACAGGTGCGCAGAACTCGCAGTCACCCACCTGAATCAGCTCTGCGCCCCTGGAGGGAGTAGGTATTTCATGTGAACCAAGCTCTACCAATGAACATATTTTCACATATGCTTTTGGTATGGTATGGTATTGATTTATTTGAATTCGGTATCTCAACAGTACATTGTACCACTTGGGAAGATCCGAATGACATAGATACATAAACAAAAAAGTGGCAATTATTACCGGGAGGCAGTAGTAGTAACATTCTTCGTCTCCACGTCGAGTGAAAATTAATCCATTAAAAACAGTATTTTAAACTCGTCAAAATTAATCTTACTTGTCTATCAGGAAGCCTTGGAGATGGAAGCCAATGAGAACGTTGTCCACACTGGCGCAGGTCATTGTGCAGAACGCACTGGTTAGGTTTTCATTCAAATACAATAAGCAGAATGCTTGCACGTCCTCCGAGCTCCTCTGCATCTCCGCCTGTCCAGTGCTAGTGCAGACGTACAGTACAAGGCACGCTGGTAACAGCCCTTTCCTCAACAGTAGTCCGTTCAGGTCATGGGGCTCCCGGGGACGAGCTAACCGAGCCATTATGCCGGTGACAAGTGACTGGTTCAAGAGATAACGATACTGAAGATTTAGAGCGACAAAAATACTATGACAAGTTTGTCGCAAAGTTAGCGTGAATGGAACGGGTTGATCTCATGCAAGGAAGGACTTTTGATCGGGAATGGACCGCGTAGATCTACCTTCAATTCTGGTTCTCCCTCTCAAAAACTCTCATTCGTACATGACCTACTCCAGAAGTGAAGAAGACTTCAAGAGTAAAGAAAAGTAAAACTAAAAGCATTTTCATCGATTTCGTCCCGTCACGTGAGTGCGGCAGATACGAAACAGAGCTACATTCTAGTTGTACATGACTACATTGTAGCTGGAGCCAGGTGCACGTGAGGCACAGTCATGACTCCGACTTCTCAAGACCATCACGACATGTACGTCGACTCATGATCCTTCTGTCACTTCGGTAGTACTAGTTCCAGGGAAGAGAAGAGTAGAAACAGACATGAAGCAGACAAAGGCACGTAACGGTGCATTTTTCTGGCTGCCATTGGAGCTGGAGATAGAAATAATTACACTGGGCTGCTCAAGGAGGATGGTGAGCGACCCAATTTGCGAGAAGGCAAGATTGTAGTGTCATGCTGCATTGAAATCAGAATTCTACTGTCATAATCATGATGCTCTTGATGCTCACAGTACATGTACATACAGTACATGTACATACAGTACATGGACATACAGTACATGTACATGTAGGTCACTCACTAGGCTTTCCCCAAATCGGCCGGCCGAAAAATTCGCCGAAAGCGAGACTTACCGAAAAATCGCTAAGCTTTTTGCCGATTTTGGAGGGTTCCTTTGAGAATCACCGAAAATCTACCAAATCTTCCAATATCTTACCAATTTTGAAGCTTATAATATGCCAGCAATTCTTTTAGCCGATTTTCCAATATATTCCGATTTGGCAGCCGATTTTCGAACAATCAGCTGATTTTGCAGGCAAATCTGATGTATTTTTGAGCCGAGCGAAACGCCGAATAGGCGAAAATAGGCCACTTTGGTGAAGGCCTATCACTCACACTGATACCACAGCCTATTTTACTGCCAAAACAAAATGAAATGCAATGTGCCACGATGAAGGATTAGAACACAACACAAAAAGAAAGAAAACGTATTTATGCAAGAAAGTAATTGTGTAAAAAAATGCTAGGAGTGCAAACCAAGTTCCCATTTGAAATGCAAAATCAATGTGTGAATAAATCTAAGAAGAAGATTGCCTGATGAATCTAGCGGGGACGAAACGTACGTGGCAATCGAGCTATGTCGTTGCTGTGTCATCTTCTATGTGCCATGCGCTACCTGATGTACCAGCCTGCTAGTGCTAGGTCGGATACCGCCAAACGTGCATCGACTAGGCGCCAGGCGCGAACTGATGGTGGTGGTGGTGAGAAGGAGAGCTCTGTGCCAGAACTTTGCAGCCTAGAGAGTGTGTGTGCGCAGGTGTGTCTTTACCACCATATTAAACCACAAGTACAGCTGCAGTGGTGTCTTCAACTTCATTGTCAGCACACGAAGCACAGAAGCCATATATTTTTTTCGACTAGGCCTTTCATTCCATTACTCTTCAGGTCAAATACAATGGTGATTAACAAGGTAGTAAGCGAGTCCTTATAACTTCATTGTCCCAATCAATGCTGTTTAACAAAACAATAACTAGTACACTACTCAGAGTATGGATGGAAACCGCATGTTATCAAGTTGCCTTCCCTCATAACCAGCCTTCAGCGATTGCCATGTCCTGCTAGGCATTTACGATGAAGGGCACCACGAACGCACATGGGCGCAGATCGCAGCAAAGCAAACACAAGCTGACACCTGACATAATAAATAAAATAATATTCGCGGGATCCGCGTCGGCATCGCTTGAATGTTCAGAAACACACAAACTAGCCTTCGCATCCGCAGGCCACCACTATGCCTATTAACCTTAGTGGCGAATGCAGACCTCACAAGTGAGTCAGGGGAGAGGAGGTTAGTCTCTCAACCAATCCTGACACCTGACATACATGTACAATACATGTAGGTCATTGTCACAGCTTACAACTTTTTGTCTTCATTCGAAATGAGACCACAGAGGTGCTTTTAAAGCAAATCTGGAGCACTAGGGCGCACAACACATCATGGGTGCTGCTTTGTTTTGCTGACGCTGATGATTCATACATGCATGTTATTAGCTGCTGAAATTGTCCCCCGCTGAATACATGTCACGTTGGTATGATCACCTTTTTGTTTCGCTCTTTTTCCCCATTTTTCACTTTTATTTGTCCATATAAGATCTTAGTAGCAGTTGAGAAAATTGATTGAGAAGTGAGTTCGAGTTTTGCAGAGTGAAAGGGAAGAGAGCGAGTCTGCTCTGAAACCTTTTCCATATTATAGATCTGTTTCAAGTGCGTCCCCTTTCATTGTTACGTGGATTTACTGATGAATGCAACAAGAAAACAGTTCTGACAAATCATCTCTTTCCTTTTCGTTGGGTGCTTTGCGATCACCGTTTCATATTTTACATAATATGTCGACATTTGGGAAATGCTTACAGTGCAATTATTTGTCGTCCTTGTTGCTATTATTAAAGCTGTCTCAGAAACGCGTGTTTAAAGTTGACAACTTTTGTTCTTACCAGACGGCGGGATTGGTGTCATGTGATTTTGAGCAACCGTGGAAATGACTCCTTGTCTGTACACAGTGTTAGTTTGACGCATCAAGTTGCTCTGTACTTGAGGTGGAAAACCAACGTTCAATTGCCATCCATGGTGGGCTGCGAAATGGCTTAAAACTTACTACCTAGTATTTCTGTTGCCACACTAGAAGTCGATAACAATGCGGAAACGGCGATCCATTCAGCAAATGTGGTTTGCTTCTTTGCGTAAAGCGATTAGAAATAATAATGGGGGTTTGCTCTTTCATGTACTGAGATTGTAAGGCGTTTATTGGTCTTAAAATGGCAATAAATAAGATAAATTGTGCACTCATAACAACAGCAAAAAAGGAAGAAAGTAAAGTTCCATAACGTTTTCTTGTGACTGTCATCAGTGGAACGCCGTCACAGAAAAATGCAATAACTAAAACACACACTTATATACATGTAGCTAATTTGGTTTCAGGTAGAAATACAGCAGCCAGCAAGTACAAAGAGCGAAGTTTGCACCTTTGCAATATGTGAATATAGTGTATGTGAGAAAGGTAGTGGCAGATGAATGTGATACTGTGTGAATGAATGTAATGCTGCGTGGGTATTACTTGAAGAGTGTGAGTGATACAACGTTTTCTTTCTGTTTAGATAGCACAGGGTCACGAGTACGAATATACACATCTTCCAATACCTGCAATTGCTTGAAGAAACGTGCGCAACGAATAACACTAAACCAGGAATCGTCAAACACCTTACGACATTCTGGACTGGACACCAAATGCTTGTACACTGCAGACTTCCTCTTGTCAACATCAAACTCCTCCTCATCACTACTCTCATCCTCCACCTCCACTCCAATGCCGCCGTCCATCCCATCATCCTCGTATTCGTCGTCATCAGTCTCCATCTCCTCGCGATATCGCTTCCCTCTCCTTGATTCGTTCTGTGCCGTGCTTGTGCTTCCTCCTGTGTCTCCTTGCCTTGTGTTCTCCACTTGTCTCAGTCGTGCCTCTGCTAGTCTCTTGCTTCTCCTAGGTTCTGCTCTGTTTTCAAGTTGTTCCCCTTCTGCTCTCACCGTTGTAGCAACATGGTTTGACGAGGAGCGACCGTCGGGCGGCCTCCCTTGCCATGGTCACACTCTTCAAGTAATACCCACGCAGCATTACATTCATTCACACAGTATCACATTCATCCGCCACTACATTTCTCACATACACTATATTCACATATTGCAAAGGTGCAAACTTCGCTCTTTGTACTTGCTGGCTGCTGTATTTCTACCTGAAACCATAATTAGCTACATGTATAAGTGTGTGTTTTAGTTATTACATTTTTATGTGACGGCGTTCCACTGATGACAGTCACAAGAAAACGTTATGGAACTTGACTTTCTTCCTTTTTTGCTGTTGTTATGAGTGCACAATTTATTTTATTTATTGCCATTTTTTTAATACAAAAGTCCACTATATTCCCGAATATGTGCGAGAAGTGGTGGCGGGGCCAGGCTGCTCTGCCGACCTCAAAGATCTCGGCGTCAACGCAGACAAAGCGCGCTATAATGCAGTAAAACCATGAGGAGGGGAGGAAGAGGGGAAATGAATAATAGTGAGAAACAAGGACAATGGGTAGATGGTCGTGAGTTTTACGACTATTGTCTCCTCGTCGATTGTTTATTGGTCTAATTGAATTTCCCTTCTAGAGTTCTGCTAGAGCTGTTAGAGTTCAGTGAGAAATGGAAGACTTGGAGGAGTCTATTTCTGACTGTAGTGTGTATTCTATTGAACAACCACCAATGCCGCCATTGATGAAATCAAAGAGGGATATGCTGGAACAAAGTTCTAGAGAGTATGCCTAATCGTCTGTTCTGCCACCGACTGAGTTAAACACTGCCAAAGGAAACATGGAGAAAGCGTGACGCATGAGATTCGCTTCACTGGAACACAGCGATTTCAAGAGCATTGTACTCCCGAGTATACCAGTAGCCTTACATGTATTCCTTCTTCTCCTCCACCATTGATCAAAGCGACGAAGAGCACCGAAATTTCGGCAAGTACTTTCGACCGTCAACCAGCCGTCAAAGAGACATTAATTTTAGCAACGTCCGCAAACGCGAAAGGAATGCAGCAACGGCTGGTACACCACCTGAAATGGAAGACGCGGAGAACTGGTCTCCAACACTCAGCGGATATGAGAAGCGAGAATCGCCTGAGAAGCCGCTGCTAAAAGTTTAGAAAGAAGATCTTTTCGCCAGGCACAACGTCGGATGTTGAAGATTCTACTGACAGGAAAAAATAACTTCTGAGCAACTCTATGCTTACGACATAGCGGTTGGCTAGTAGTCAACCTATCAAGATGGATTCTGTGTCTTCTATGGTTGTGGTTCAGGATCAGGATCAGCACCAGCGTTCTAAGTATACGAAGTCACACCTGGTGTCATTTCTGCCCAAAAGAGTTCGAATTCCCTTCTTACCTCCGTAGATCTACGCATGGACGTTAGGGGTAAGCGGATTATGCTCGGGAAATTTCCAGATTATGCTCTAGCAGATGCTCGCAGGGTGCTCGAGAAAACAGCCAATTATGACTTTGTATGCTTCACCAAAAAGACCAAAAGAACAGATAATCGTCTTGAAAAAAGGACTCAGTCCACATCATGACCATTGTCACATCACGACCATAGTCATGATGTGGACTAGGAGCTTTGTGGAAGTACAAGACAATAATAATGCTGTATACTAAATTTACAAGCAAACGCTGAACATTTGGGAGGTGTCCTATAGTGGCTGCTAAATAATTATTCCAAATCGAAAAGAAGCGCTATGTATGGTCCTTCAATAGCAGGTGTGTATATACATGTAACAGTCTCATTGGCCATCTGCCCTTGTTTTTCGGATGCCATTTTATGCTCCTTCTCAAAAGGGCCTGATTATGCCAAAAATTATGCCAGCATAATCCTCTTACCAATAATGAACGCCGTGTTCATACTGGAGAGCAGCCATTCAAGTGTGATGAATGCAGCAAGACATTCACTCAATCAGGCAATCTAAATCCTCATAAACGTACTCATACTGGAGAGAGACCCCACGTTCATAACATGGTCCGCTCTGTGTGTTCATGAACGTATCCATTCTGGAGAAAAACCTTTTAAAACATGCAAGATAATAATTGTTATGTAAAAACGCCTTTCACACAGTCATCCATTTTACGTAGGCATTAACGTACACATCACACAAAAGAACATCCGTATATTTGAGGAAAGTTCACAGAGTCCTTCAGACATTGCGCCCCTTTCTCGCACCAAATTATTATTTTTGCTACCTGACCATGCAACCCCCCCCCCTTTTTTCGATGCCAGGTTGCAACGCTAACGCCGAGACCCTGGTCGGTCGAGTTGCTCCCTGTACTTCGGCACGTCGTCCCTACATCCCCTGTGTCTTGCCTCCAAATGTCTCTTTGTAGGGCTGTGTTCCCAATAAATAAAAATAAATAAAAAACATGACGTGCTTTGCACTTCTCTACGCGCGCTGTCACTATGTACCGCGCTTTGCTTGCTTGCCTCCTTCTTTTATACTGCTGTTCTTTCCATGTCCACTTCATTCCTGATGATGGTCATAAAGACCGAAACGTTGGAACGATACCAATGGATTTGTGTGAAATGCAGTGCTCTCTTGAGTGTAGGCAGGTTGCCTGCAAACAATTCAAAAATAAAAAAATTCATAAAGTTCTTGGATCAGTCGTATGCCGTTTGTTTGGTAAATCGCCTGTTGCCTCCAGAAAACCGAGAGCAGCAACATGAAATTGTTTTACAGTATACACATGTTGATCAGTCTCTACACCATAGCTCAGTGGCTACAGCAGCGCTGGCCTCAGGCCAAGGTCTCTGGTTCGCGTCCCCGTGGTGCGAGTCAAGTTTTTTCTTCGGACTTTTCCCGTTTGTATCATTTTCTTAAACCAGTGAATATACATTGGTGTATCTGTCATCCCAGTAGAGACCGCTCAACATTTTCGTCAGACTTCGAAACTCACACACCCTGCATTGGTGTTTACTGTGTTCAAAGGATTACCCACAGCCTCTAGGCCTGTTTGTTTGCTTCTTTTATTTGAATTCGTTTAGTGTTGAGGGGATCTCCTAATATTATTTTATTATACGCACGTCCTCGTTTACGTCCACAGTTGGTCCACGTATTCGCATGTGCCTGAAGACAGACAGAGCGGGCAGAGAAGAAAAGAAAAAAATGTAAGATAGCAGGCCATAGGCACAAAGCTCATGTCGATGAGAAGTGCTCAATGCACGGGATCTGTTCGAAAAATAAAAAAAATGGAACAAGAATAACAGACAACGAAATGTCATGTGTTCAGGAAAAGAGCACAAGAGTACGAAGAAATAAAATACCGAAATAAAATACCGAAAGACAAAGACACTGCAATGGGGAAAGTCACGGGGTTGGTGTGCCATCAGAGTAGTGAGTGTATCCACGAAAGTGCTCGCAGTGGGTCCAATGTTATTAGGCATTTTGCCTGTTTTGATTTCCACTATAAATAAAGTATACAACAACAAAATGTTTGAATTCGGCGAGACAGGTTATAAATATAACGTTATACGTGAGAGCTTGCGGTGACCTGTTCAATAGCATGCTTGTTCTGCAGTTCAATAGCATGCTGGTTCTGCAGTTCAATAGCATTCTGGCTTTATGGAAAGGCAGAGTGGAAAACGCTAACACGGTGCACCGGTGGTAGCTGATGTTCAGTTAGTTCCGTCTTCTAGGAGTTGAAGACAAAGACAGTAGGAAACGTTGAATGTGTTCTGAAACAAATTTGCACGCTGCGCGCCCTTGTCATTCAGTACATCTCACCTTCGCTTGTGCGAGTGTTTGCCACCAGCACACCAGTGGTCCGCATACCATGGTTATGTGGCGTTGCTGGCCCATGCAGCCTCTATGAGCGGAACCGTGCTAATGGCGTACATTGGCATAGGGAGCCGATTTCCTTGTGTTCTGTTCTCTTGCAATAGTAGGATGATCTCACCGCCAACAAACAGCTGTGCGGAAGAGCTTCAGGTGTTGATGGTGGAAGGAGGTAATTCCGGACACGGGGACGGTGCTGCACATTGCTTGTTTTTAAAGAATGCATTGCTAGCGTCTGCGAATAGGATGGCCTCTGAGTTCGCACGGTAGGAATGGCTGTGCATTGTGTAGATATAATCATTTAATGGTGTACTAGCTGTGCTAGTACTTGTTTGCAACAATCCGAACTAGCCCAGTAGCGCACACACTGCACTGCATTGCTTTGTACTGCATTCAAGACTGACGTCATACGCTTTGTTTTGCTGCGTAAATACAAATGGCACCAGCCCGTTTTGCTGAAAAGAAAAACAAATCTTGCTTGCCCTGTTGTGCTCTTCCAGACAACGGATCGTGCTTCAGCAGTGCTTCTTTTCCCACCATCCCTCCCTATCCAACTTATTCACACCATCATTATAATTATCGTACCCACTAATCGGGTCCACTCTCCCAACTGGTGTTATCTAGCTATTTTCTGCGGCTCTGCCTTGCGCTATATTACATCCATTCAGCATTGCAGCTCTACGTTGAGCTAACAGCAGCTCTACTTTGAGCTAACAGCAGCTCTACTTTGAGCTAACCGCAGCTCTACTTTGAGCTAACAGCAGCTCTACCTTGAGCTAACAGCAGCTCTACCTTGAGCTAACAGCAGCTATACCTTAAGCTAACAGCAGCTCTACTTTGAGCTAACAGCAGCTCTACTTTGAGCTAACAGCAGCTCTACTTTGAGCTAACCGCAGCTCTACTTTGAGCTAACCGCAGCTCTACTTTGAGCTAACAGCAGCTCTACCTTGAGCTAACAGCAGCTCTACCTTGAGCTAACAGCAGCTATACCTTAAGCTAACAGCAGCTCTACTTTGAGCTAACAGCAGCTCTACTTTGAGCTAACAGCAGCTCTACTTTGAGCTAACCGCAGCTCTACTTTGAGCTAACAGCAGCTCTACTTTGAGCTAACCGCAGCTCTACTTTGAGCTAACAGCAGCTCTACTTTGAGCTAACAGCAGCTATACCTTAAGCTAACAGCAGCTCTACTTTGAGCTAACAGCAGCTCTACTTTGAGCTAACAGCAGATCTACTTTGAGCTAACCGCAGCTCTACTTTGAGCTAACCGCAGCTCTACTTTGAGCTAACAGCAGCTCTCCTTTGAGCTAACCGCAGCTCTACTTTAAGCTAACAGCAGCTCTCCTTTGAGCTAACCGCAGCTCTACTTTGAGCAAACACCAGCTCTGCTCTAAGCTAACAGCAGCTCTACTATGAGCTAACTGCGGCTCTGCTCTGAGCCAACAGCAGCTCTACATTGAGCTTCAAACCAGTTATTTCGAAACCAGCACTCCTCAATCCAAAGATGCCTTTTTGTTGACTTGTTTGTGTGAGGGATGGGGCTAATAATTATAATCTTTATTTCAGAATTACCCAAAGGCTGATGCCTATCGGGGGATCTCCTATTTGTGTACATGTACGTACAATTGCACCGTGAGATTTGACAATACAATGAACATGTGCGCAAAACTTGCAGTCAACCATCTGAATCAGCTCCGTTGCTCCGTTAGGCAGGGAGTAGGTTTTTCACTACTCCCTGATGTAAATGGCACAAACCAGGGAGTAGTAACCCCTGGTTCAAACAAAAGCCTGAGGCGAATAAGCCCGGTCTTATGCTTCTCATGTAAACGATTTGACACGAGAGAGACTCCTGTCAGCCAGGGGTCAGCCAGGGGATGCTCACCATCCATATCTGTGAGACTGGGGTCCGTTCATACTACACCGAAGTACATGGCAGTGTCGTTCTGTGGACTCATACAACTTTCAATTACAAGTACACCACCCAGAAGACCAATGGCATGCACCTTGCTCGCAAGGGGATTGAGCGAAGTTGGCATTTTTGATTTTTGTTCCACGAGAATTACCATCGTAGCCTCAATGCCAGACGTAGACCAGCTGGAGTTCGTCTTTCAAAAGGCCAAGATCACGACGCTCAGCTCAGCTTGTCCAGCATCTGCACTTCCTCATTGCGTCATGGGCTAGAGCTGCGCTTGTCAGGTTAGCCAGCGCATTGACAGTGTCTATGACATTTCATTCAATGCCCTGGAATGGAGGGTGCAAATAGTTTAGTGATCTGGGCGTCAGACAACGAAGACGTGATGTGCTTGTCATCCTTTTCCATCTCGCAGCCAGAGGCTTGTGTTGGGTAGGGATAGCTCCGAACACAGCACTTGAAGACACGCACAACATTGTGACCTCACTTTACCCCCATAAATGTCTGTTTGCTCTGCGATCATCCTGCCACGTGACGTGCTGGCGCATTCTTTTGTTCCGAGAAAACACTACCCTATCAAGAAGAGCGTCCAGTACTCAGTAGAGGTGCGTTACCGGCATGGCGATACTGAGACCTACTAGTATTGGTCAGTGGAGGGTCTACAGCCTCACCAGTACTGTTACTATCTGTGACTGTGGCGACCACCATTCAATGTCTTGTCCTCCCCAAACCGTACCCCAACTCTCTTTCTTTCTTATCTGTCTTATCTTACTCTGTTTTTTCTTTGTCAGCTTTCCTGGAGGTTACGTGCTTTTCAAGTAAAACAAAGTGCCACACACACAAAACAAAGTGCCTAGACACAAAACAAAGTGCCTAGACACAAAACAAAGTGCCTAGACACAAAACAAAGTGCCTAGACACAAAACAAAGTGCCTAGACACAAAACAAAGTGCCTAGACACAAAACAAAGTGCCTAGACACAAAACAAAGTGCCTAGACACAAAACAAAGTGCCTAGACACAAAACAAAGTGCCTAGACACAAAACAAAGTGCCTAGACACAAAACAAAGTGCCTAGACACAAAACAAAGTGCCTAGACACAAAACAAAGTGCCTAGACACAAAACAAAGTGCCTAGACACAAAACAAAGTGCCTAGACACAAAACAAAGTGCCTAGACACAAAACAAAGTGCCTAGACACAAAACAAAGTGCCTAGACACAAAACAAAGTGCCTAGACACAAAACAAAGTGCCTAGACACAAAACAAAGTGCCTAGACACAAAACAAAGTGCCTAGACACAAAACAAAGTGCCTAGACACAAAACAAAGTGCCTAGACACAAAACAAAGTGCCTAGACACAAAACAAAGTGCCTAGACACAAAACAAAGTGCCTAGACACAAAACAAAGTGCCTAGACACAAAACAAAGTGCCTAGACACAAAACAAAGTGCCTAGACACAAAACAAAGTGCCTAGACACAAAACAAAGTGCCTAGACACAAAACAAAGTGCCTAGACACAAAACAAAGTGCCTAGACACAAAACAAAGTGCCTAGACACAAAACAAAGTGCCTAGACACAAAACAAAGTGCCTAGACACAAAACAAAGTGCCTAGACACAAAACAAAGTGCCTAGACACAAAACAAAGTGCCTAGACACAAAACAAAGTGCCTAGACACAACACAAAGTGCCTAGACACAAAACAAAGTGCCTAGACACAAAACAAAGTGCCTAGACACAAAACAAAGTGCCTAGACACAAAACAAAGTGCCTAGACACAAAACAAAGTGCCTAGACACAAAACAAAGTGCCTAGACACAAAACAAAGTGCCTAGACACAAAACAAAGTGCCTAGACACAAAACAAAGTGCCTAGACACAAAACAAAGTGCCTAGACACAAAACAAAGTGCCTAGACACAAAACAAAGTGCCTAGACACAAAACAAAGTGCCTAGACACAAAACAAAGTGCCTAGACACAAAACAAAGTGCCTAGACACAAAACAAAGTGCCTAGACACAAAACAAAGTGCCTAGACACAAAACAAAGTGCCTAGACACAAAACAAAGTGCCTAGACACAAAACAAAGTGCCTAGACACAAAACAAAGTGCCTAGACACAAAACAAAGTGCCTAGACACAAAACAAAGTGCCTAGACACAAAACAAAGTGCCTAGACACAAAACAAAGTGCCTAGACACAAAACAAAGTGCCTAGACACAAAACAAAGTGCCTAGACACAAAACAAAGTGCCTAGACACAAAACAAAGTGCCTAGACACAAAACAAAGTGCCTAGACACAAAACAAAGTGCCTAGACACAAAACAAAGTGCCTAGACACAAAACAAAGTGCCTAGACACAAAACAAAGTGCCTAGACACAAAACAAAGTGCCTAGACACAAAACAAAGTGCCTAGACACAAAACAAAGTGCCTAGACACAAAACAAAGTGCCTAGACACAAAACAAAGTGCCTAGACACAAAACAAAGTGCCTAGACACAAAACAAAGTGCCTAGACACAAAACAAAGTGCCTAGACACAAAACAAAGTGCCTAGACACAAAACAAAGTGCCTAGACACAAAACAAAGTGCCTAGACACAAAACAAAGTGCCTAGACACAAAACAAAGTGCCTAGACACAAAACAAAGTGCCTAGACACAAAACAAAGTGCCTAGACACAAAACAAAGTGCCTAGACACAAAACAAAGTGCCTAGACACAACACAAAGTGCCTAGACACAAAACAAAGTGCCTAGACACAAAACAAAGTGCCTAGACACAAAACAAAGTGCCTAGACACAAAACAAAGTGCCTAGACACAAAACAAAGTGCCTAGACACAAAACAAAGTGCCTAGACACAAAACAAAGTGCCTAGACACAAAACAAAGTGCCTAGACACAAAACAAAGTGCCTAGACACAAAACAAAGTGCCTAGACACAAAACAAAGTGCCTAGACACAAAACAAAGTGCCTAGACACAAAACAAAGTGCCTAGACACAAAACAAAGTGCCTAGACACAAAACAAAGTGCCTAGACACAAAACAAAGTGCCTAGACACAAAACAAAGTGCCTAGACACAAAACAAAGTGCCTAGACACAAAACAAAGTGCCTAGACACAAAACAAAGTGCCTAGACACAAAACAAAGTGCCTAGACACAAAACAAAGTGCCTAGACACAAAACAAAGTGCCTAGACACAAAACAAAGTGCCTAGACACAAAACAAAGTGCCTAGACACAAAACAAAGTGCCTAGACACAAAACAAAGTGCCTAGACCCAAAACAAAGTGCCTAGACACAAAACAAAGTGCCTAGACACAAAACAAAGTGCCTAGACACAAAACAAAGTGCCTAGACCCAAAACAAAGTGCCTAGACACAAAACAAAGTGCCTAGACCCAAAACAAAGTGCCTAGACACAAAACAAAGTGCCTAGACACAAAACAAAGTGCCTAGACACAAAACAAAGTGCCTAGACCCAAAACAAAGTGCCTAGACACAAAACAAAGTGCCTAGACACAAAACAAAGTGCCTAGACACAAAACAAAGTGCCTAGACACAAAACAAAGTGCCTAGACACAAAACAAAGTGCCTAGACACAAAACAAAGTGCCTAGACACAAAACAAAGTGCCTAGACACAAAACAAAGTGCCTAGACACAAAACAAAGTGCCTAGACCCAAAACAAAGTGCCTAGACACAAAACAAAGTGCCTAGACACAAAACAAAGTGCCTAGACACAAAACAAAGTGCCTAGACACAAAACAAAGTGCCTAGACACAAAACAAAGTGCCTAGACCCAAAACAAAGTGCCTAGACACAAAACAAAGTGCCTAGACCCAAAACAAAGTGCCTAGACACAAAACAAAGTGCCTAGACCCAAAACAAAGTGCCTAGACCCAAAACAAAGTGCCTAGACCCAAAACAAAGTGCCTAGACACAAAACAAAGTGCCTAGACCCAAAACAAAGTGCCTAGACACAAAACAAAGTGCCTAGACACAAAACAAAGTGCCTAGACACAAAACAAAGTGCCTAGACACAAAACAAAGTGCCTAGACACAAAACAAAGTGCCTAGACACAAAACAAAGTGCCTAGACACAAAACAAAGTGCCTAGACACAAAACAAAGTGCCTAGACACAAAACAAAGTGCCTAGACCCAAAACAAAGTGCCTAGACCCAAAACAAAGTGCCTAGACCCAAAACAAAGTGCCTAGACACAAAACAAAGTGCCTAGACCCAAAACAAAGTGCCTAGACACAAAACAAAGTGCCTAGACCCAAAACAAAGTGCCTAGACACAAAACAAAGTGCCTAGACCCAAAACAAAGTGCCTAGACCCAAAACAAAGTGCCTAGACCCAAAACAAAGTGCCTAGACACAAAACAAAGTGCCTAGACCCAAAACAAAGTGCCTAGACACAAAACAAAGTGCCTAGACCCAAAACAAAGTGCCTAGACCCAAAACAAAGTGCCTAGACACAAAACAAAGTGCCTAGACACAAAACAAAGTGCCTAGACACAAAACAAAGTGCCTAGACACAAAACAAAGTGCCTAGACACAAAACAAAGTGCCTAGACACAAAACAAAGTGCCTAGACACAAAACAAAGTGCCTAGACACAAAACAGAGTGCCTAGACACAAAACAAAGTGCCTAGACACAAAACAAAGTGCCTAGACACAAAACAAAGTGCCTAGACACAAAACAAAGTGTCTAGACCCAAAACAAAGTGCCTAGACACAAAACAAAGTGCCTAGACCCAAAACAAAGTGCCTAGACACAAAACAAAGTGCCTAGACACAAAACAAAGTGCCTAGACACAAAACAAAGTGCCTAGACACAAAACAAAGTGCCTAGACACAAAACAAAGTGCCTAGACACAAAACAAAGTGCCTAGACACAAAACAAAGTGCCTAGACACAAAACAAAGTGCCTAGACACAAAACAAAGTGCCTAGACCCAAAACAAAGTGCCTAGACACAAAACAAAGTGCCTAGACACAAAACAAAGTGCCTAGACACAAAACAAAGTGCCTAGACCCAAAACAAAGTGCCTAGACACAAAACAAAGTGCCTAGACACAAAACAAAGTGCCTAGACACAAAACAAAGTGCCTAGACACAAAACAAAGTGCCTAGACACAAAACAAAGTGCCTAGACACAAAACAAAGTGCCTAGACACAAAACAAAGTGCCTAGACACAAAACAAAGTGCCTAGACACAAAACAAAGTGCCTAGACACAAAACAAAGTGCCTAGACACAAAACAAAGTGCCTAGACACAAAACAAAGTGCCTAGACACAAAACAAAGTGCCTAGACCCAAAACAAAGTGCCTAGACACAAAACAAAGTGCCTAGACACAAAACAAAGTGCCTAGACACAAAACAAAGTGCCTAGACACAAAACAAAGTGCCTAGACACAAAACAAAGTGCCTAGACACAAAACAAAGTGCCTAGACACAAAACAAAGTGCCTAGACACAAAACAAAGTGCCTAGACACAAAACAAAGTGCCTAGACCCAAAACAAAGTGCCTAGACACAAAACAAAGTGCCTAGACACAAAACAAAGTGCCTAGACACAAAACAAAGTGCCTAGACCCAAAACAAAGTGCCTAGACACAAAACAAAGTGCCTAGACACAAAACAAAGTGCCTAGACCCAAAACAAAGTGCCTAGACACAAAACAAAGTGCCTAGACACAAAACAAAGTGCCTAGACACAAAACAAAGTGCCTAGACACAAAACAAAGTGCCTAGACACAAAACAAAGTGCCTAGACACAAAACAAAGTGCCTAGACACAAAACAAAGTGCCTAGACACAAAACAAAGTGCCTAGACACAAAACAAAGTGCCTAGACACAAAACAAAGTGCCTAGACACAAAACAAAGTGCCTAGACCCAAAACAAAGTGCCTAGACCCAAAACAAAGTGCCTAGACACAAAACAAAGTGCCTAGACACAAAACAAAGTGCCTAGACACAAAACAAAGTGCCTAGACACAAAACAAAGTGCCTAGACACAAAACAAAGTACCTAGACACAAAACAAAGTGCCTAGACACAAAACAAAGTGCCTAGACACAAAACAAAGTGCCTAGACACAAAACAAAGTGCCTAGACACAAAACAAAGTGCCTAGACACAAAACAAAGTGCCTAGACACAAAACAAAGTGCCTAGACACAAAACAAAGTGCCTAGACACAAAACAAAGTGCCTAGACACAAAACAAAGTGCCTAGACACAAAACAAAGTGCCTAGACACAAAACAAAGTGCCTAGACACAAAACAAAGTGCCTAGACACAAAACAAAGTGCCTAGACACAAAACAAAGTGCCTAGACACAAAACAAAGTGCCTAGACACAAAACAAAGTGCCTAGACACAAAACAAAGTGCCTAGACCCAAAACAAAGTGCCTAGACCCAAAACAAAGTGCCTAGACACAAAACAAAGTGCCTAGACACAAAACAAAGTGCCTAGACACAAAACAAAGTGCCTAGACACAAAACAAAGTGCCTAGACACAAAACAAAGTGCCTAGACACAAAACAAAGTGCCTAGACACAAAACAAAGTGCCTAGACACAAAACAAAGTGCCTAGACACAAAACAAAGTGCCTAGACACAAAACAAAGTGCCTAGACACAAAACAAAGTGCCTAGACACAAAACAAAGTGCCTAGACACAAAACAAAGTGCCTAGACACAAAACAAAGTGCCTAGACACAAAACAAAGTGCCTAGACACAAAACAAAGTGCCTAGACACAAAACAAAGTGCCTAGACACAAAACAAAGTGCCTAGACACAAAACAAAGTGCCTAGACACAAAACAAAGTGCCTAGACACAAAACAAAGTGCCTAGACACAAAACAAAGTGCCTAGACACAAAACAAAGTGCCTAGACACAAAACAAAGTGCCTAGACACAAAACAAAGTGCCTAGACACAAAACAAAGTGCCTAGACACAAAACAAAGTGCCTAGACACAAAACAAAGTGCCTAGACACAAAACAAAGTGCCTAGACACAAAACAAAGTGCCTAGACACAAAACAAAGTGCCTAGACACAAAACAAAGTGCCTAGACACAAAACAAAGTGCCTAGACACAAAACAAAGTGCCTAGACACAAAACAAAGTGCCTAGACACAAAACAAAGTGCCTAGACACAAAACAAAGTGCCTAGACACAAAACAAAGTGCCTAGACACAAAACAAAGTGCCTAGACACAAAACAAAGTGCCTAGACACAAAACAAAGTGCCTAGACACAAAACAAAGTGCCTAGACACAAAACAAAGTGCCTAGACACAAAACAAAGTGCCTAGACACAAAACAAAGTGCCTAGACACAAAACAAAGTGCCTAGACACAAAACAAAGTGCCTAGACACAAAACAAAGTGCCTAGACACAAAACAAAGTGCCTAGACACAAAACAAAGTGCCTAGACACAAAACAAAGTGCCTAGACACAAAACAAAGTGCCTAGACACAAAACAAAGTGCCTAGACACAAAACAAAGTGCCTAGACACAAAACAAAGTGCCTAGACACAAAACAAAGTGCCTAGACACAAAACAAAGTGCCTAGACACAAAACAAAGTGCCTAGACACAAAACAAAGTGCCTAGACACAAAACAAAGTGCCTAGACACAAAACAAAGTGCCTAGACACAAAACAAAGTGCCTAGACACAAAACAAAGTGCCTAGACCCAAAACAAAGTGCCTAGACCCAAAACAAAGTGCCTAGACCCAAAACAAAGTGCCTAGACACAAAACAAAGTGCCTAGACACAAAACAAAGTGCCTAGACACAAAACAAAGTGCCTAGACACAAAACAAAGTGCCTAGACACAAAACAAAGTGCCTAGACACAAAACAAAGTGCCTAGACACAAAACAAAGTGCCTAGACACAAAACAAAGTGCCTAGACACAAAACAAAGTGCCTAGACACAAAACAAAGTGCCTAGACACAAAACAAAGTGCCTAGACACAAAACAAAGTGCCTAGACACAAAACAAAGTGCCTAGACACAAAACAAAGTGCCTAGACACAAAACAAAGTGCCTAGACACAAAACAAAGTGCCTAGACACAAAACAAAGTGCCTAGACACAAAACAAAGTGCCTAGACACAAAACAAAGTGCCTAGACACAAAACAAAGTGCCTAGACACAAAACAAAGTGCCTAGACACAAAACAAAGTGCCTAGACACAAAACAAAGTGCCTAGACACAAAACAAAGTGCCTAGACACAAAACAAAGTGCCTAGACACAAAACAAAGTGCCTAGACACAAAACAAAGTGCCTAGACACAAAACAAAGTGCCTAGACACAAAACAAAGTGCCTAGACACAAAACAAAGTGCCTAGACACAAAACAAAGTGCCTAGACACAAAACAAAGTGCCTAGACACAAAACAAAGTGCCTAGACACAAAACAAAGTGCCTAGACACAAAACAAAGTGCCTAGACACAAAACAAAGTGCCTAGACACAAAACAAAGTGCCTAGACACAAAACAAAGTGCCTAGACACAAAACAAAGTGCCTAGACACAAAACAAAGTGCCTAGACACAAAACAAAGTGCCTAGACACAAAACAAAGTGCCTAGACACAAAACAAAGTGCCTAGACACAAAACAAAGTGCCTAGACACAAAACAAAGTGCCTAGACACAAAACAAAGTGCCTAGACACAAAACAAAGTGCCTAGACACAAAACAAAGTGCCTAGACACAAAACAAAGTGCCTAGACACAAAACAAAGTGCCTAGACACAAAACAAAGTGCCTAGACACAAAACAAAGTGCCTAGACACAAAACAAAGTGCCTAGACACAAAACAAAGTGCCTAGACACAAAACAAAGTGCCTAGACACAAAACAAAGTGCCTAGACACAAAACAAAGTGCCTAGACACAAAACAAAGTGCCTAGACACAAAACAAAGTGCCTAGACACAAAACAAAGTGCCTAGACACAAAACAAAGTGCCTAGACACAAAACAAAGTGCCTAGACACAAAACAAAGTGCCTAGACACAAAACAAAGTGCCTAGACACAAAACAAAGTGCCTAGACACAAAACAAAGTGCCTAGACACAAAACAAAGTGCCTAGACACAAAACAAAGTGCCTAGACACAAAACAAAGTGCCTAGACACAAAACAAAGTGCCTAGACACAAAACAAAGTGCCTAGACACAAAACAAAGTGCCTAGACACAAAACAAAGTGCCTAGACCCAAAACAAAGTGCCTAGACCCAAAACAAAGTGCCTAGACCCAAAACAAAGTGCCTAGACCCAAAACAAAGTGCCTAGACACAAAACAAAGTGCCTAGACACAAAACAAAGTGCCTAGACACAAAACAAAGTGCCTAGACACAAAACAAAGTGCCTAGACCCAAAACAAAGTGCCTAGACACAAAACAAAGTGCCTAGACACAAAACAAAGTGCCTAGACACAAAACAAAGTGCCTAGACACAAAACAAAGTGCCTAGACACAAAACAAAGTGCCTAGACACAAAACAAAGTGCCTAGACACAAAACAAAGTGCCTAGACACAAAACAAAGTGCCTAGACACAAAACAAAGTGCCTAGACCCAAAACAAAGTGCCTAGACCCAAAACAAAGTGCCTAGACCCAAAACAAAGTGCCTAGACCCAAAACAAAGTGCCTAGACCCAAAACAAAGTGCCTAGACACAAAACAAAGTGCCTAGACACAAAACAAAGTGCCTAGACACAAAACAAAGTGCCTAGACCCAAAACAAAGTGCCTAGACACAAAACAAAGTGCCTAGACACAAAACAAAGTGCCTAGACACAAAACAAAGTGCCTAGACACAAAACAAAGTGCCTAGACACAAAACAAAGTGCCTAGACCCAAAACAAAGTGCCTAGACCCAAAACAAAGTGCCTAGACCCAAAACAAAGTGCCTAGACCCAAAACAAAGTGCCTAGACCCAAAACAAAGTGCCTAGACCCAAAACAAAGTGCCTAGACCCAAAACAAAGTGCCTAGACCCAAAAGAGAAGGGAAGACGATGTGCCGATGGCATGGCACGAGCTCATTTGCCTAGAGGTCTCGGAATCATAGCCTACAGCCAGGCATCGGTAAAACCAAAAAGAGCAAAGAGAAAGACCAGAAACCTGTTTCATACTTATTCAGACTATCTACCAGTAAGCGGAAAGTGGCCAAAGAGAGAAGTGCATGACAGCAGCAATGGAGAGTATGCACAGATGCAACAAAGAATCAGTAGCCCAGAGCCAGTTGCTGTGACGCAAACGCCGTTGGACCTCAGTCTTGGTGTGGGCTGCTTGCAGACACTAATTTTGATAGAACTACAACACGTCACATACTACAACATACAGAGCAGAGGACTGTCCTTGTTGTTCTGTTCTGTAATATGCTCTGCCTCCGCGGCGTTGAGCGCTGTCAGCACACTGGGCATACCCTCCGGCATACTACAACATAGATACCGGTATGTCAAATGTCTGCAAGCATGACGTACTGCCCTAGACATGGAAATCCAGTCGAATGAGCGCTAGCGCATACACTATGATACAGAACGATGTTACGTTCCAGTCGAATGAGCGCTAGCGCATACACTATGATACAGAACGACGTTACGTTGCAGTCGAATGAGCGCTAGCGCATACACTATATGATACAGAACGTTGCAGTCGAATGAGCGCTAGCGCATACAGAACGTTGCAGGCAGTGCAATGTTGATCCAATGCGGCCAGCGCCTTGAAGAGCATACAAGTCATGTACTAATGAATGAAATTGTGTATTTCATACCGATTACCATGATTACTCAAGGCTGCATGGCCACCGCCCTGGGGCCGCTAGACTCCCGACCAGATTTCCATGTCCACGACATGTCGACAGACTCAGTTCAGTAGTATATTTTACTTGTGGCTCAAGAGCCATGGGCTAGAGTTAGCGCTTTCCGTCCTGTCGCACGGGGGTGCCTGGTTGGGCAACGAGATGCGAGCTGCCAAATAAGGTGCTATGGTTTAGTTACATTGCTTCACGAACATTTGAGATGCAGGTCTTGCTCAGGAATCATGTCCGGTGGTTGTCTATTCCATTCGTCGACTACATGTACACGATCGACAGAGTAGATTGGGGGACGTGGGGGTAAACCTGACCGGAGCTGATGCTGACATGAGCGTTGCAAAGTGACCGGGGGACGAAGCACAAGGTTGCTTCCTGTCGTGCCGGCACGAGGTCACAAAGATCTGGAGGGTGCTGTGGAGGCGTATTTAATAATTAGCTTGTAAATATCTGTGAGAGCATACACACGATGGTGGGTGGCTGGGCTCTGAAGATGTGTTCCGCTCTATGGCGACGGCCTTCCGCTGTACACTGTCGAGCATTAGCAGGTGGGAAAAGGCTGCACCTATCCATACTGCTTGTACCTACTCAAGTACGAAGCCTCTGTACGTTGGTATGTGATCTTGGAGACCAAGGAATCGCGAAGCCCGCCTCGAGAATCCCAGCCCGCTGACAGACGGATGAGCAACATTATAGTATCCAGCTCACATTACGATGAATCAACGCCCTTTATTAGTTCGAGGTTTCCCATTTTATGAACACTGTCTCTTGATGATTGCTTGCTTACTAACCATGAAAATCGAGTAGAGACTGAACTAATCCACTGGAGTTTTGTTAAAACTGAAAACAACTTATACTAGTAACTCGAAGTCAATAGACCCTGTTCATCTTGCGCAGAAGCAAGGATCCAGGAATATGCCAGCGACCAGGCGGCAGGTGAAAAGTTTTCGACAAGCCCTCCGAGAATTCAACAGTTCTTGGGAGAACCTTATCACAATCATAGAAAAGTGGGGCAAGGAAGCCAAGGAATTGCACCAAACGGAGCGGATTGTGGCGGCTACGGGTAATGGCGTAGCTGCGGCTGGAGCTGGGCTGACCATAGTCGGTGGTATCTTGACGGTATTCACCTTTGGAGCAGCAACACCTCTTCTTTTAACTGGTATTGGGTTAGGAATAGCAGGAGCCACCACATCTGGTATAGGAGCAATCGTTGAGAAGGTGAAGGAGAAAGGCATCAAAGGTGAGGTGGCCGACGCGCAGTCTGAATTCGATAGTGCCAAGGAACGCTTCGAGACCCAGTGCAAGGAGATGAGGAAAAATTGCAGCGATTCCGATGGCCCAGAGTTGGTCGACGGTATACAGCTGAGTGACATCGTACTGGTCTGCGAGGGCTTCGAGGTGTGCTACGGCATAACTGAAACAGCCGTGATTGCTACTAAAACCGCTAGAAGTGTGGCAGCAGTGAGTGCACGGGTTACTGCCAGAACTGTAACTAGAGCCGCCGCACAAGGAGCGTTGAGTGCTGCTGTTGGAGGAGTGTTTGTTGTTTTCAACACCGCCCTGATGGTCAAATCACTGGTAGACATCGCCAAAGACAAACCAGGAGAATTGGCGGATGAAATGTTCAGATACGCCGAGAGTTTGCGCAAAAACCTGGACGAGTTTAGAGACAAATATCCCATCAGTCGGATACTGTGAAGTGCTCGACCCGGGATGTGCGACGCAGCGTACGCTCATTAAGCTGGACTATTTGATAATGGCATTATCATCTGCAGACTAGCGTGTTTACAACGTCACTGATTCTCGCATGCATTGTATCACCGGTTTGTGCTGCTGCAATTTTACTCCTGGCTTTCTCTTCTTTTCATTGATCTCCTCGTCTAATTATTGATCTGTATTGCACATGTTTCTTCTCACTTCTACCTTCCATCGTCTTCATGTTTCATGCTCCAGTACATTCACACTGCTATTCGTCTTCCTGTTGTGGCTTTTTGGTCTGATGTTCCGTATACTGCATGCTATCATTAATATTTTCTTTTTACATCGGAAGCTCAACAGTGCAGCTGAAAAAATATAGAGAGGTTGATGGGACCAAAAATAAAATATAAATATAAATATTTGTAACATGGGAAATTGTGGGCACAAGTTATGCGATTGATTCCACCAACTAAATATAAATGTTTAGACTATACTTAATCCGCGGACAGCATGCTGTTTCGTTCTCTGTGACTCATCAGCGCAGCACAGAGAAAATGAGGCCGAACCTGATAGCAATGAAAATAAAATTTCCAAGGCCAGCTTTAAATCAGGCCCGAACATACCTTGCCGGAATGCTCAAACTGACAAGTCAGTCAGTGAGCTCCACGTAATGCACACAGCAAAGGCACTACCCCACATGAGAGTGCTCAACTACAGTACTACAACAGCAGGAGCGAAAATACTCAATCTGCGGACAGCATGCTGTTTCGTTCTTTGTGAACTCATCAGCGCAGCACAGATAAAATGAGGCCGAACCTTATACATTATGTTTAGACAATATTTTTTTAAAGCATTTGAAGTAAGATTTCATTTATTCCACATCCCATAGCATGCAATTGCCAATCGAAAGAATGATCGTGGTACTCATGTCACACACACACACACACGCACACGCACACACACACACACCTACACACGCACACACACACGCACACGCACGCACACACACACACACAGCACCACACACTACATGGCAGCGATTGTGGATCTTTATCAAAGTAATGCTTCCAGAGGGTACATTTTCGAGTGACTTTCATCAGTGGATCAAATCGAAGGATATTCACCAACGAACACAAACTAAATACAAGGTAGCCGAATAAATTCTGTAGAGCACAGTCCAATGGTGAAGGCGAAAACACCGATGTCTTTAGATGTGAGATAACATGCAAGTTGATGCAACTATTGTAATGATACGAAATAGAGGTTGCGACTTCGGCGATGATTTTGTTTAGGAATCAGCGTTGTGAATCAGCGTTGTGAATAACCGAGGATCCTCTTCGTCTGTTCTCACCATCCAGGAGCGATAACTAACTCACGCTGCTATCTGGTGTTCACGAGGTGTTTGTCGCGCTGGAAACGGAGTGTCTCTGTAAGTTTGTATCCCTGGTGATGTTTGTGCCTGGAGAGCACTATATAAGTGGTGCTCTTCAGGCACAATCTTCCTCAGCCTACTCAAGCTCAACTGATGAGGGGTGAATTCCCCGAAACACTGTGTATTGAGCAGGGAGTGGTGCTTTCTTGCAGGTTTGCCGAGTCGAAGGTTCGATGGACTTCTCGTGTTCTCTGGATGGCAGTCGTGAGTCAGTCAAGTGTCAAGTCGTCGGCGGAATAGCGCGAGCTCCAGTGTGGGAGCAAACCCATTCCTATCGTAATGATACTTAACGAAAACACGTGTGAGTTTACACCAGCGTAAGCGTTATACAGTCGTGTAGATAGCGGGAGGGATATATGTATAATGTGTGAATGGTAAAAAATAATTATCTTGAAGTACAATTATACATACTTGTATATGTGCGAAATAGCGGATGTATGTATGTATGTAGAAGTTTATTTAACGTCGCACCACAAACAGGCGATTTCGCCTCCTTTGATACATGTGGACGACAGAAGGAATGAGAGAGAGAGAGGGGGGGGACAGAAGTATGGAGAGAGGAAGGGTAGAAATAAATAAGCAATCAATCTCAGGGCTACACCAAAGCAAAAACGGAATGGGAACATACTATATACAAAATAGCTTCATACATAATATTGCAAAACACGTTTACTATTCTTCAGTCCGCTATACCACAGAAACACACTAGCCGAAAAGCATTTAAACGGAGCCATGATGCGCTTTTAGCAGGGCACAGAACTGAAGGTGGCTGGGCTCGGAACGGAGATCAGGCGGGAGCTGGGTCCACAGGACTGCGCCGATGAACTGCATGGTCGCTCGACCCGCAGGACCGGGCCAAAATGGTACTCGAACGAGGTGTTGTGCTGCTCCCCGAGTGCGGTCACCAGTAACTCTCACGAAGAAGCTGGTGAAGAGGGAGCTAGCTCGGGAGAACAGACAACGACGGACAAAGATGAGGAGCTTAATGTTAAACATGTCCTCCAGGGTGGTGAGGCGGAGCTGTTCAAAGATCGGGCTCGTGCGCGACCACGGTGGCAGACCGAAGAAGCCGCGGATAGCGCACTTCGTTAGACGTGTGAGGGGCTCCATGTTGCCAATTTGAAGTGACGGATAAAAGGCGTTGGAAGCGTACGACAACCTACCCTGGATCATCGACCTGTAAAACAGGATCTTTGACGCCAGGGTGAGGCTTCGGCGGCTCCGCCACAGCGCACCTACTGACTTCCGCACCTGCTGGATTGTGTGATTGACGTGAGGCTCCCAGGAGAGCTGCCCATCTACCATTACGCCCAGGTACCGCGCTTGTTCCACAACTGCAAGGGCTGCATTCCCACAGCGAATTCGAATGTTATCTGTGTCAGGGGCTGGGCCTCTTGGGGTAATCAACAGAGCTTGCGTTTTCTTTTGGTTCAGCATTAGTCCGCGGTCCTCCAACCACTGCGACAGGCCAGTGATGGCTGTGCTTAGAGAAGAGCACACTTGTTCGCAACTGCCCGAGGCTTCAATTGCAATGTCGTCTGCAAATTCCTGGTTTGTGACCTGCTGGGGCAAGCAGCATCGAAGGTTACGGATGTATAGTGTGAACAGGAGGGGGCCGAGGACGGATCCTTGGATGTGTGCGAAATAGCGGATGTGTGCTAAATAGCGGATTTGTGCGAAATAGCGGATGTGTGCGAAATAGCGGATGTGTGCGAAATAGCGGATGTGTGCGAAATAGCGGATGTGTGCGAAATAGCGGATGTGTGCGAAATAGCGGATGTGTGCGAAATAGCGGATGTGTGCGAAATAGCGGATGTGTGCGAAATAACGGATGTGTGCGAAATAGCGGATGTGTGCATGAAGGGGGTTACATTAACAAAGTGAGTGTTGTCACGTTCCGTGAATCCGTGTGAATTACTATGTTAGGTTTTATAAAACGCCGCCCGCCCGAACCTGTTTGCCCGCCGTACTTTCGTTGTCGGTGTTATTCAGCCTGATCTAGAATATGCTCTCCCTGTATACCTTTCGTTTATATCCGCTAAAAATAGAAACAAGCTAGCCTCTCTCCACCGGCGCGCTGTACGAGTTGCTTGTGGCGCATCACCCCAAGCTAATATCACGCCACTTCTTCACCACCTCAATGTTTCCTCTTTCCAATAACGATCAGTATTTTTGTTCCTTGTATTCATTTTCCACTGTTACTGTATTAAGCCGGCTGTTTGCTTGCAGTCCCTCTTTCCCATCTGTACGTCTACCCGCACTACTCGCAGCTCAACAACTCATAACATGAGTATCAATCGCTATAGATCTATGTCTGGCTTTCTGTCCTTTTCAAGTAAATCGGCTCTTGTTTGGAATCATTTACCAGATGACCTGAAGTCCTGCACTACTATCGCAGATTTCCACGTCAGATTGGCTATTTGGCTAAAAGACAGCTTAACTCTTAATCATTGTTGTGATTTGCTTTCAAGCAATGTGCATAATCAGTAAATTGATGTTGCTGTTTTTGTTTTTTGTTTTTTTTGGTTTCCCGTTCTCGGGGCCTTCTAATCGGTACTCTTTGTAGTTGTACTTCTGTACTGTTGAGCTATCCGAATTCAAATAAACATTAAAAATATATATAATATAATTATATATATGCTGGCTACAAGCGAGGGTCCCTGGTTCGAGTCCTGGTGGTGACAGTCAATTTTTTCTTCAGACTTTTCCCGTTTTTCTCTTTCCCTCAAACCAGTTAATATATATATAATTATATATATACTCAATCTGCGGACAGCATGCTGTTTCGTTCTTTGTGAACTCATCAGCGCAGCACAGAGGGAATGAGGCCGAGCCTGATAGCAATGAAAATAAAAATTTCCAATCAGGCCCGAACGTACCTTGCCAGAGTGCTCAAACTGAAAAAAACAATAATAGGGATGGCTGCGAGTGACCAAAGAAAGAGAGAAGGTGAAATCAGCAATGGAGAGTATGCTCAGATGCTACAGACAATCAGTGCCCCAGAGCCTGTTTCTGTGACGCAAGTGGCGTTGGATCTTGGTCTTGGTCTTGGCTGCTTTCAGACATACTGTGCTAGTACTAGTAGTAGTAGTCATTTGACATGCTTACATGACATGTTTTTGTAGCGCTTGTACTGGATAGTTAGGGCTTTCCGTACTGCCGCTCGCGGCTGGCTGGTTGGGCCACGTGATGCGATCTCACCGATCTGCCAAACAGTTGCTATGGTTTAGGTACATTGAGTCACAAGCATTTTAGATGCAGGACTAGTGTTGCTCAGGAACCATGTGAACAGGTGGTCTACATGTGTATTCCATTCGTTCACTACTCCATTTGTACGCGATCGGCGGAGAACGTTGGGGGACGTGGGGGCAACTCTGACAGCAGCTGATGCTGATATGAGCGTCGTGTTTTGATACTGGGGACAAAGCACAATGCTGCTTCCTGCCATGTCGGCACGAGGTCACAAAGATACGTAGGTTGTCGTAGGCGTATAAGCTTGTACGCATTTTGTCAGAGCAGACACAAGTCATGATGGCGGGCGGCTGGCCTCGGGAGGATACCTTTTAAAAAGGTTCAATACCAGCCACGGCATTCCGCTGTACCCTGTGGAGGACTAGCAGGTGGGGGGAGGCTGCACCTAACCACACTGCTTGTACCTACTCAAGTACGAAGCCTCTGTACGTTGGTATGCGACCTTGGAGACCAAGGAATCGCGATGCCCGCCGTGAGAATGCCAGTCTGATAACAGCCCGATTAGCTACATAACGCTATACCTCTCACAGTACGATGAATCAAGGCCCTTTACTAGATCAAGGGGGTTTGCCATATCGGGAACATTGTCTCCAGATGATTGCTTCAGCAAGCAAGAAACTCGAGTAGAGACTGAACGTTCTAATTCACTGGAGTTTCGTTAAGTTTACTAACTCCACAACGATAAACTGAAAACAAATTATAGCTCAAAAGTCTATAGATCCTGTTCGTCTTGCGCAGAAGCAAGGATCTAGTAATATGCCACCGACCCGTCGGCATTTGGAGAGTTGTCGACAAGCCCTCCGATAATTTATTTTCGAATCCTCGGAGGGCTTGTCGAAAACTCTCCACATGCGGAAAGATCGGTGGCATAATGTGTGTCTTCATGTTCATGGTCCGGTACCTTTACAATGGTATTCGCCCCCCTGTATCGCCGCAGTCGCACCAACCTCTTCTTCACATTCGTCTTCCTGTTGCGGAATTTTGGTCTTTTACACCACTCAGCCATGTGTAGAGTGAGGCGTTTCTGAACAAATTGTAACATTCACCGGTCGTGTCATTGACTAATGAACTCACCGTGATCTTCCTAAAGCTGCATTCTATAATATTATTTAATAATTGTGCTTATTGTACTCGACAGTCTCTCTCTCTAGCTCCCTCCAGCCTCTCCCCCCCCCCCCCCCCACTTGATACTTGCCACCTTGATTCCCACTACGCATAGTCGCCATAATCATTTTTACCACCCTAGCCATAGGTCACAATGCCATGTGTCACAATGCAGCACAAATCTATACTGATGTGTTGCCAGAGAATCACGCTATTCCTCTACCCTATGCTCTATACTCTCAACATCTCTTTCCTCTTATAATCACGCTGATTTTTGTCGCCTCCTTTTCCTCGCGCTATTGGGCGCTTTCGATTACACGCATTTCGGTCAATTCTAGAATTAGTTATTGTTGATGCACAGTTCGATTTAATGCACAAAAAGTGACAAAATCCGTCGTTAGAATTGATTTTATCCAATTCCGTCGAATCCGTCAATTCTGAAGAGAGGGCGGAATTTCTCCAATTCTGGCGCCAGAATTGCACAGTCGGTGTGTTACCGGTCTGGTCATGACTCAAGCGCGAAGAGCCTCCCTGGCCGGCGTGTGCGCGATGCTGGGTCCACGTGCGCGCGAGGGTGTACGTGATCTCTTTTTACGATTCATCAATTGTGTTTGTGACATGACATGAATAAAATGCGTTGTGAATTCCAGTCGTTCGTTTACAAGGCCCGCTCACTCCGGTCATTCCAGAATTTAAAAACACAGCTCCAGAATTGTGTAAACGTGTAATCGAAAGCGCCCATTGAAATGAAGCCAGCATATAATTCAAATATTCGGAATTTTTCGAGTGCGGATGCAGTTTTAGGAGCTCCGCTCCTATCAGCCTTTCCGAGTCTGTAACTTATTGGAATGAAGCCAGCATATAATTCAAATATTCGGAATTTTTCGAGTGCGGATGCAGTTTTAGGAGCTCCGCTCCTATCAGCCTTTCCGAGTCTGTAACTGTAACCTACAGGAGCTGTGACTTGTACTGCGGACTATGGCCACCAATGAGCATGTCGACCTGGCCCTTCTGACGTTCGACTGTCTACAAAACCTGGCCACCCGGACTGGCATCCCGAAAGCGGACTCCTTCTCACGGCCCGACCTGGTGGGAGCGCTCCGGAAGGAGGGGATTGGGTCCCACCCCATCCTGGAAGGTATGACCGGTATAGGACATGTCACGACTGCTTTGGCCGCATTGTCCTCGACAATAATGGACCTGAATAAAGAAATAGTGGCAATTAGGGTGGGAAGAGATGATGAAATTGCTTCCTTGAAGCTTGAAATTCAACAGCTGAGGCGGGAAATGGCTGACCTGCGAGATACTAGCGTACACACACAGCACGCCATGCCACACCAGTACAGCGACGTAGTACTAGGAACCGCCACACAAACTGCAAGTGCACGTGCGAGGCTCAGCACCACAACGGGCAGGTCTGTACAAACGTACGGTACACACGCCGGCAGTGGCAGCCTGCCAGGAGAAACGCGTGTGCCACAACCCAACACTACTACAAGTCGTAGTTCCAGCCCCGCAGCAGGCGTGCATGCATCCCGTAGGTCCAGCACTACTACAAGTCGTAGCTCCAGCCCCGCAGCAGGCCTGGATGCATCCCGTAGGTCCACCGATACTGAACAACAAGTACATGAATGGCAGGAACACCAGGGCAGACGCACTCGAGCCGCCCAGAGACAAAGGCACGCGGCAGATACTAGTAGTCAGTCCCAGCTAGCTCAAAGCATAACAAGGCGGGTGGAAACATCCCGCTACACCAAGCCGGCTCGTGATAGCGAGCCGGCAGTAGACCTCACGGCATCACCCCGGGCCAAACGCAAAGTGTTTTACGTTGGCAACGTGCAGCCACACTGCTCCGCATCATCAATTGCTGAATGGTGCTCTGCCCGAGGAGTGCAGATTCAGGAAGGTGTCATATTTGCATCCAAGCACTTCAGAACTGCCTACGCACGGGTGACCGTCGAGGCAGCTGATGAGAACACAGTCGGTGACAAAGGGTTCTGGCCGGATGCTCTTTCGCACACGGTTAGGCCCTGGCGTTTTGCCGCGGACAGTTTTGACACCAGCAATGCCAACCAGGCAAACAACGTCCTCTCCTCAGGCTCAGCATGATGGCGCGACCACAGCTGAATCCACTGGCTCGGCCCTACTTCCCCCCTTGCCAGGGTAAACTGACCTTGCTTTCCGTAAATTGCCGCTCAATCGTTAACAAATCTGCCGAACTGTCTGTCATTGCTGATTTCAACAAACCTGATGTCATCTGTCTAAATGAAACATGGCTAAATCCAAGCATAGCGCTCACCATCTCCGGTTATACCACATTTCGTCGCGACCGACCACCTCATGATAACAAATCCGGTACGGCAACCAGAGGATATGGTGGAGTTGCGATTCTTGTCCGGCAAAATCGCTTCGGAAGAGTCCAAGTTCGCGACGACCTTGCTCGTCCGACCTGTGAATCCGTATGGGTTGAGCTTCACCCAATCTTAGGCTCCCCGACACCCATCCTCGTCTGCTGTACCTACCGTCCGCCCTCAGTCAAAACCACGGAAATAGACCACTTCTGTGATATGCTAGCTAGTGCTTTGGTAACCGTTCCCATGTCATCGTACCATGTCATAATGGCTGGGGACTTCAACAGTAAGCACAAACGGTGGTGCCCATCGGATTTAACGTGTCCTGCTGGGGCGGCACTTTTTCGCACCCTTACCTGCTTCGGTTTGGATCAGCTGGTGCAGAGTCCAACGCACACAACATCTTCCGGAACACAGTCATGTCTAGACCTTGTCTTCACGAACCAACCCCTGCTGGCGACGGACGTTCACACAGCTTGCGCTCTTGGCTCCTCGGACCATCTCATGGTTTCATGCCAGTTCGCCGTCTCATTGCCCTCGGATCCAGACCTGCCACTTCCTTCTCGCAAACCGTTCCCATATCGCTTCCGTCGAGTTCCCTCTCAGTGCTGGGACTCTATGAACGCTGATTTCTCCTGCCACGACTGGTCGTTTCTGCAACCAGAAGGCTCTCCAACTGTTGACGCCGCGGTAGATCACTTTGCAGCCGTCCTTGAACGAGGGTTTCAACAGCACCTCTCTAACTTTGCTATCGGCTACAACAACCGGAAACATTCCAACCCAACATCCTCGACATCTAGTCCCCCATGGGTGACACGGTCCCTCGTATCTGAAGTGAAGCGCAAGCGTGATCTTTTCAGCATCTACAAGAAATTCCCAACGCCGGTTAACCGGGAGGCTTACCGAGTTCAACGCAACTTCGTCAAGCACCTTTCTCGTACCTCACACCGCTCCTTTCTAAACTCTCTTTCTGCAACACTCTCCTCCCCCGATCGCCCATCACTCCACCAATTCATTCGCAACCAGTGCCGCGGGACCTCCCGCGCGCCAATCCAGTACCTGACGGACTCCAATGGCAACCGCCAGCACGATGTGAAGGCGATTGCAGACACACTGAACAAGCAGTTTGTTTCATCCGGCATTCCGGAAGATCCGAATTGGGTCATTCCATCGCTGTCCCCAGCCCCTGAACTTAGCGCACCACTCACACGCGTCGTTACCACGACTGCTACCGTCTGTAAGCACCTCAAACTCCTGAAGAATTGTAAGTCCCCTGGCGAAGATGGCATACCCAATGAGGTTCTCAAATGGCTTGCGCCATCTCTGTCCTATCCCTTGTGCCTGCTCTTTAACATGTCATATCGTACAGGAGTATTTCCGTCCGTCTGGAAATCTGCTGTTATCGTCCCGATCTATAAGAAAGGCCAACGCTCTCAGGCTGGCAACTACAGACCAATCTCTCTCCTTCCCGCTGTGTCCAAGGTCTGTGAACGTATTTTTCTTTGAGTCTCTGTACTGCCACGTCACCCCAGCGCTTTCACCATCTCAATCCGGTTTCTGCCGTGGAGACTCCACAACTTTCCAACTAACACGTCTAGTACAAGACATCTACACCCAGCGGAACCTCAGGCGGCATGTTGGCATCGTGTTCTTTGACCTAGCAAAAGCTTTCGACACCGTCTGGCATCGTGGTCTGCTTGCAAAGCTAGAGTCCGTCTTCTTGGTACACGGTCCAGCCCTGCAATGGCTCTCATCCTATCTTTCCTGCCGCCACCAGACTGTCAGAGTATCTACCTCCCTATCAGACCCATTACTAGTCGTGTCTGGGGTACCCCAGGGGTCCATACTTGGGCCGCTCCTATTTCTACTGTACGTTAATGACTTGCCAGCCCTTGTACCAAATGTAAGTCTTTTTGCTGACGACACTGCTCTGATGTGCTCCGACAGCTCGGCAGACAACCTCACGGCCTCCATGCAGTCCGGGGTCAACGCTACAGTAACATGGATGGAAACCTGGAAACTGAAGCCTAACCTCGCCAAAACCGAGGCCATGTTCTTCTCTCCCTCGCCCCCCACTCAACTTCTGTATTTTCCTGGTCTAAATAGTACACCTATTAAAGTTGTTAACGAGCACAAGCACCTGGGCGTTATTCTCGACCGCCAACTCTCCTGGTCTCCACAAGTCCAGTCTGTGTGCAAGCGTGCGAGTGCGTCCTTAGGTATGCTACAACCCCACTGCCAACACTTGAATGATAACTGCAGAGAATTGTTCTTTAAGTCGTACATTTTGCCTATATTTGACTATTGCGATATAGCTTGGTGCGGGTTGTCTCAGACTTTACTCCACAGACTGGAGGTACATCAACGCTTGCTTCTGAAAATTCTGTTTCGAAAAGACCAAACATTTGCCTCCCTTTGTCTTTATAAACTTGCTTCCACGCACCCTCTTCTTGCCCGACATCAGCAGCATCTTTGTATCCTTGTGCAAAAAATCTTCCTAGCCCAAGTCCCGAAACATATTGCCAAGTACAACTGGTTTGTTACCACTAGACCAACACGCAATGCCTTATCACTGCCCCGAGCTAGTTCCTCTCTGTTTTTGAAATCCCCTTTCTTCTCAGCATACTCCCTTTGGTCTAACCTGCCTACTAGCATTAAGACATGCCAGGATATCAGGAAATTCACAGTCCAGCTTTCCACACTGTCTCATCCGAAGTGATCCCATGTATTATTAATGTGCCTCCCTTTCTTTTTCTCTCCCTATCTCCTTTCCCTCTCTGACAGCATCTTTCTTTTTTTTCCTTTTAGCTTGCCGTGGTTGGCTATCACCTGACCTCTCATGTTTATTGGCAGTCTTCGGACGGGCCAGGAGATGTTGAATAAATAAATAAATAAATAAATAAATAAATGTTGTACCTCCATCACAACTGCCCTCTTTTCTCAAGACCTTCCGTATATATTCTAGTGATTGTTGTTAGTCTTGGTCATATGCTGTCTGATGAGTGTTTTCACATGAAACTCCGAGTAACAGCGGAAAGAGATTTGTTTGCCTCATTGCTGTGTAATCATTGCATATCTTTATTAAGTAAAAGTGGGGAGGCTTCCTGCAGTTTCATAAACAGTTCGGAGTAGAGCCTACACGCTCTCTTCCATCGACACTGCAATAGTTCAACTCATTTCACCATAATCATTCCAACGTTTCGGCAAATTGCCTTGATCAGGTTCACAATGGTGTGCAAGCTCCCAAACCAGCATTGATAAAGGCCAACAACTCCCCTGTCAGTAAGAGGGTGTGAGAAGCAGTGCGAAAAAGAGTTCAGCTAATAGCGCTAACATCGACTATCAGTGGAGGGGACTACAGCTGAGGTAAAAAAATATAAAAACACTTTATTCAGCGCCGAATGTCATGATAATCAGACAATAAGTGAGTGGCGATACAAATCACTGCAATGACCACCCAGCGTTAGTGTTTATCTTTGGAGCCAAATTTCTTATCTCCACAGCCTCCCTCAATTTCCTGCTAGCTCTGTCGCCTTCTCGAGCGAGGACTGATACTGCTTTGAAGGCGCTATCTTGCAGTCTCAATCTCCTGCGGGAATGCTTGTTTCTCATGTGGTCACCCCAAGGCTTGTCACGAGTCCTTCGACGTGCTTCTCCATTATGTTCCTTTAGACGGGTCTCTAGTGATCGTCTCTTTAGTGATCTCTAGAGTGGTCTCTAGTGATCGTCATATCAGAGACAAGAGAAGCGGCAAGGAAGCCTAGACGTCGACGCAGAGGAAACCCACGCTGTGCATTCCTTAAACTATCGTTTAAAACAGGGCCATTCGCAAGTACAAACTGCCGGTAAGAGTAGTTTATGAGCACTCGGGCAGTCTCCGCAATCAATTATGTCGTTCAGCACAGTCTACACCCCAGTGTGTCAAGTACTGAGCCGAATACTACGCAGCGTAGGAGACGAGGCCGCCCGCTTGAGCCATGTCTTACATGTCAATCCGGTGGGGAGAAGGTTTGCATGAAAAAGAATGTAGTATACAGAATAGATTGCAAATGGTGTACGGAATATTACGTTGGAGAGACAGAACGATCACTAGAGACCCGTCTAAAGGAACATAATGGAGAAGCGTCGAACGACTCGTGACAAGCCTTGGGGTGACCACATGAGAAACAAGCATTCCCGCAGGAGATTGAGACTGCGAGATAGCGCCTTCAAAGCAGTATCATTCCTCGCTCAAGAAGGCGACAGAGCTAGCAGGAAATTGAGTGAGGCTGTGGAGATCAGAAATTTGGCTCCAAAGATAAACACTAACGCTGGGTGGCCATTGCTGTGATTTGTATCGCCACGCACTTATTGTCTGATTATCATGATTTTAATGAATATTATGAATCGGTATTTTACACTGATGGCCAGCCACTCGACCTCAGGCAGCAATCGAATGAGGAAGATCCATTCACAATCGAAGAAGTACGGTCTGCAATTATCAAGCAGAAGTCTGGTGGTGCTGTCGGTCCTGATGGTATCAGTGCTGATGTTCTGTAGTCAGCTCAAAACCTTTTCGCACCCTGGCTGACGAATTTCTTCAACGCTGTTCAAGCTACAGAGTACTGCCCGGACGACATGCGCTGCGGCCTCATCGTTCCCATCTACAAAGCCGGCAAGCCTCTGGGACATCCAAAAAGCTACCGTCCCGTTATGCTCCTTTCGGTCGTCCGTAAGATCTTGACGTCAATACTCACCCGACGACACACACACACACACCATGTGCAGTCATATGTGGCAGAGAGCCAAGCTGGTTTCCGCCCTGGCAGATCGACCACGGATGGTATATTTTATGCCAGGACGATGTGTGAGCGCGCACTACTTGGCGACTGGTCATATTCATCGGCACTATTGGACTTCAGCGGTGCGTTTGACACTGTCATTCGTCAGGTTGCTCTGGAGAGGTTAGCCACTGCTGGCGCACCAACGTCCACAACTGCAGTCCTAGTATCAAACACAACAGCCCGCACGAAGCTTGGTAAACAACTAAGCAAACCATTTCCACCAAACATCGGCGTCGTCCAGAGCGACCCAATGTCACCGATAATGTTTATAACTTACGCCGAAGGTTCCATGCGTAAGATCCAAGAGCAAGCTCTACCTGAGTCAGACCTAACAGCAACTTTCACACAATACGCAGACGACACCACTGCCCAATTAGGCACCGGCGGATTATGCCGGCATAATTATTGGCATAATTTGGTGGTTGAAAAATTGGAGCATAATTTGGCATCCTTTCGGAGGTAGGAGCATAACTACATGATTTTACTACAGTTCTAGTATGTAGGCTACACGATTGTGCACAATGCACCTGATCATTGTTGGTGGTCTGCATCGTAAAGGGTTCAGAGGTCATGCCGCAGCTGGGGCCGCGCACATAGTGTTTTCAATGAAAAGCAGGGTAGAAATCATGGCAATACATTTGTGTATACTCGAACTCGTCTTCTTCAAAGTAGTCCTTTCTCACACTGATACAGTACAGTCATGTAGCAGAAGATGCGAGTGAATCAGCCTTTATCATCCCGGGCGGACGAGATAGTGACGGGGAGTCCGCAAAACTCTGCGTACATGTCCATGTACATTATCTGCAAGGTTGTAGCGTGAAGAATGAAGATGAACCCATGTAAAATACCAATGATCAAGTCAAAGGAAAAAGAAGTTAAGAGAAGTGCAAAGCAGAGCTGGAGTGCAGCCCCCCGATAGCGGACTGAAAACTACTATAGTAGTAGGATGAAAAGAGCACAGGCGAAGCCAATACAGACAAAACCAGAGGCAAATGGTATCAAATGCGAATGCCCGCCTCAGCAACCGCCAAGGTGGGAGGTGAGTCCAACTGCACCGGCCGAAGATTCCGGGATCCGCGCAAACACATCACGCTGGACCGGAGTAGGGCAAAACTCAATTTGCATCGAACCCAAGACATAACACAGTTGTATGCTTCTCCAGTCTTCGCGGCTTGAAGAGAAGCTATCCGCTTGTAGAGCGACTCCGCGTGTTTGCCCAAACCACCAGTGGTAGAGAATATGGCCGGAACAAACGACGAATGCTCTATGTCGCGGACACGTTGCTCGTAGCAGCGCCGCTTCTCCTTCTCGTGCTTGGTGTAGCAGGAAGCAATGGAGGTGGCGCGGTTTGAGGTCACATGAGGATTGAAAACCCTCACATCGATGAAGGTGCGCTCAAACCGGCCACCCCAGATGCCACTTGCCGCAACGTCGAGACGGGCCTGCTCAGTCTGGATAGCGGTGCGATACCGGAACTGCTCCCCAGTGACCGGCTGCAGGTGGGGCTCCATGGAGACATTGTGAACCACTCGCTTCAGCATATGGGCAGTGAGGTCACGCACCTCATTGTGCCGCACCGACGGAAACCCCCCTGTGGGGCAAGACAAAGCGTGAGCGACTGAAAATGTGGCTCCACAGCTGCAAGATGATGGCAGTCGCTGTGGAAGCCAGCCGTAGCGCAAGTGGATTCCGTCGCGGAACTCACCCTTGGTGAGGGTCAAGCCATGCCGCTTCAAGGGTCGACAGGTCAGCCAGGAAGAAGCTCCCGTCTCCGACGCTAGCGCAATGACCCGCTGCAACTCAGTATCCACAGATGAGGAAAGAAGCACCGCATCAGCCCGAACCGAGGCGTCAACTGTGTCCTTCGCTTGCTTCTTGGCAGCGCGTACATCGTCAATGGCGGTGCCTAATTCCATATCTTGGACCAAGATACGGCTTTTCAGGGGCGCGGTGATGTCTCGAGAAGACTGATACTGGGAGGCTCGCGACGATGGGTGGGGCAGCCCGAGACCGCCGAAGCGACACGGAAGAGCAAGGAGGCTGCGCTCCTGGGTATTCACCGGTCGTCCCAGAAGGGCAGGGATCAGCATGTTGGACACAGCATCATCAAGTGGAAGCAGGTGCTCATCCATAGCTGGCATGCCTCGGCAGAGAAAGGTCCACTTACTCTGTAGGCCATGGGTGTACGCGGCATATGCAGTACATTATACATGTTACGAAGTCATGACCTCTGGATTTTAGCCGGCATGACTGTGCAGGCTATGGATATTGCTCTAATAACAAAGATAGAGGTATACATGTACATGTAGTTGATGTTCGGTCACGATGGAAGGAGAGATGAGCTGATTATTCCCAGGTGAGGGTGACATCGGTTGGACGAGTATGATGATTACGAAGACAGTTGAACATGATAATAAAGGTACATGTAACTCAAACTAATTTGCCAATGAAAACATCATTTTACAAAAGAAGTCAATTTAAAATGAATAGAAGAAGTAATGTTTTCTCCTTTCCATGTTGATCTCTAGCATGCATGGACACCTGGTATGGGGATAATCGTGTATTTCGTTGTACTTATGGCCACTTGCAAGTACGAAAAAGGTACAATTTTCCCAACTTCGAGGCTCCATACAATGTAAGTACAACAAAGTGAATATGTATCCCCACGTGCAAAAGCATAATATGAGGAGCGCGAGAATCCATGAAAGCATAATTCCATGATTTCGCGAGCATAATCCGCCGGAGCCTACTGCCCATCAGAACGAGCGATCATCGGTTGAAGAAACCGTCCGTGTGTGCGAACCCGTTTCTCGGATGACAATCTGAAGTTTAACGTGGCAAAAACTCAATACTTCACTGTGACCAAGGAAGATGATTCCTGGAAATCGGTGAAGCTGCTGGGGAGTATGCTAGGCACAGCAGAAGACATCGCAGCCAGAGTGTCTGCTGCCAATCGGGCATTTGCAAGCATTCCATGGAAACGCCACAACCTGAATTCCAGGCTGTGTATGTTTTCCTGCCTGATATTGCCTGTCTTGCTGTACAATTGTGCGCTTTGGACCTTATCGCAAACGTTAACCGACGTCGTCAATGTATGGTACCGGAAGAAACTACGTACCATCATTGGTATCACGTACCCACAACGAATCTCGAACACAGCGCTGTATGCCAGAACCGAGCAGAACCCACTATCCCAAGTCTGCAGGCAACGGAGACTGCTGTGGTTCGGCCATGTAGTGAGGGAAGGCGCAGAATCGTCCTCTTTCCAAGCCCTCCTAATGTCAATCAACACAACAGACATACGACGACTCCGCGGACGACCACGTCTGAGATGGATCGACGTTGTCAAGAAAGACTTACAATGCATTAATCTCTCACTTCTGGATGCTGTGCAATCTGCTTCTGATAGAGCTGCATGGCTCGAACTAACTATACTTGTCAACAGATGCGTTGACCTCATGCAATGAGTGATATGCGAACTGGCATTATTATAATACTTATTATTATCGGTACCAAAAGCCTCTTTTATGGGCAACAAAACACAATTTGCCAAGATGAAGGATGTTAACACAAATGAAGAGAATAATTTCACACAGTTATACACCAGTACTCGAAAACGGTCTCTCATTATTCCTGAAGATGGGCCTGGCCCGAAAATTTGGATATTTATTATTTTTGGAAGAATTTGTAGCCGAGAGACCGTTTTCGAGTACTGGTGTATAACTGTGTGAAACATGAAGTGGCTACAGTGGAGTCTGCACACCCTTATGAAGGTGAAGAGAATAATTGTATTAAGGTGGCAGACTACCCAAAAATTCGCTGAAAAATCGAATTTGTAAATTCATATTGAGTGCTACGTCAGTTGAAAGAGCGTGAATAGCTGCAAATTCTCTGAAAATTGTGTCCCGATCTGACCGGCCGTTCAAGAGTTATGGCCGAAAATGTGCCCTTGCAAGGAAAGATTCGCCCGCCGCCGTGCAGCAGGACTTTTGCCAGCACCCTCGTGACGTTGCAGATATATGTTGGACTCAGTAGAGCGTCCAGCCCCTATATGATGTCCAACCCCTATATAGAGTCCATTGGTCCAAAATCCACTGTACAGAGTCCAAACTTGGAATCAACTGTGAGCTCAAAGTTTAGATGGACATCACTCCCTGTATAGAATCCAGCCAATTGGCTTCACCCCTATATAGAGTCCATTGGTCCAAAATCAACTGTACGGTGTCCAAACTTTGAAATCAACTATAAAGAGTCTTTATGTGGACAACACTCCCTGTATAAAGTCCAGCCAATTAGGCATCCCCTATCCAGAGTTCCAAATTAGACATAGGATCTGCTGTAAGCAGCGAATATTAACCAGAAAACGGCCTCTCCCTTTAATCCTTTACATCATTCACTTCTCAAGATAAAAAATAAGTATTGAGGCGCCACTGCAGCCACTTCATTACACGAAAACCCTACAAACACCATCCTCAAATCAAGTGGTCTCTTCGCAGACGCTGCAAATTACAATATCTCAATCATGTAGTGTTGCAAAATTATTGTCCACGCACACACACACACATGCACACACCCACACAACGCCAAGAAAATACCTAGAAAAAAACCAAGAATCGAAAAAGAATAATGGAGAGCCAAGGATTAATTATTTGCTTTCAAATTATTGTGCGCGCGCGCGCGCACACACACACACACACACACACACACACACACACACACACACACAAACTTATACAACGCCAAGAAAACACCAAGAAAAGAGTAGAGACACAATACACACGCAACTCCAACAGCCATGCAAACGTCCACCCATTTACACGTAAAGTCAAGAGGGATAACAAATAATTATACGAAACGAATGCATACGTGGGCGGATGCACGCACGTTTACATACATGTAGTAGTGTAAGAGAGTAACATAGTGCAGTAGTCAGCATAATACTAGCACATGCTGAGAGTGCAATAGCAAGCTTCACCATTGCTCATGGCCATGCAAATGTTCAGTAGCACTCAGTTCCACAAGCTTCTGAAGATCAGCACACCTGCAACAAATAGATTGCACAAGGATACGCTTAATACCGTAATGATGCATGGGAGCACACAACTACCAAGTAACGAATGTGATGCTCAATGAAAATCCATCCACTCAAAGACCTGTGAACAGGTGACGGTGGGGACAATAATCTATTAGTAATACGAGGAATAAGATCGTTTGTGCACACTCAAGACGCACAAACACACCACCATACATGTAGTGTACACAGTGTTTCACTTCGCTGCAACTAAATTGATATGAGATGATTTGAACAATCTGTACAGCGTTGCCGTCAGTCAGTCTTCCCCAAGATGGAAATGCAATGATTTGTTGTCACGAGGCAGTTTCACTGACACAATGTCATGTTTGTGACATCAAAACGGTTACTTCATGGAATACGAGTACATGTATTAGCTTGAGAAGCTTTTTTTTGTCATCGGCATACAAGAAATCCTCCTCCTACTACTACTAGAACACTGGCACTGTGTTTGTGGATCCTATTGTATTTGACATCATACTAGAGCCTACAACAGGAAGAGTGTCGTGGAGTTCACATAATTATCACAGGGATAAAAATACATTTCTCATGAAATAAAATAATAATAATTGATGATAGCTAGACGATCGATTGATCTTGATGCAAAGTCCTTGCAGTCCTTGAGGACTATTACGAAGTGGTTGATTACTTTTAGGGCATTCATTCAAGCAACATCAAACAAAAGCGATACGCTCTTTGAAAATGTAAAAAAATTCAAGCATAACGACAGAACAGCAGACCAATCGAAACGAGTAAAAGCTTCCTTACCTCAGTCATCGTCCTGCCATGTAGTTGGACAGCCTTTTGACACGGTGGTACAGGCAGCTCTTGTCCAGTCAAACAGGGTATCCTTGTGGCGTCGAACGAAAGAGAGTGTCAGTGTATCTGACTCAGGGGCGGATCCAGACCCCAAAGCTGAGGGGTGCGAGGATGAAACTTACATATTTTCTTTTGCAGTAGTAAACCAAAGACATAGTATGTTATGTGTGTTACTATAATATAATAATTATCATAATTACACATAGCACCAAGATGAGTAGTATGATTAGTTACACATTGAATGTCAAAATTTACAAGTAATTTACGACTGCTACCGGTATGATTCTCAGTCAGACACAGATTATGCTATGTACATGCTATATACACAATGTCAACTCTAGTCAGAATTCAGGGCGGCTGTTCAGTTCCTCACTCCGCATCCTGGAGAATGTTGGTCATCCTCATCTTCCGTGGGTGCTTGAGGGCGAACATGTCGACGATGTCAGTGACATCAACAGCCAAGTCGTAGCGGATGTGGAGTAGAGCTAGCCCGGTTAGTCTACTCTGTCCCATTGTACTCCTGAGGTAGAAGTGAGTTTGTTGCCGGTGAAAAAGTAACAGTTAGTTCCAAAAAAGTTCTATTCCAAATGTGCAGCCCTGGCGCGAGCACGTGTCCAGAACGATCACGTGATTGCACACAAATCATCCGCGGATCCGCGCAGCGAGCCTGGGCCTGGCCTGACCTTTTTTTTTTTTTTTTTTTTTTTTTTTTTTGGGAAAAATCCTGACGGGTTCATTTGCACCCTTCGCACCCCCCTGGATCCGCCCCTGTGACTCGTCAGATTTTGGAACTGTGCTGAACTTTTATCGTTCTCCGCTTTCTGCTTTCATCCCTCGCTCTGATGAAACCGTTCAAACGTCTTACTGGCAGCAATGGCCAGCCAAACAGGGGTTCCTTGTGGCGTCGAACGAAAGAGAGTGTCAGTGTACCTGACTCGTCAGATTCGAACTGTGCTGAACTTTTCTCGTTCTGCAATTTCTGCTTTCATCCCGCGCACTGATGAAACGTCTTCAGAGAACCACAAGACGCTTTCCAGATTTGATTTTGAACGTCTCCTTATCCTCCTTGGTTACCTTGAGACAGATTACTGTCAGCAACTGCACAGCAGAACTGGCAGCCATGGCTGAAGTGAAGAAAGGAATGCGCTGCCACGAGGCAAGCAAAACTGAAAAGGTGTTTTTTTCGGGCACAACACACAGGAGGACGGCGTGACTGGATAAACTGGACTTCTGCTGTGAGTCCTGGAGTCTGGACCGACCCGTGCATGTGAATGCTGTGAGTCCTGGACCGTGAATAGGGGACTTGTAGAGAAAGTGTACTCCTTATAGGGGATTGCGCGGCAGGATGAAGCTGATCAAAACTGAGTGGACTCCTGGACTCTGTATAGTGGATTTTGGACCAATGGACTCTATATAGGGTGCTGGACACCATATAGTGCATGGACTCTATACTGAGTCCTACATATATGTGGCTTGATTATTGTGTAATGGGTAGCCGAGTGGTAGGCGCGGTGAAATCAACAAGAATTACTTTTATTCTACTTCTTTCAGGTACACACCTGAGATATAATTATTAGTGAAAGAAGAAGCGGCAAAATAACTGACTTTCTCTCCGGTGCACACCTGGAGGTTGAATAGCCCGTTATTATCAAAATCTCATCTAAACAGAAATGCGCAGCAGCTTTTATGCAGCAGACGCCGTACGCTTATATACGGAGATACACTAACTAGACATCAGGCAAAGCTCCGTATTAGTTCCGTACTACTTCCGTATTGGTCGGGCAGGGATACTACACCCTCCCTTCCTACAGATAATCACGCCCTCGTGATTTTCAAAAAATTAGTGAAGAGTTATGAACACAGCGTCAACCGGAAGATGGCAAATTATATCGGAAATGATAACGTTTAGAGTAGACAGAAGAAATGAACTGATAACAAATCATAAAGTAGAAGCACACCAGGTTCACACGATCTCACGGGGTCAAAAGGGGAAAGAACTGTCCTCCAAATAGGACCTGAAAAACCACAGCACTCTTGCTGCACAACGCTGGCACAACCCGCCAGGAACATCGCAGGTCAAAAACCGAACTGAATACACTATACCTATAAGGGGCGTTGTCACACACATTGCCCCACGTTAGCTGGGTAAGCCGTGGCTCACCATGATCAGACGCCTACCAAACTAAACTGGATTCACACACTCGCATAAAGGAAGACTGAAAAGAACAGGGAGACTGAAGGAAGAGAGGAAAGAAAATGCCATACCTAGAATCAGCGTTAGCGTTAGCGGCTGGAGCTACGGCGGAGGGCAAGCCAGGTTTTATCTTCATCCTGGTTGAGCCGGTCACTCAGAGCGGCTAGCTCGGCGTCAGACAAATGACCTCCCTCCTCGTCTTGAATCGTGGTCTTCACATTGTCGATAGCATCGCTTTGCGCGACGTAAACAGTGATGGTCTAGCCAGGAAGAGTGTTGACGAAAATCTGCTTCCCACCACGGAGGCGAAGTACCAAGTGAAGAGTGGGCTCCTGCTTCCGACTGCGTGCCGGTGAAAATCAAACGCTGCTGGTCTTGGGGAATACCCTCCTTGTCTTGGGCAGCAGCCTGCATGTCGTCGTCCTCATCAGCTTCGCCATCACCACCGGTAGTATACATGTAGGTAGCGGGTTGCTTGGAATCGCCATCGGAGTCTCCAATGGATGCCGTGCGGAAAGAATGGTGATCCACGTTAGCACCCTGACTGTGCTGCAGGCTAATAAGCATGGCCAGGCCCAGGAAAGCATGAAACACGATTCTCATCTTGATTCGTCGCAGGGAGCTGCAGCGGGTTGAGCCATGGGGGTCTGGGGTCGAATCACGTTGTTTTATTTAAAACTACACCGCTGCCACCAATGTAATGGGTAGCCGAGTGGTAGGCGCGGTGAAATCAACAAGAATTACTTTTATTCTACTTCTTTCAGGTACACACCTGAGATATAATTATTAGTGAAAGAAGAAGCGGCAAAATAACTGACTTTCTCTCCGGTGCACACCTGGAGGTTGAATAGCTCGTTATTATCAAAATCTCATCTAAACAGAAATGCGCAGCAGCTTTTATGCAGCAGACGCCGTACGCTTATATACGGAGATACACTAACTATACATCAGGCAAAGCTCCGTATTAGTTCCGTACTACTTCCGTATTGGTCGGGCAGGGATACTACAATTGTAGTTGACGTTGATTTAGTGACTTTGGCAAGTTTGAGTCGTGTCAAGAAGTCAGGTAGGATTCAGTACTAGGCAGTAGTGAAACGTGAGTGGTAGTCTTTGCCGGTTTCTGAGGGTATCCTGGATTTGGTGTGCAGCGCTGTGGAAATGGCTTGCTGTGGAGGTCCCAGCACTGGATGTTGTATCAAAGGTACGACCTCGTAGCACGTGCTAAACCTAAACAAATTCAAAAATTGACTTGGGTCTGTGGGAGTGTGTGAGAGAACGCCCACTCGTTCCGTTGTGACAGATTCCAGGGCCTCGTTGAGGGGCCCTACCCCATCACCCATGGCTGCTTCTGGACTTGTTCTAGGTTTGAGTCCCGCGCACGAACAGAATGAGCACGAAAATGTTAAAAAATTGTAAATGCATTTGTTTGGCTCCTGGGTGGCTCGCACACCGTGGCACTATGCCGGAAATTTGAGTTTTTCCGGCCTGGAAAGCCTGTCAGTGAGGCGCAAGAACTTGTAAATCATGTCCTGAGGGCCAGCACAGTGGCAGGAGTGTGTGGTCAAAATTTCACTCAAATCCATTGAGAAACACCAAAGTTACGGTCAATTGAATGCCATATGAAATTTATGGGTAGGCTGCCCCCTTAAGAAAAAAAAGAAAAAGAACTTCAATAAGCCACCTCTACAATCAGCACTACGGAAGAAAACCAGGCGGAATGCCCAAAATCAACATGGAACGAATCCAATAATAGTACAACTAACTTCAGACAAGAACAATACAAAATCCAGACCTCTGAATGTGATGTGAACTGCCATTGTCTCTCAGCCACTCACCGGCGTTCCCCAGCCACCGCCAAATCCCGCAGTGCATTGACTGGTCGGTGGTACGATGATCTAGCTCCGCGAATGCACATAATAGCTGACCGTAATACTAAAATTGCAAAGGCAAGGCGACAGCGTGCATATGTCGTCATCTCCGCATACTTCTTTTTTTCTCCCCTGGAAAGTAGACCACACAAACGCTTGATGAAACACGAGCACTCTGGCGCACAACAACCGGCCGTGGTGAAAATGAGAGGAGTGAATGTACCATGATCCACATTGATTATGCGTTCAGCATACTCGGATTTCTTTCTGCGCTCGTACTCTGCCAAAAGCTTCTCCAGTGGCTTCGCAGCATAGGAAGGCGCATCAGGGTGAAATACTCGAACGTCCATGTAGGCGTTCTGGGCCCAGGTCCACAGCCCCCTCGCGCGAATGTCTGCCCCGGCATCATCCGCTGTATTCGTAGACGCCGCGACAAACACCTCACCAGAGAGTGGCACGAGCACTGGCTCCACAGCAACGTCCACGCACACTTCAGTCAGCAAATCAGCCAGGATGTCTCGATATAATTATAATTATTATCATGACATTCGGTGCTGAATAAAGTGTTTTTTGTTGTTTTTTTACCTCAGCTGTAGTCCCCTCCACTGATAGTCGATGTTAGCGCTATTAGCGGAGCTCTTTTGCGCGCTGCTTCTCACACCCTCTTATTGACAGGGGAGTTGTTGGCCTTTAGCAATGCTGGTTTGGGAGCTTGCACACCATTGTCCAAGGCAATTTGCCGAAACGTTGGAATGATTATGGTGAAATGTGTTGAACTATTGCAATATCAATGGAATAGAGCGTGTAGGCTCTACTCTGAAATGTATATATTTTAAATAGAAGAAATCAGATGAAAACGAGTTATGAAACTTATGAAGCAACTATCCACGCATACTATGCATCTTGTTACAGTCGTGGATAGTTGCTTCATAACTCGTTTCCATGTGATTTATTCTGTTTTAATTGTATACACGTATGTTCATGTAGGAGCGGAGCCATACCGGTCTAGAGAAGGGCAGGCACCTAAAACGTTCCCGGAAAACGATCATCCCACAGCCCACACATGTCCAGTCTTTCCACTGTCTACCCACACCAAACGCAGATCGGCTATGCACTGTACATGTACATGTACATGCCGTGTTTCTTATGACACTCTAACAGCATGACTGACAGAAACGAGAAGATGTCTTTTACTTGAAGTGTATGTGTCACTTTTATCCGCAAAGTAATCATCACTGACCGGGATTCCCAGTAATCCAGGTAAATGCCAATGTGAAATAATGACAACAAGGAAATGCACGTCATGAGGGTAACTGGGGGGGGGGGGGGTAAGCTGGTTTATGTTGACAGTACTAGGATCTTAGGACTACGGATCCGCTTTAGGAAAGTGCAGTTATCTGGATACGGTATAATTTTGTTTGGTATATTTTATTCTATTTCGCAAGAATGAACAGGCATTGCTGCCTTCCTGCCCGGAAAGGTTCATTGTTCCAGCTCTCAAAGAATGGCGAGGATTGTATGATAATCTACATGTATATTAATTATCAAAATTTGTTCGAATGGCCAATTCAACATCGGCATGTGACTCGTGCCAATTGCATACTATTGTTAATGAAGACGTGGGAACCCATAGGGCTACTCAGTGTGTCCTGCAGCGTTGATCACACCTCTTACAATGTACATGTACAGTATAATATAGGAAAGTTGTGAGTATGGTTTGGGAATGCAAAATCACCACACTGTTAGAATACTTTCTGGGGGTTTTAAAAATGACAAATATTCACTGTGCCATTTACAATTGTTAAGCCCATGGATCCTTCCATGAGTGACATGCGAACTGTAACTATTAATATTGTCAATCAAGATCTTCAACAATTTCTTGAATGGATAAATTATAAGAATATGATATTGATAGTTCATTCCTCGCATGTTCGAAAGCTTCTTTTGAACTTCGTGACATGATTTTGAGTGTATTAGCTACATGTTCAAGTAGATAGAATACATATTTAAAAAAACTTTTTCACATTTCAAAACTTGTTCAGGGCTTGATCAGAAAAATGGCATGTGCATGAATCTAGTCTGTGAGCAGCTTTGTCACTTAAACCTATTTGCTATGATCTGTTTGCATAGTGTGGTCGAGCCGTTCGTGGTGTTGCAGCCGGGTGGGGCAGTTTCGTTTGCGCCTCATTGACGGTGGTGCGCCGACCATCAGCTAGTGTTGCAGTGTTGTCCACGAATCCACTATGGCCATTGAATGTTGGCTGTTCGAGCTGTGCCGGCTGGGCATGTGGCTGAGGACATTCAGATGTTTGAAAATCGTTCGTCACATCCACCGGTGCAGTCATATGTTGACCTAGGTGGTACTGGTCGTACAGATATGGTAGAACAGCTGCCCGATTGAAATATACACTGGGATGGATGTTGCCAGACATTAAGTTGTACAAGGCTAGATCAGAAACCTGCAGTCGTTGCATCATGCGAATTCTCTTCTCCTTAGATCTTTTATTCTGAAACCATACTTGCACCACTCTCTTCGTCAAGCCAGTTTCCTTGGCAACCCTTTCCTGAACATGTTTGGGGGGCTTGGGATTGCATTGAAACGTATTCATGAGCACTGAAAGCTGTTCTGGTTTGATGTGTGTGCGAGGACCTCGTTCTTTGTTCGCTTCATCTGACCGAGATCTCTCCGAATTTTGAAGTCCAGGGGAGGCGCTGTCACTCACTGTGCCTATGTGTCCTTCGCTGGTTGTTTGGCCCTTTGGTGAAGATGCTTCTGGTGATAAATCGAATTCCGCGTCGTTTGTGTGACCAGACCACAGATCTGCAATGCCCATACCCAACTGTGCCGTCTGGTTTTGAGGCAGAGATGATGACACATGCGTTGAGGAGTGTTGGTGCGATGTCGGACTTAACTCCAATGGCGGAGACATGAGCATGCCTACACAACATAATGCAGAACACAAAATTAATATGCAATAATTATTAATATGCAATGATAATTAATAACAAATACTAACGCGGACGTGTGATCAATGCACCATGATTTTAATGTGTTCTCCTGTTATTGTAGCAGAGGTGACTCTCATTCAGGCGCATAGCGACCCAATGCGTACATGTAACCATGGCGTGAGATCAGATTCCACAACCGCGAAACGGGTGCTCAGCATCAAAGATGGAGCAATGACACACAAGACATGGAGCGATGGATAGAAATGTGTGCTTTTTACACTAGTATAATTATATCTATCGTCAATGTCTTACTTTGTAAATCTTCTGTTGTAGCAGGCATTGTTGAATGAGGCACCACACCGGAATCTCGCTCAGTGGCTGGTGTTGTAGTACCACTGGCACACCAGAAGCATTTCATCACGGCGTTGGGCTGCATAAACAAGGCGTCCGTTGCGGCTGGCCGCGTGTTACACACTGCACACATGCAGCACTGCTGATGGATGGCGATTATGCCGAATGTCTGACAGTACGAGCCACCAGTGATGTCCTTGCTGCACAAGCTGCAGCTGTGAGGATTGGACCAGAAGGAAATAATTATGGGACACAAAATCGATTAACTAAATATCCTGGCAGATACAGCTACAATTGAGTGATTTTATTTGGTTACATGGTTGATATGAGTATATGGGTGATATCGTAGTTCTGATGTTTCATGATGTTTCATATCTGCATTTCGGTCTTTCCTAGGAGCTGTTTGTCACACCACTACCACCCGTCCCCTCTTCCTCCCGAAGCCTGCGCCCAATACGTTTGCATACATGCTTATCTAGCAGGTAGTACACAACATGACTGGTTGGATAACTTATTATGGACAATGATTGCTGCTTTCCGGGATGTACGTGACACATGTAATCATGCGGAACACTCTGCCGAACCGGAAAACTGAATATCTCTCGTCGTAACGTCTGTCAGGACTATACGGAATTCGTATTCACTACCTAATCACCTGTCAGGACATATTTTGACATCGCGTTACTTCACAGTTGGTTTCTGGTGTAGCATCTCCCTCTCTCTCTCTCTTTCTCTCTTTCTCTCCCTCTCTCTCTCTCTCTCTCTCTCTCTCTCTCTCTCTCTCTCTCTCTCTCTCTCTCTCTCTCTCTCTCTCTCTCTCTCTCTCTCTCTCTCTCTCTCTCTCTCTCTCTCTCTTCTATCTCTCTTTCTCTCCCTCTCTCTTCTCTCCCTCTCTCTTCTCTCTCTCTCTTTCTCTCTCTCTCAGTTCTCTCTCTCTCTCTCTCTCTCTTCAGTCATCTCTCCCCCTCCTCCTCCCCCCGCCCCCCCCCCCCCCATGGTGCTTGCTGTGTACGCCGATCCCGAGACCCTTGGTGAGGGGAGTCCACCCCACCTCACCAGCGCAGCTCATGTAGCGCCTGAAAACCCATTGTGTTTTTTTTGTTTTGTCTTTTTTTTGTTTCCCTTATTCCGTAGGTATGTGCACTGTGATAAAGAAATAGAAAACCGAATGCCCGATCTTGCAGTACAAACCCTCACCTCTTGTTGCATTGTGCAGGCGCCTTCACCACTAGTCCTTTGATTCCCATAGGTTCACTGATTGCCTGACCATTTTGCAGCAGTGGATTAGGCTGATCGAAGCCTGATTGGGAACTGGGTACACGTACATGTTGGACATGTGTTTCAGACGTGGTAGAGGAGCTGTGTGAGACAGTAGCGTGGACACGGTGTTGTAATGCATGGCTGAGAAGCGCTGCACCTGTGTCGCTGGGACTCCAGCCGTGGCTCTGCCTTGCACCATGCGTCGCGCCATTTCTCAGTGATGATGTCGGCGGATTGTGCTTGGTTTGGCGAAGGTCTTGAAATACATTCCCATGCTGATTATGTGTTCGCACACTACCCAGTTGTTGCCCATTTTCTGGAAACACAAAAAAGGAAGCACAAATAAAATTTGTTCCTAAGCATACTTTATATAGTCAGAGTGGGTTTAGTTTCTACGTACACTACAGTACGGTAGGTTCGGGCCTGGTTGAAATCTGGCTTCTAAGTTCGTATTGTTCGTATTGTTGTCCCTCACGTGGACGTGCGGCTAGTTGTTGGAGGTGACAGCGTTGTGAATAGCTATACTGGCTCTCAACGTCTGTTTAGCACAACTCTATGAGCGACTCTGACTCACGCTGCTACCTGGGGCTTCACGAGGTGTTTGTCGCGCTGGAAACAAAGCGTCTCTGTAAGTTTGTATCCCTGGTGATGGTTTGGCCTGGAGAGCAGTATATAAGTGGTGCTTTTCAGGCACAATCTTCCTCAGCCTACTCAAGCTCAACTGATGAGGGGTGAATTCCCCGAAACACTGTGTATTGAGCAGGGAGTGGTGCATTCTTTCAGGTTTGCCTAGCGGAAGGTGCGACGTGCTCCTCGTGTGCTCCGGATGGCAGTCGCGAGTCAGTCAAGTGTCAAGTTCGGCAAGAAGCGTGTGCTCCTCGTTGGAGCAACCAACTTCAAGACTATTACCGCCGAAGTCGCAACTTCTAAGTTCGTAGATTATTTGTACACTGTATCATGATTATTTTAATGAATATTATGAATCGGTATTTTACACTGATGGCCAGCCACTCGACCTCAGGCAGCAATCGAATGAGGAACATCCATTCACAATCGAAGAAGTACGGTCTGCAATTATCAAGCAGAAATCTGGTGGTGCTGTCGGTCCTGATGGTATCAGTGCTGATGTTCTGAAGTCAGCTCAAAACCTTTTCGCACCCTGGCTGACGAATTTCTTCAACGCTGTTCAAGCTACAGAGTACTGCCCTGACGACATGCGCTGCGGCCTCATCGTTCCCAGCTGACTATGCTTATGCAATCAACGGAATTCCGCCACCTTGCAGTTGATTTTCCCCATTTCTCTCCTCATCAATCCCTACTTTACTCAGTATTTTTGCACTGACTGTGGACAGTTGTGACTTTTTCAGCTCCGTAGTGTTTGACAGCCCAGCCGGCAACAGGCCGGTCTGGAAGTAGGACAGTAGTATTAGTGTGAATAGTGGCAGTGTAGGGTAGCATAGGGTAGTAGGGTAGCGTAGTGTAGGGGTGTAAGAAGTCAAAATCAGGGAGAACCTCTTCGCCATGGGCGAGCTCGCAGGAGAGCCTGCGATGAAACTGCTCTGCTCCCTCCCGGGCATAGAGCAGACTCTGCTCAGCGTGCTGCAGACCCTGACGTCTCATATCAGCGAGTCGAGGGATCGTGAGGGTCGTCTCCATCAGCGTGTGGACGATCTCTCCACGCATCTCCTAGCCCTACGTGAGGAATTTTGTTCACTGCAGAAATCCGCCATTGTTGTTCCCGACAAGGCCCCTGCACGATCTACTCAGCACCAAGTCCAAGGCGACAAATCTCGTACCCGTACGAAACCTCGTAACCGTCCTCCCCAGCAGGGCCAGCCTGACCCAGCTGCAGCAGCAAACCAGCTCGACCCAGCCGATGCAGATGCTGGACAACAGTCAGGGCAGATCGACGTGGCCTCTGGCTCTGCACAGCACGAAACCCGTACCCGTACGGACGACCCCGGCTTTGTCGATCCTGAGCCTGTGCAATCAGACTGCGAGAAGAGCCACCCTATCATGGCCGTCATCAAGGATGACAGTTGGAAATTAGTTGCGGCGGGCCCGCCAAGAAAGAAGCGATCTGTGTTCTTTGTGGGCAACTTGAGCCACGACTGCACAGTGGACAGTCTCACTGAGTTTGTACACCGTAGGTCGGAAAGCGTAGGGACGCCTGTCAAAGCCCACCAATGCAGCCTACATACAGCCGGAAATGGGCAAGTGTCAGCCAGGATATCGGTTGATGCCACCTCCAAGCTGACAGTGACGTCCGCCAATTTCTGGCCAAGGCCACTCTACTGCAGGCCGTGGAGATTCCACACCTCCACAAATGCGAATGCAGCCAACAGCACCAGCAGCAGCAAGAGCAGCCGCCACAACAAGAACAACAACAGCACCAGCAGCAGCACCAGCAGTCGCCGCAGCAGCACCAGTAGTCACCGCAGCAGCACCAGCAGTCGCCGCAGCAGCAGCAGCAGCACCAGTAGTCACCGCAGCAGCACCAGCAGTCGCCGCAGCAGCAGTAGCGACAGTAGCACCAACCAGCTGGAAGCACAGCAGCATGATCAAGAGCAACAGCAACTTGGGATTGCCGCCACGATAAATGACTTCCTGAGCGCGAGTCGTGGCCTGTCCGCTGCCGCTGCCGGCACACCTGTAACCACGCCACACAGCCACAAACGTTCTTCTGCCGAGCGGTCACCTGATTCGCTGTCGCATGATGCGAAGCGTCCTGCCCAGCCTGGTGCGCAGCCACCCCGGCAGGATAACCAATCCTCACAATGATGGCTCCAACACGTGCACGGCAACCACCTAGAATGCTCCGCCTCATGCTGACAAATGCTTTCGGTATCTTGTCAAAACTTGGGGAGTTCCAAGCTTCTCTCAATGCCCACCACCCAGACATTGTCATCGTCACGGAGACAAAAGTCACGGAGGACAAGGCCACGCCTGCTGACCTCACATTCCCTGGATACTTCCCACCAGTTCGAAGGGACCGTACGGCCCAGGGGGGGCGGTGTTGCTATCTGGATTCGGGCCGACCTGGCTTTCACAGAACTAGAATGTATTGATACTGGTGGAAATGAAATCCTGTGGGTTCGCCTCAAGACAGCAGCTGGCCCATCCATTGGAGTATGTGCTGTGTATCGCTCAGGTTCATCCGCTGATGGAGACATCTCTGCCCTAAACAGCATCAGCTCTGGCATAGATGATGCTAGGCAATGCTGCCAGAATATCATCGTTGCAGGTGACCTAAATGTACACAACCGGGAATGGCTAGGCAGCAGTAGAACTTCCCCTGCTGGTGAAACTGCTGAAGATCTGTGTTACCACCATTGCCTCGATCAGCATGTCCATGAGCCAACACGTGGCAATAATATCCTCGACCTCATAATGTCAGATATCCCTGGAAGCGTCATCTCAACTCTCCATCCACCTCTAGGGAAATCTGACCACGCAGTTGTGGTAGCTGACTTTGAAGTTGCCCCCTCCTGTGACCGTCCCAGTAAGCGAACCGTGTGGCGCTACCAGCATGCTGACTGGCCTCGGCTATGGGCTTTCTTTCGGTCCACAAACTGGGTGTTGACTGATGACAACAGCATTGACGTCTCTTGTGTGAAACTCACACAGAAGATCAAAGAGGGCATGCAGATATTCATCCCATCCAAAACCCTGAAGCTACGCCAGGGAGACCCAGCCTGGTGGTCACCTGAGTGCCAGGAAGCTGTTGACAGGAAGCAACGTGCCTGGCGACGTCACCGATCTTCGCCCAACAATGCACACCTGCGGCTGGCCTACTCTATGGCAACAGGTGAAGCAACAAACTGTCTGCACAGAGCCAAGCAAGCGCACACTACCAGTATCCGCCGAAAGATAAGAGAAGGTGCCCTTTCCAGCCGACAATGGTGGACAACCGTCAAGCGAGCAGGTGGGCAAGGACACCGCTCTGCAGACATACCTGTTCTGCGTGCGTCGAACGGAACTGAGCACACCACCTGCAGCGAAAAGGCCGAAGCATTCGGGCAGTATTTCTCCGCAAAGTGCAGTCTTGGTGACAACGACTTGCAAGCCAACAGCCTCCCTCCAGTCCGCCCCCGATCTCAAGCCCAACTCCGCAATGTCCACTTTCGGCCAAGCACGGTTGAGCGGAAGCTGAGGCAACTCCACCCCGCCAAAGCCACGGGTCCAGATGGCATCCCCGGGCGTGTACTCCGGCAATGCAGCAAAGAGCTGGCTGCACCAGTGTCGCGGCTCTTTTCGCAGGCCTTCCACCAAGGTCGGCAACCTACAATGTGGAAGACGGCAATGGTTGTGCCGGTGCACAAGAAAAAATCCAAGTCTGATGTTAAGAACTACCGCCCGATCTCCCTCCTCTCTATTCTGTCAAAAGTCATGGAGGCCATTATTAACCACTCAATCCGACAGTTCCTGGAGGCACACAACATCTTATCGAAAAGTCAGTATGGCTTCCGCAGCCAACTCGGCACCCAGGACATACTCACGCTACTCAACTACCAATGGAGTCGCGTTGCAGCCAGAGGTGGTGTAGTTCGAGTCATTGCAGTTGATGTGGCTGGCGCATTCGACCGCGTCTCTCATGTAGGCGTTTTGCACAAGGCACAATGCTATGGTGTAACTGGTCCACTTCCCGCTTGGCTGAGGGATTACCTGACTGATCGTCACTTGAGGGTTGCAGTTGGAGGTGAACTTTCCAGTCCGTACCCGACCAAAGCTGGCGTGCCGCAGGGCAGTATCCTTGGCCCCACCCTGTTCATCCTCTACACCAATGATGGCGAGGACCACCTCCCACCAGGTATGGAGCTAGCAGCCTACGCTGACGACACCACTCTCTTCCACTGCCTCACATCAAGAGCTGACATTGACTGTGGCTCCGAGCTCCTCCAGCAGGGCATTGATGCGTTTTCCCGTTGGGGACATAAGTGGAGGATCAAATTTGAGCCCTCCAAGACGCAGGCTATGTCTATAGGCCACCATCGCCAGCCCTGGGAGCTCCCTCGAGCAACATTTGATGGCACACCGGTCAGTGAAGAGAGTCGGCTGAAACTCCTGGGAGTCACCTTTGACGACACCCTGAGCTACTCCTTCCACCTCCGCTCCCTAGCTTCCCGTGCTAACCAGCGGATTGGCTTCCTGAAGCGAGCGTCTCCCATTCTGGACGCCGAGAGCCGCCAACGCGTCTACAACGGCTTTGTGCGACCCACACTCGAGTATTGCCCCTTAGTGTGGATGGGCTCACCCTCGTCCCATCTTAAGAAGCTGGACCAGATCCAGCGAAGGGCCCTCCACATCATCGGAGCAGGTACGTGGCTCCCTAGCCTGGCACTCCGCCGCCTGGTAGCTGCACTTGCCTATACCTACAAGCTCTGCTATCTAGATGCATCCAGCCCTCTGAAGCAGACGCTGCCTAAACCAGCCACTCACCGTGCCCCCGAGACAAGACCTACCCGTCAGTCTCTCCAGCTGCAGGATTCCCATCCATACCAGATGACAACTGGCCTGCCTGCCAACACCCGGAATAGCTGTCTCCAAGGATTCCCTGCTTGCACCGTTGCAACATGGAATGCCCTGCCACCAGACCTGTTCCACCACCCACCCGCCCAGCCTCACATGCAAAGCTTTAAGAAAAAGGTGTACCGTCACCTTCTTGCTCAGGACTGGCTCTCTGCTACTGATGCACTTTGAATCTGCTCGCCAACGCTTTCCCTGTTCTTATTAGTGTTCAACTGCTTACCTTATAACCCTGCTGTCATCATCACCAATATTCTGATTCTCATGCACATATCCCAGAACCTGCTATCCTTCGCAGTCCCCATCACCAAGAGCACTGTGCTCTTCTATCTCCCAGCTCTCTCTCTCTCTCTCTCTCTCTCTCTCTCTCTCTCTCTCTCTCTCTCTCTCTCTCTCTCTCTCTCTCTCTCTCTCTCTCTCTCTCTCTCTCTCGCTCTCTCTCTCTCTCTCTCTCTCTCTCTCTCTCTCTCTCTCTCTCTCTCGCTCTCGCTCTCTCTCGCTCCCAGCTCTCTCTCTCTCGCTCTCTCTCGCTCCCAGCTCTCTCTCTCTCTCTCTCTCTCTCTCTCTCTCTCTCTCTCTCTCTCTCTCTCTCTCTCTCTCTCTCTCTCTCTCTCTCTCTCTCTCTCTCTCTCTCTCTCTCTCTCTCTCTCTCTCTCTCGCTCTCTCTCTCTCTCTCTCTCGCTCTCTCTCTCTCTCTCTCGCTCTCTCTCTCTCTCTCTCTCGCTCTCTCTCGCTCTCTCTCGCTCTCTCTCTCTCTCTCTCTCTCTCTCTCTCTCTCTCTCTCTCTCTCTCTCTCTCTCTCTCTCTCTCTCTCTCTCTCTCTCTCTCTCTCTCTCTTTCTTTCTTCTCTTCTTCTTCCCCCATCTCCCGATAATTATTAGCCCCGTTTTCTTTCGACGCGTTTGCTGTGCAGTGAAGCCGAGACCCTAGGTCGGTGGAGCACATCAGACCCCGTCACCACGTCCACGATTCATGCCTGCGATGCTGCACCGCTGCTTTGCATGTCATGATTGGAAGCTGTGGCCTTAGTAAAAAAAAAAAAAAAAAAAATCTACAAAGCCGGCAAACGTCTAGGACATCCAAATAGCTACCGTCCCGTTATGCTCCTTTCCGTCGTCCGTAAGATCTTGACGTCAATACTCACCCGACGACACACACACCATGTGCAGTCATATGTGGCAGAGAGCCAAGCTTGTTTCCGCCGTGGCAGATTGACAACGGATGGTGTCTTTTACGCCAGGACGATGTGTGAGCGCGCACTACTTGGCGACTGGTCATATTCATCGACACTATTGGACTTCAGCGGTGCGTTTGACACTGTCATTCGTCAGGTTGCTCTGGAGAGGTTAGCCACTGCTGGCGCACCAACGTCCACCACTGCAGTCCTAGTATCAAACACAACAGCCCGCACGAAGCTTGGTAAACAACTAAGCAAACCATTTCCAACGACATCCGCGTCGTCCAGGGCGACCCAATGTCACCGATAATGTTTATAACTTACGCGGAAGGTTTCATGTGTAAGATCCAAGAGCAAGCTCTACCAGCGTCAGACCTACCGGCAACTTTCACACAATACGCAGACGACACCATTGCCCATCAGAACGAGCGATCATCGGTGGAAGAAACCGTCCGTGTGTGCGAACCCGTTTCTCGGATCACAATCTGAAGTTTAACGTGGCAAAAACTCAATACTTCACTGTGACCAAGGAAGATGATTCCTGGAAATCGGTGAAGCTGCTGGGGAGTATGCTAGGCACAGCAGAAGACATCGCAGCCAGAGTGTCTGCTGCCAATCGGGCATTTGCAAGCATTCCATGGAAACGCCACAACCTGAATTCCAGGCCGTGTATGTTTTCCTGCCTGATATTGCCTGTCTTGCTGTACAATTGTGCGCTTTGGACCTTATCGCAAACGTTAACCGACGTCGTCAATGTATGGCACCGGAAGAAACTACGTACCATCATTGGTATCACGTACCCACAACGAATCTCAAACACAGCGCTGTATGCCAGAACCGAGCAGACCCCACTATCCCAAGTCTGCAGGCAACAGAGACTGCTGTGGTTCGGCCATGTAGTGAGGGAAGGCGCAGAATCGACCTCTTTCCAAGCCCTTCTTATGTCAATCAACACAACAGACACACGACGACCCCGCGGACGACCACGTCTGAGATGGATCGACGTTGTCAAGAAAGACTTACAATGCATTACGTAGTGAGGTTTTGCATTCCGAATTTCGGCTTGGCGTTCTTCCGTCATTTGTCGAACGTCAAAATGTCGCATTTTCGCACCAACGTTTGTTTTGCAAGTCGAAAATGATGTGCTTTCATTTCGTGAGCCCAAGCATCAGCAACGTCCTGTTCCGTGCTCCTTTTCTTGCTGATTCCGACGAACTTTGATCGCCCAAAGAGTCGAAGGCCAAACCTGCCTCCTCAGTCGCCTCAGAAAAACCAACTCCATGGCCAAATCAAATTTTATTCGCATTGCCATAGTCTTTTCAGCCATACAGATGACGGTGAGGACACTCCAAGCGAAAGAGAGTAGACAGGCAGTGAAGAGGAGCAATCAGAGGTAGCTGACGATGCTGATGTCGCCAAAGACGCCTGCGAAGCCATGCCGAGATAAGAAATCTCTTTGAATAAATCACGCCCTAGCGCTCTTCTACAAGAAAATTCATCCGAAAAATATGTTCGGCGAAGTGAGCTTTTTCCGAACAAACATGCCGAATCTTCGTGTGCATTTTCGACCTCGCTCCCGCGTGCCGAATCTTTTTTCCGAATTTCGGAATGCAAAACCTCACTAAATCTCTCGCTTCTGGATGCTGTGCAATCTGCTTCTGATGCTTGGCTCAAACTAACTTGTCAACAGATGCGCTGACCTCGTGCAATGAGTGATATGCGAACTGTCATTATCATCATTATTAATAATCTACGTGGAGATAATAATTTTAATATAGCTATGAATAGGATGAAGGCCGCAGACATCACGCAACTACGTTACTTGTTCGACATGTATTTACTGTGTATTTTATAACAAAAATATTATTGAAAACCCATAATCGATTTTCTTGTTCCTATCATCAGTGGGAAAAATACGGAACTAAGGATACAACCAAAGAAACTGAAGTTAAGTACTGTAAATAGAAATGTGTTAGAAATAACAACAAAATACAAGTGCAATAAAACCACTAGAGGAAACGCAAAAAGGTAACAAGATTACGTAACCAAAGGCGAGAAGGCGCTAAACGAAGTGTCAACCTACGAATACAACTTCAGTGCAACAACGTGCTCCTTCTGCTTACACAAAACAGGCTTATGAATACGTATACAGACTGCCTCAAGGACTTTCAACTGTTGGACATAACGCGCACGACACAGTACAGAAAAATGAGAGTCATCATACACACTAAGACAGTCAGGACGAGATAACAAGTGTAGATACACATCTGACTTCTTACGATCAACACATTCATCCCCCTCATCTCGCTAATTCTCACCCGACTCCTCGTCCATCTCATCATCCTCTTCCTCGTTCCGCTCGTCATCCTCACGATCATTATCACTACCATCATCTGCCTCGTCCTCTGTCTCCTCACCAACCGTTTCGTCATCCAATTGCTCTTCTTGCTCTTCTATCCTCTGATCACCTGTCTCATCCTCCGTTTCTGTACAGACCACTTGTCTCCCATTTGCTAGCTGCTCGTCCCGTGAGCGGAGTTGTTCCTCCAGCTCCGCTTCACTCACTGACTCATGATCCTGCTCGACCTTCTTTCTGTTGGTATTGTCCACAACGCGCGGTCCTTGGCCGTTTCTGGCATAAATATCTGTGGAGTAGTTTGCTGTTGCCCTCCGAGGTCTCTGGATTAATGTGGGAGCCGTGGCAATTCGTGTGAGAGTTGGTGATGCCAGCGCGGGTGTAGGTGGGTCCACTGCAGCCCCCGCCACAAGAAGAGCCGGTGGCGGTTCTGGTGGTGGCAAGGGCAACGGTGGTGCTGCTGGAGTTGGTAACTTGGGCAGCCTAGCCCTCTCACACGGTACCGCATTTTGTGTTGGCTCAGTCTGTACCACTGGCACAGGGGGTGGGTTCTTGCGCGGTCGGCCACGATTCGGCCGCTTGGATTTAGCTGCATCCGGCAGAATATGCAGTGGTACATGATCTGGCGTCACAGGTCATCAGTGCGCCATGTTAATAATTATCTTGATAATGGAATTTGATCATAGGAGATAGGACAGAAGTGGAACGTATAATTATACCCACATAATTATATTATTACGCGTGCTGTGGTATTATTATTATTATTATTATTATTCTAACTGGTTTTGAGGGAAAGAGACAAACGGGAAAAGTCTGAAGAAAAAATCGACTGTCACCACCAGGACTCGAACCAGGGACCCTCGCTTGTAGCCAGCGATGCTCTAACCACTGAGCTATGGTGTAGTCGTCATCCAAGCAGAGACCGTTCAACGTTTTCTTCAGACTTCGTAACTCACACTTCCTGTGAATCCACACAGGCGGGTGGGACGCAGCCCTCACTGTACCCACACACTTCACGTACAAACTAGCACGCGGGGAGCCCCAAGTCATAAAATACTAACTGGTTTTGAGGGAAAGAGACAAACGGGAAAAGTCTGAAGAAAAAATCGACTGTCACCACCAGGACTCGAACCAGGGACCCTCGCTTGTAGCCAGCGATGCTCTAACCACTGAGCTATGGTGTAGTCGTCATCCAAGCAGAGACCGTTCAACGTTTTCTTCAGACTTCGTAACTCACACTTCCTGTGAATCCACACAGGCGGGTGGGACGCAGCCCTCACTGTACCCACACACTTCACGTACAAACTAGCACGCGGGGAGCCCCAAGTCATAAAATACTAACTGGTTTTGAGGGAAAGAGACAAACGGGAAAAGTCTGAAGAAAAAATCGACTGTCACCACCAGGACTCGAACCAGGGACCCTCGCTTGTAGCCAGCGATGCTCTAACCACTGAGCTATGGTGTAGTCGTCATCCAAGCAGAGACCGTTCAACGTTTTCTTCAGACTTCGTAACTCACACTTCCTGTGAATCCACACAGGCGGGTGGGACGCAGCCCTCACTGTACCCACACACTTCACGTACAAACTAGCACGCGGGGAGCCCCAAGTCATAAAATACTAACTGGTTTTGAGGGAAAGAGACAAACGGGAAAAGTCTGAAGAAAAAATCGACTGTCACCACCAGGACTCGAACCAGGGACCCTCGCTTGTAGCCAGCGATGCTCTAACCACTGAGCTATGGTGTAGTCGTCATCCAAGCAGAGACCGTTCAACGTTTTCTTCAGACTTCGTAACTCACACTTCCTGTGAATCCACACAGGCGGGTGGGACGCAGCCCTCACTGTACCCACACACTTCACGTACAAACTAGCACGCGGGGAGCCCCAAGTCATAAAATACTAACTGGTTTTGAGGGAAAGAGACAAACGGGAAAAGTCTGAAGAAAAAATCGACTGTCACCACCAGGACTCGAACCAGGGACCCTCGCTTGTAGCCAGCGATGCTCTAACCACTGAGCTATGGTGTAGTCGTCATCCAAGCAGAGACCGTTCAACGTTTTCTTCAGACTTCGTAACTCACACTTCCTGTGAATCCACACAGGCGGGTGGGACGCAGCCCTCACTGTACCCACACACTTCACGTACAAACTAGCACGCGGGGAGCCCCAAGTCATAAAATACTAACTGGTTTTGAGGGAAAGAGACAAACGGGAAAAGTCTGAAGAAAAAATCGACTGTCACCACCAGGACTCGAACCAGGGACCCTCGCTTATTATTATTATTATTATTATTACATGCTGTTTGATACGTGCGGTCAGGTGTTGAAGGGTCCTACCAACGTACCGGCTACCACAATTCCGGCACTCAAATTGGTAAACCAAATGGCTCAAAAGATGGGATGGTAGGACGTCCTTCCTCACCATGAACGCACGTATCGTCGTGAATACAGGAATGAAGTGTGCTGCGAAGTATGTTTTCAGCACTAGCGTCTTGACTGCGCGGCACATGGTCAGCGATGTGTTTCCTTTCCAAGGCAAACAAAGATAAATTGGGCATCGAGCAGGACCAACGCTCACTTCTTTCGATTTGTATGCTGTCTTCATTAGTTTGTTGAGTACATCTTCAGGGTATCCGTTCTTTAGAAACACAGACTAAGAATTGTAACTCCTCGCTGAGTTTACTCGGCGAGCAAATGCGCCGTGCCCTGTCAACTAGGTTCCGCACCAAATTCACTTTGTACTGGTAGGAGCAGTACGAATCATACACAATGTACTGCCCCGTGAACGTGGGCTTTCTGTATACGGAGGTAATGATATCATCATTCGATTTCTCAACCAATACGTCAAGAAACGAGAGTTTGTCGTCGTGCTCGTGCTCGCATGTGTATTTTAGAGACGGATGTAAGCTATTCAGATGATGAAGGAAGTGGTCGCACTGCTCCGTGGAATCAAAATACGTAAACGAGTCGTCAACGAACCGGACATCCAGCTCAGGCCACAGCGACGCATCAATCAAGGACTCACAGTAACCAACAAAAATGTTTGCGAGCACTGGACCAAGTGGAGAGCCCATGGCTACTCCATCCACCTGTCGATACATAACATCATCAAACGAAAACTCTACGCCCGTCGTGACGAGGGACATGAGTTTGCGAAAGGAAGGTTCAGGTATCCATGGTGTGTCAACGTCGCTATTACGATACAGTACATCTGAACATATGTCAATGGTCTCTTCTAAAGGCACATTCGTGAACAAACTCACTACATCGAAGGAACACAAGTGCGCACCGGAAGGAACTTTGTGGGTGCGTAGGAGATCTACGAACTCGAAGCTGTCTTTTACATTGTGCTTACAATAATGATCTTGTACGGCTCCCAAGATAACACAGAGCCACTTAGATACTTTGTATTGCGGTGAAGTCACCATCGATAATATGGGGCGCAGAGGACAATTGGCCTTATGTATTTTAGGGAGTCCATATAGACGCGGACGGGCGGAGCCTATTGGTTTTATTCTCAGGAACTCCGAATTGGTGATTTCATTATCAGATTTTAATCCCGTGAACATCTCAAAGCACGACGTAAACTTAGTACAAACCATGATATCATCATTACCCGACCAGATAAAGGCCGTGCCACAGTCATCATGAGTAGAGTAGAATACAAATCCAAAATGGCAGTCATCTTGAACGATGACTCCAAGTTCTTAAAACTCGGTCCAGTCTAAACCCATGATAAAACTGTAAAAGTCGAGAAATCTCTGATTCAGTATCTAAAGAAATTAAAATCTGATAATGAAATCACCAATTCGGAGTTCCTGAGAATAAAACCAATAGGCTCCGCCCGTCCGCGTCTATATGGACTCCCTAAAATACATAAGGCTATCCAAAGGAATTTCTGGCCAAGCTAATCAACGAAAAACCGGCGACAGACAAGCCGATCCAATTTGGACCTGACCTTTGCCCAGTGGTGCTCCGTTTACCCTGGGTTGGCGCCGGTTCTGCGCGCGTGGAGAAGGATGTTCGTGGTATCGTATGTCCATCTTATCCGTGCGTCAAGCTGTACGTCATATTTGGGACAGTGCGTGCATTCGGTGTGAAGAAGGATGTTCTACCTACCCTTAGTAAAAGTAACCTTATCTATTTCTTTTAATGCCGACAATGTGAAGATCGGTATGTAGGTAGAACCCTTCAGCACCTGGGCGCGCGCATTCGTCAACATGTGCCGTTAAGTTTTGTTCCGCTTGATGCGCGTGAGTAGATTTCCGTAAGGTCTTTGATAGGGTTTGGCACAAAGCGCAATTCAAGATTATGAGAGCGCATGGCATCGAAGCAAGAATTGTGGACCTGATTGAAGCGCTTTACGCTACTACTGAAGCTGCCATCGTTGTTGGATCCACTATCGCCGACTGGTTCACCTCGTCAGTGGGTGTCAGGCAGGGCTGTTTACTCTCGCCTTGTCTGTTCAACGTATTCCTGGAGTACATCATGTCTGACGCTTTGGAGGAGTTTGATGGGTCAGTATGTATCGGCGGCATGTGCGTGACCAACCTACGTTTTGCGGATGATATAGATCTAATCGCATCGTCTGTGGAAGAGCTGATGGACCTGACCGAGCGCGTGGATACGAGTGCAACAAGACTAGGCATGCAGATCAATGCTTCCAAGACCAAGTCAATGGCAGCGCCGGAGGGCGGTCGTGATCTGGGGTGCATTCAAGTAGGCAATGAGTATCCCAGTTTAAATACTTAGGTGCCGTAATCACGTCGGATGGCAAGTCCGATGTGGAGATAAGAAGACGCTTAGCACTAGGGAAGCAAAAGATCATTGAGCATCAATTCATTTGGAAATCGCCATCACTTTCTTTGCCTACTAAATTTCGTTTTGTTAGGTCTATTGTGCTGGCGACTGTTTTATACGGATGCCAATCTTGGACATTATCTGCCTCATCAATGAGAAGAATTTCATCCTTCGAGATGAAATGCTTCCGCCGACTCTTAGGAGTAACATACCACGACCGGCGTGCCAACCAATCTATCCTGGAAGAAATCGATGACATCATCGGAGCAAGGATGCGGCTAGCGAACGAAGTCAAGAAATTTAAGTTGATGTGGTTTGGCCATGTTACGAGACATGACGTTTTCTCCAAGCCCTTCCTGCAAGGATCAACTCCTGGATCTCGACCGAAAGGAAGGCCCGCGACATCATGGATTTCTAACATTAAAAGTTGGACGAGTCTTCCCTTGCATGCTCTCTCTCATGCAGCACACGATAGAGTTGGATTCAGAGACATCATTCACAATTCTCTCGCTGATTAATGCCTCTACGATCACCTTGTGATTATGAGTTATACATACATACATACATACATACATACATACATACATACATACATACATATCCGTAAGTTAGATCCTGAACTTTGCGTACAGAAAGAAAATGTGTTGTCGCTACAATTGTTTGGTGCTACGCCTCGTCGAGGTGTTAACAATGTAACTTAATTTGATCATTATTTTCTTGTCACTATTATTATTTCCTTCGAGTTTTGTGTCGTGCTGAACTTGATAATTTTCCACCTTGTCACGAGTGTTGTTATCTCATATCTTTACGCTATATAAGTTGTAGTCTTTCCAACTTGAGCCATTCCCTGTATAATCCTTGATGAGAAGGGACCGAAAACGTTCGGATACTTTGACAAGTGCCTTATTTTGACTGGATGTGTGTTTGCGTGGATACTTACGACCCAACACGTACCTTCGTTATTAAAGTATTATCCGCCTCCGACTTCTTGTAAAATTATTATTATTATTATTATTTGAAACTCGGATGTTGAGCCATAAATACATGTGGAAAGGAAAAGGACATATGGGCTGCCGGTTAGCGCTACGGAGATGTGTTGAAGCTAGGTGTCAGGACATCGAATGTCTCAGTACTCTTGTCAGTTTTGTGCCTATTTATTGCACTTTCTGACTGTATATAGTATCCAGTTACAGTGATGGAGAGTTACTCTTAACTCGTATCCATATGTCCTTTTCCTTTCCAAAATTATTATTATTATTATTGTAGAAGAGAAAAGGACATATGGATATGAGTTAAGAGTAACTCTCCATCACTGTAACATGATACTAGTTATTGCACTTTCTGACTGTATAAAGTATCATGTTACAGTGATGGAGAGTTACTCTTAACTCGTATCCATATGTCCTTTTCTCTTCTACATTTATTTATGGCTCAACATCCGAGTTTCATATTATTATTATTATTATTATTATTATTATTATTATTATTGAACGGCCTCTGCTGGGATGACGACTACACCATAGCTCAGTGGTTAGAGCATCGCTGGCTACAAGCGAGGGTCCCTGGTTCGAGTCCTGGTGGTGACAGTCAATTTTTTCTTCAGACTTTTCCCGTTTGTCTCTTTCCCTCAAACCAGTCAATATTTTATGACTTGGGGCTCCCCGCGTGCTAGTTTGTACGTGAAGTGTGTGGGTTACAGTGAGGGCTGCGTCCCACCCGCCTGTGTGGATTCACAGGAAGTGTGAGTTACGAAGTCTGAAGAAAATGTTGAACGGCCTCTGCTGGGATGACGACTACACCATAGCTCAGTGGTTAGAGCATCGCTGGCTACAAGCGAGGGTCCCTGGTTCGAGTCCTGGTGGTGACAGTCAATTTTTTCTTCAGACTTTTCCCGTTTGTCTCTTTCCCTCAAACCAGTCAATATTATTATTATTATTATTATTTTAGAATTGCGATCAACAGAACGAGCTGAACCGACATTTCACAAAGGCTTTTATTGTTTTCAAAAAATTCAAAAAATAAAAGCCTTTGTGAAATGTCGGTTCAGCTCGTTCTGTTGATCGCAATTCTAAAACTATTGTCGCCTCGACGCCTATTTATTATTATTATTATTATTATTATTATTCTCTTTCCCTCAAACCAGTTAATATTATTATTATTATTATTTTTACTAGTTTGAGGGAAGGAGACAAACGGGAAAAGTCTGAAGAAAAAATTGACTGTCACCACCAGGACTCGAACCAGGGACCCTCGCTTGTAGCTAGCGATGCTCTAACCACTGAGCTATGGTGTAGTCGTCATCCCAGCAGAGACTGTTCAACATTTTCTTCAGACTTCGTAGCTCACACTTCCTGTGAATCCACACAGGTGGGTGGGACGCAGCCCTCACTGTACCCACACACTTCACGTACACTCTAGCACGCGGGGAGCCCCAAGTCATAAAATCTTCACTAGTTTGAGGGAAAGAGACAAACGGGAAAACGGGAAAAGTCTGAAGAAAAAATTGACTGTCACCACCAGGACTCGAACCAGGGACCCTCGCTTGTAGCTAGCTTATTATTATTATTATTATTATCATGACATTCGGTGAAAAGAATTCGGGTGGACACACCCATTCCCATAGCGCTGCACATCACATCCGAACCAGTTCCGTTATTTTTACAACGTTTCGGCACTTGGTCATCGTCAGGTAATAACAATGAATACCGTGGAAGCCACACAAGAGCAGTATATACGCAGAGTGTAGCGCCAAAAAAGATGCGAATTATGTCACCTAGTATGCAGAAGGGGGGGGACAGAGAGAGAGAAAAGGCACAACTAGCACATCACGGAGGAGAAGCAGCAGAAGGTAGCGCGCATTGTGCTCTGTGAATGGCGTTACGCAGAGTGTAGCGCCAAAAAATAAAATGATGCGAGTTATGTCACCTCTATACAGAGGGGGGGGGGGAGAGAGAAGGTGCAACTGTGCACATCACGGAGAAGAAGAGCGCGCCGTTGTACTCTAGGAAGTGAGGGTACATGCCAAATAATTATGGTGTTAATTCTAGCACAGGAGGGGAGCACGGAGCCCCATGAGGCAATGCACTATGAGGTTAAACTTCCATGCCAAACTGTTACCACCAGGGACGCGACGAGGCATCAGGAACAGAATGGATTTGAGTGACCCGCCTCATATTATAATTATTCAGTGATATTGAAGTAGCAGCAGGGGAAGCTGAGAAAATTCACAACAAATCCCATCCAGTGCTTATGTTCACATGGGGCTTGGCATCACGAATCTCAATCGCCTCGCGCAGTTTGCGACGGGCTCGATCAGGCTCTCTTCCTATTACTTCAACTGCAGAGAATGCACTTTGCCCATAGTCAAGCTTACATCCAGGGTGAGTGGTATGAAAATGTTGGCCCCATGGCTTGTCGAGTTCCTGGCGTCTTGCCTCACCATTATGTTCTTCCAGGCGAGTTTCCAGAAAGCGGCCAGTCTCACCAACATATTGTTCCGGACATTCTTTGCACTTCAGCTGATATACAACATTCTTCTGCATACATACATCCTGTCCCCCGGATATACACGAGATACACGGCCCCTTTGGGCGACCTCTCTTTTTCGGTTGTAGCGGATTTGCAGCCTTGACACATAGAGGAGGAACGAGGGCGGAGCGACACAATGTGCGCCTCAGGCTACCAGTGTGCTCATATACGACTCTAACCGGAATTTTATACTTTCTGATTGCTTTATTCACTGCTTGATGTACTTTATCCGACTTATATGGAAGCTTTAGAAATGCGCAGCATGGGTTGGCATGGCGACGACGCTTTGGCCTTATGAAGGCAGTGCGTGCCTCTTCAATGATTCTCTCTGGGTAATTGTTCAATCTTAATTGTTCATGAACCCTCGCTTCACTTTCTGCACGCATTCTGGTATTCGATGAGAGCCTCTGAGCTCTTAGGAATTGTGACGAAGCAACTGCCAATTTGATATGGTGGGGAACTGCCGAAGTATAATCAATGAGTAGACCACTAGCACATGCCTTCTGGTACAGCTTGTATGCCAGCTTGTCTTCCTGGATCATAATGGTGATATCCATATAATTTATAGAGCCACTCACCTCGCTGAGCTCATATGTGAAGTTGATACTTGGGTGTACAGAGTTGAAGTGCTGCACAAACCGCATCAAGCTCTCTCTGCCGTGGGTCCATAGCAGCAGGATATCGTCGATGTAGCGTTTGTAGAGGAGCGGTACTAACGGAGAATCCTGCAGAAGCCTGGCCTCAACCGTATGCATGAATAGAATCGCAAATGGGGGTGCAAGATTGTTACCCATTGCAACCCCGTCCACTTGGTGATAGATCTGATGGCCGAATCTGAAATAGTTGTGGCTGAGAACAAACAGCAGCAGATTCCGTACCCCGCTCACACTCAGCCCAAACATGTCAATCCGCTGGGAATACTGCTGCAGCATATCCACCACTGCCTGAACGCCCTCCCGAATAGGTATGCTCGGATATAACCCGACTACATCCATGGACATAACAATGGTGCCATCGGGGGCGTTCAATCCCGGACATGCGTCACAGATGTGGGTTATTGCTTCCGTCGTGTTAGCCAGGTGGGCCGGGACAAATTGAATGAGCTGCTGTAGGATGCGCTCCAATACAATAGATACTCCAGTCGTTGGGCTGTCGCACGCTGCTACCACGGGTCGCAATGGTAAGTTCTGCTTATGGTCCTTTGGAAGACCGTACCACTCGGGGAACTTCGTACTGCTTGGTAGGATTGACTTCAGGAGTACCCTCACTTCCTAGAGTACAACGGCGCGCTCTTCTTCTCCGTGATGTGCACAGTTGCACCTTCTCTCTCCCCCCCCCCCCTCTGTATAGAGGTGACATAACTCGCATCATTTTATTTTTTGGCGCTACACTCTGCGTAACGCCATTCACAGAGCACAATGCGCGCTACCTTCTGCTGCTTCTCCTCCGTGATGTGCTAGTTGCGCCTTTTCTCTCTCTCTGTCTCCCCCTTCTGCATGCTAGGTGACATAATTCGCATCTTTTTTGGCGCTACACTCTGCGTATATACTGCTCTTGTGTGGCTTCCACGGTATTCATTGTTATTACCTGACGATGGCCAAGTGCCGAAACGTTGTAAAAATAACGGAACTGGTTCGGATGTGATGTGCAGCGCTATGGGAATGGGTGTGTCCACCCGAATTCTTTCACAGATGAAGCTGCAGGAAGCCTCAGCCCTTCTTCAAACATGACATTCGGTGCTGAATAAAGTGTTTTTGTTTTGTTTTTGTTTTTTTACCTCAGCTGTAGTCCCCTTCACTGATAGTCGATGTTAGCGCTATTAGCTGAACTCTTTTTCGCGCTGCTTCTCACACCCTCTTATGACAGGGGAGATGTTGGCCTTTATCAATGCTGGTTTGGGAGCTTGCACACCATTGTTGAAGGCAATTTGCCGAAACGTTGGAATGATTATGGTGAAATGTGTTGAACTATTGCAATATCAATGGAATAGAGCGTGTAGGCTCTACTCTGAAATGTATATATTTTAAATAGAAGAAATCAGATGAAAACGAGTTATGAAACTTATGAAGCAACTATCCACGCATACTATGCATCTTGTTACAGTCGTGGATAGTTGCTTCATAACTCGTTTCCATGTGATTTATTCTGTTTTAATTGTATACACGTATGTTCATGTAGGAGCGGAGCCATACCGGTCTAGAGAAGGGCAGGCACCTAAAACATTCCCGGAAAACGATCATCCCACAGCCCACACATGTCCAGTCTTTCCACTGTCTACCCGCACCGAACGCAGAGCGGCTGTACATGTACATGTACATGCCGTGTTTCTTATGACACTCTAACAGCATGACTGACAGCAACGAGAAGATGTCATTTACTTGAAATGTATGTGTCACTTTTATCCGCAAAGTAATCATCACTGACCGGGATTCCCAGTAATCCAGGTAAATGCCAATGTGAAATAATGACAACAAGGAAATGAACGTCATGAGGGTAACCGGGGGGGGGGGGGGGTAAGCTGGTTTATGTTGACAGTACTAGAATCTTAGGACTACGGATCCGCTTTAGGAAAGTGCAGTTACCTGTATACGGTATAATTATGTTTGGTGTATTTTATTCTATTTCGCAAGAATGAACAGGCATTGCTGCCTTCTTGCCCGGAAAAGTTAATTGTTCCAGCTCTCAAAGAATGACGAAGATTGTATGATAATCTACATATAATTATATTAATTTTCAAACTTTGTTCGAATGGCCAATTCAATAGGCATATGCGGATAATGCCGGGAGAAAAATTGGCAGAATTCGGTACTTTTTCAAGTAAGTTTCATGTAGATGTGTGTTTGGTATGTGGCTAAAAAAATTGATGAGAATTCGATGAATTGGCCGCCATAATGTTTGTATGGTTCTGCCAATTTAACTGCTTTTCGAGCAGAATCTGCCATCTTTTCGAGCATCATCCGCACACCCCTACAATTCAACATTGGCACGTGACTGGTGCCAATTGCATACTATTGTTAATAAAGCCGTGGGAATCCATATGTGTTGTGAACCCTGCAAGATTCTCTAAATTGTCAGGATCGTACGACCACACGGCACGAGGACAACTCTTTTCCTTTACACAGTATATTTCACTTCATCTGATAATTAACAATGAACACTAATAACACCAGCTATTTATAGCATGCAAAAACAGCGTACATGCAAAACATAAGCAGATAAAACTGGACATAACAGCGTATACAGCAAAACGCACACAACGCATATAGCGTATGCCATGCAGCAACATCAGCGGTACGGCGGAGTCGAAATACAACATTTCAACGAATACAATGCCATAAGCGCGAAGGCCTTTCCCAATTGAGAACTGGTGGTTTACAACAATATGGCTACTCAGTGTGATCCTGCAGCGTTGATCACACCTCTTACAATGTAACATGTACAGTACATTATAGGATACTCGTGAGTATGGTTAAGGAATGCAAAATCACCACACTGTTAGAATACTTTCTGGGGGTTTTAAAAATGACAAAATATTCACTGTGCCATTTACAATTGTTAAGCCCATGGATCCTTCCATGAGTGACATGCGAACTGTAACTATTGTTACCGTCAATCAAGATCTTCAACAATTTCTTGAATGGATAAATTATAAGAATAATTTATGATATTGATAGTTCATTCCTCGCATGTTCGAAAGCTTCTTTTGAACTTCGTGACATGATTTTGAGTGTATTAGCTACATGTTCAAGTAGATAGGATAAATATTGAAAAAAACTTTTTCACATTTCAAAACTTATTCAGGACTTGATCAGAAAAATGGCATGTGCATAAATCACGTCTGTGAGCAGCTTTGTCACTTAAACTTATTTGCTATGATCTGTTTGCATAGTGTGGTCGAGCCGTTCGTGGTGTTGCAGCCGGGTGGGGCAGTTTCGTTTGCGCCTCATTGACGGTGGTGCGCCGACCATCAGCTAGTGTTGCAGTGTTGTCCACGAATCCACTATGGCCATTGAATGTTGGCTGTTTGAGCTGTGCCGGCTGGGCATGTTGCTGAGGACATTCAGATGTTTGAAAATCGTTCTTCACATCCACCGGTGCAGTCATATGTTGACCTAGGTGGTACTGGTCGTACAGATATGGTAGAACAGCTGCCCGATTGAAATATACACTGGGATGGATGTTGCCAGACATTAAGTTGTACAAGGCTAGATCAGAGAACTGCGGTCGTTTCTCTTCTCCTTAGATCTTTTATTCTGAAACCATACTTGCACCACTCTCTTCGTCAAGCCAGTTTCCTTGGCAACCCTTTCCTGAACATGTTTGGGGGGCTTGGGATTGCATTGAAACGTATTCATGAGCACTGAAAGCTGTTCTGGTTTGATGTGTGTGCGAGGACCTCGTTCTTTGTTCGCTTCATCTGACCGAGATCTCTCCGAATTTTGAAGTCCAGGGGAGGCGCTGTCACTCACTGTGCGAATGTGTCCTTCGCTGGTTGTTTGGCCCTTTGGTGAAGATGCTTCTGGTGATAAATCGAATTCCGCGTCGTTTGTGTGACCAGACCACAGATCTGCAATGCCCATACCCAACTGTGCCGTCTGGTTTTGAGGCAGAGGTGATGACACATGCGTTGAGGAGTGTTGGTGCGATGTCGGACTTAACTCCAATGGCGGAGACATGAGCATGCCTACACAACATAATGCAGAACACAAAATTAATATGCAATAATAATTAATATGCAATGATAATTAATATGCAATAATAACGCGGACGTGTGATCAATGCACCATGATTGTAATGTGTTCTCCTGTTATTGTAGCAGAGGTGACTCTCATTCAGACGCATAGCGACCCAATGCGTACATGTAACCATGGCGTGAGATCAGATTCCACAACCGCGAAACGGGTGCTCAGCATCAAAGATGGAGCAATGACACACAAGATATGGAGCGATGGATAGAAATGTGTGATTTTTACACTAGTATAATTATATCTATCGTCAATGTCTTACTTTGTAAATCTTCTGTTGTAGCAGGCATTGTTGAATGAGGCACCACACCGGAATCTCGCTCAGTGGCTGGTGTTGTTGTAGTACCACTGGCACACCAGAAGCATTTCATCACGGCGTTGGGCTGCATAAACAAGGCGTCCGTTGCGGCTGGCCGCGTGTTACACACTGCACACATGCAGCACTGCTGATGGATGGCGATATTGCCGAATGTCTGACAGTACGAGCCACCAGTGATGTCCTTGCTGCACAAGCTGCAGCTGTGAGGATTGGACCAGAAGGAAATAATTATGGGACACAAAATCGATTAACTAAATATCCTGGCAGATACAGCTACAATTGAGTGATTTTATTCGGTTACATGGTTGATATGAGTATATGGTTGATATCGTAGTTCTGATGTTTCATGATGTTTCATATCTGCATTTCGGTCTTTCCTAGTAGCTGTTTGTCACACCACTACCACCCGTCCCCTCTTCCTCCCGAAGCCTGCGCCCAATACGTTTGCATACATGCTTATCTAGCAGGCAGTACACAACATGACTGGTTGGATAACTTATTATGGACAATGATTGCTGTTTTCCGGGATGTACGTGACACATGTAATCATGCGGAACACTCTGCCGAACCGGAAAACTGAATATCTCTCGTCGTAACGTCTGTCAGGACTATACGGAATTCGTATTCACTACCTAATCACCTGTCAGGACATATTTTGACATCGCGTTACTTCACAGTTGGTTTCTGGTGTAGCATCTCCCTCTCTCTCTCTCTCTCTCTCTCTCTCTCTCTCTCTCTCTCTCTCTCTCTCTCTCTCTCTCTCTCTCTCTCTCTCTCTCTCTCTCTCTCTCTCTCTCTCTCTCTCTCTCTCTCTCTCTCTCTCTCTCCTCTCTCTTTCTCTCTCTCTCTCTCTCTCTCTCTCTCTCTCTCTCTTTCTCTCCCTCTCTCTTCTCTCTCTCTCTCTTTCTCTCTCTCTCTCTCTCTCTCTCTCTCTCTCTCTCTCTCTCTCTCTCTCTCTCTCTCTTCTCTTCTCTCTCTCTCTCTCTCTCTCTCTCTCTCCCTCTCTCTTCTCTCTCTCTCTCTTTCTCTCTCTCTCTCTCTCTCTCTCTCTCTCTCTCTCTCTCTCTCTCTCTCTCTCTCTCTCTCTCTCTCTCTCTCTTCAGTCATCTCGCCCCCTCCTCCTCCTCCCCTCCCCCCCCCCCCCCATGGTGCTTGCTGTGTACGCCGATCCCGAGACCCTTGGTGAGGGGAGTCCACCGCACCTCACCAGCGCAGCTCATGTAGCGCCTGCAAACCCATTGTGTTTTTTTTGTTTTGTCTTTGTTTTGTTTCCCTTATTCCGTAGGTATGTGCACTGTGATAAAGAAATAGAAAAACGAATGCCCGATCTTGCAGTACAAACCCTCACCTCTTGTTGCATTGTGCAGGCGCCTTCACCACTAGTCCTTTGATTCCCATAGGTTCACTGATTGCCTGACCATTTTGCAGCAGTGGATTGGGCTGATCGAAGCCTGATTGGGAACTGGGTACACGTACATGTTGGACATGTGTTTCAGACGTGGTAGAGGAGCTGTGTGAGACAGTAGCGTGGACACGGTGTTGTAATGCATGGCTGAGAAGCGCTGCACCTGTGTCGCTGGGACTCCAGCCGTGGCTCTGCCTTGCACCATGCGTCGCGCCATTTCTCAGTGATGATGTCGGCGGATTGTGCTTGGTTTGGCGAAGGTCTTGAAATACATTCCCATGCTGATAATGCGTACGCACACTACCCAGTTGTTGCCCATTTTCTGGAAACACAAAAAAGGAAGCACAAATAAAATTTGTTCCTAAGCATACTTTATATAGTCAGAGTGGGTTTAGGTTCTACGTACACTACAGTACAGTAGGTTCGGGCCTGGTTGAAATCTGGCTTTGGAAATTTTTATTTTTCATCGCTATCAGGTTCGGGCTCATTTCCTCTGTGCTGCGCTGATGAGTCCACAAAGGACGAAACAGTTCTGTCCGTAGATTTAGTACATACAGTACAGTACGGCAAGCTACTTCAGTGCGTATTGGAGGTGATGAAGCAGGCGCAAGCACGAACCTACACCGGCTATCGAACACATTTTAAAGTGAGAAAGAGGGCACACATGTGTGACTGGTACGAACAAAACAATTAATGCCAGGGCTTTGCATGCAGTATGAATTTTCCTGGAGTTTTCCGCCCTTGTCATAGTGGTGGTTGAGGATGGCAACTGAGATATCTAACGGTCATAAATACCATACATGTAGCTTGACGTTCTCAATATAATGTTGAGGGTACTCATTTACAAATTGGTGGAAATCGACCTTAGCCCCGTCTAAAGTTGTTACTTCCGTTGCAAGTGCAAGAGAAGTTGAAGAAATCCTGAACGACAATGAAGCGCTAGTTTTAAATTGTTAGGTCAGTTATCCATCTGTTCTGCATAGCTGAATGCGTTGTTTCCACTTACTCTTTATCTTAGTTCTCACTTTTTGTAATACTTACGCGTCATGTGTCACACTTCTTTGGATTTTTAACCTTTGTTTTTCCCTTGATCACATACCGTCGTCAAATCATCAGTCTCACTACTTTTCACAGATATGTTTTCCATCATCGTGATTACCTTGCTGATTTCCATTTCAAGATTACGAATAGTGAGCGACGACCAAATAAAATCATTCTTCCCAAATTTAAATCATTGTCTAAGTCTCTCTTCATGTTCCGAACTGCTATTCTATGGAACTGTTTACCCCCCAGTCTAACATCGGAAGCCTCGCTCTATAAGTTCAAAGCTGCCCTCAGGAAATTTACAGCTGACTATGCTTATGCAATCAACGGAATTCCGCCACCTTGCAGTTGATTTTCCCCATTTCTCTCCTCATCAATCCCTACTTCTCTTTGTACGTACATCTACATCTACTGTTCTTTCAATCAAATGAACCCCTCGATAGGCACATTGCCTTTGGGTCATTTCATAATAATAATAATAATACATGTACATGCCAGAAAGTACAGCCTTATCTGGGCGGGGACATAACCTAACACTGACCTGTAGCCCGGTCCAGGGATCCCCATACATACCATCACTCATACATACCATCACTCATACATACCATTACTCATTCATAGCATTACTCATACATACCATTACTCATACATACCATCACTCATACATACCATTACTCATACATTCCATTACTCATACATACCATCACTCATACATACCATTACTCATACATACCATTACTCATACATACCATTACTCATACATACCATTACTCATACATAGCATTACTCATACATACCATTACTCATACATAGCATTACTCATACATACCATTATGTGTGGGGTTCCCTAGTCCGGACTCAAACTGGTCCTGCAGTAGTACAGGCATCCAGACACCAACTATTCTATTGCCTGCCTAGTTATCTTCTACCTCGGGCTCCTCCCACAGATGCACTATCATCTTATTAGCCCAATCTGCTGTGCTGCAGTTCCATGGTAGATTTTGCCTGATGATTGCATGATGCATGAAACTCCGAGTTGTTGTTGTTGTTGATTTTTATTTTGCTTCGCAAGGCCAAACGGGCAATGGTGCCCAATTCTATGGAAGCGAATTTCAAAAGGGAGAAAGCTACGGGGAGAGAGAGAGAGAGAGGGAGAGAGAGAGAGAGAGAGAGAGAGAGAGAGAGAGAGAGAGAGGGGGGGGGGGGGGAGGGAGGGAGGGAGGGAGATGATAAGCAATTTTGGAGCGTCAACAGAGCGATTTTGCAGTGTCAATAGAGCGATTTTGAAGCGTCAACAGAGGGAAGTGCAAAATGAGATCTTGGTAGCTTTGTTGTTGAACGGTTTTAGAATTAATAGCTCCATCGAAGATGGTATTGAGCACTTTTATCCAGTGGATCGCTACCTGCTTTTGTACATACTTGTATATGTGCGAAATAGCGTACGCATTGTGTGCATGAAGGGGGTTACATCAACAAAGTGCGTGGTGTCACGTTCTCTTTCTGTGAATCCGTGTGAGTTATTATGGTAGGGTTATGGATGTCTGCGCGCGAGTGACCAAAGAAAGAGAGAAGGTGAAATCAGCAATGGAGAGTATGCTCAGATGCTACAGACAATCAGTGCCCCAGAGCCAGTTGCTGTGACGCAAGTGGCATTGGACCTTGGTCTTCGTCTTGCAGACATAGGCATTTGACATGCCTACATGACATGCTTTGTCGCGCTTGTACTAGATATGGAGTTAGGGCTTTCCGTACTGCCGCTCGCAGCTGGCTGGTTGCGCCACGTGATGCGATCTGCCAAACAGGTGCTATGGTTTAGGTACATTGAGTCACAAGCTTTGAGATGCAGGACTGGTGGACTGGTGTAGCTCAGGAACCATGTGAGCTAGTGGTCTATTCCATTCGTTCACTACTCCATTTGTACGCGATGGGCGGAGAACGTTGGGGGACGTGGGGGCAAGTCAGACAGCAGCTGATGCTGGTTTGAGCGTCGTGTTGTGATCGTGGGGACGAAGCACAATTCTGCTTCCTGCCTGTCGGCATGAGGTCACAAAGATCCGCAGGTTGCCGCAGGCGTATAAGATTGTACGCATTTGTCAGAGCAGACACATATGATGGCGGGCGGCTGGCCTCCCGAGGATACCTTTTAAAGAGGCTCAACACCAGCCACGGCCTTCTGCTGTACCGTGCGGAGGATTAGCAAGTGGGAGGTGGCTGCACCTACCCGCACTACTGCTAGTACTGGTGCCTACTCAAGTACGAAGCCTCTGTACTTTGGTATGCGACCTTGGAGACCAAGGAATCGCGATGCCCGCCGTGAGAATGCCAATCTGGTAACAGCCCGAAGAGTTACAGAACACTATACATCTCACAGTACGATGAATCAAGGCCTTTTACTAGATCAAGGAGGTTTCCAATTTCGTGAACATTGTCTCCAGATGATTGCTTCAGCAAGCATGAAACTCGAGTAGAGACTGAACGTTCTAATTCACTGGAGTTTCGTTAAGTTTACTAACTCCACAACGATAAACTGAAAACAAATGATAGCTCAAAAGTCTATAGATCCTGTTCTTCTTGCGCAGAAGCAAGGATCTAGTAATATGCTACCGACCCGGTCGGCATTTGGAGAGTTGTCGACAAGCCCTCCGAGAATTTATTTTCGAATCCTTGGAGGGCTTGTCGAAAACTCTCCACATGCGGAAAGGTCGGTGGCATATGTGTGTCTGCATGTTCATGGTCCGGTACCTTTACAATGGTATTCGCCTCCCTGTATCGCCGCAGTCGCACCAACCTCTTCTTCACATTCGTCTTCCTGTTGCGGAATTTTGGTCTTTTTACACCACTCAGCCATGTGTAGGGTGAGGCGTTTCTGAACAAATTGTAACATTCACCGGTCGTGTCATTGACTAATGAACTCACTGTGATCTTCCTAAAGCTGCATTCTATAGTATTGTTTAATAATTGTGCTTATTGTACTCGACTGTCTCTCTCTCTAGCTCCCTCCAGCCTCTCCCCCCCCCCCCCCCTCCCCGATACTTGCCACCTTGATTCCCACTACGCACAATCCCCATCACAATTTTTACCACCCTAGCCCTAGGTCACAATGCAATGCAGCACAAATCTATACTGATGTGTTGCCAGAGAATCGCACTATTCCTCTACCCTATGCTCTATACTCTCAACATCTCTTTCCTCTTATAATCACGCTGATTTTTGTCGCCTCCTTTTCCTCGCGCTATTGGGCGCTTTCGATTACACGCATTTCGGTCAATTCTAGAATTAGTTATTGTTGATGTACAGTTCGATTTAATACACAAAAAGTGACAAAATCCGTCGTTAGAATTGATTTTATCCAATTCCGTCGAATCCGTCAATTCTGAAGAGAGGGCGGAATTTCTCTAATTCTGGCGCCAGAATTGCACAGTCCGTGTGTTACTGGTCTGGTCATGACTCAAGCGCGCGAAGAGCCTCCCTGGCCGGCGTGTGCGCGATGCTGGGTCCACGTGCGCGCGAGGGTGTACGTGATCTCTTTTTTACGATTCATCAATTGTGTTTGTGACATGACATGAATAAAATGCGTTGTGAATTTCAGTCGTTCGTTTACAAGGCCGGAATCCGCTCATTCTGGTCATTCCAGAATTTAAAAAAACCAGTTCCAGAATTGTGTAAACGTGTAATCGAAAGCGCCCATTGAAATGTTGTACCCCCATCACAACTGCCCTCTTTTCTCAAGACCCTCCGTATAATAATTATTCTAGTGATTGTTAGTCTTGGTCATATGCTGTCTGATGAGTGTTTCACATGAAACTCCGAGTAACAGCGGCAAGAGATTTTTTTGCCTCATTGCTGTGTAATCATTGCATATCTTTTTTAAGTAAAAGTGGGGAGGCTTCCTGCGGTTTCATAAGCAGTTCGGAGTAGAGCCTACACGCTCTCTTCCATAGACACTGCAATAGTTCAACTCATTTCACCATAATCATTCCAACGTTTCGGCAAATTGCCTTAACAATCAGGTTCACAATGGTGTGCAAGCTCCCAAACCAGCATTGATAAAGGCCAACAACTCCCTGTCAGTAAGAGGGTGTGAGAAGCAGCGCGAAAAAGAGTTCAGCTAATAGCGCTAACATCGACTATCAGTGGAGGGGACTACAGCTGAGGTAAAAAATAAAAAATAAAAAACACTTTATTCAGCGGCGAATGTCATGATCCAAGAGCAAGCTCTACCTGAGTCAGACCTACCAGCAACTTTCTCACAATACGCAGACAACACTACTGCCCATCAGAACGAGCGATCATCGGTGGAAGAAACCGTCCGTGTGTGTGAACCCGTTTCTCGGATGACAATTTGAATCTTAACGTGTCAAAAACTCAATAGTCAATACTTCACTGTGACCAAGGAAGATGATTCCTGGAAATCGGTGAAGCTGCTGGGGAGTATGCTAGGCACAGCAGAAGACATCGCAGCCAGAGTGTCTGCTGCCAATCGGGCATTTGCAAGCATTCCATGGAAACGCCACAACCTGAATTCCAGGCTGTGTATGTTTTCCTGCCTGATATTGCCTGTCTTGCTGTACAATTGTGCGCTTTGGACATAATAATTATTATTATCATGACATTCGGTGCTGAATAAAGTGTTTTTGTTTTTTTTAACCTCAGCTGAAGTCCCCTCCACTGATAGTCGATGTTTGCGCTATTAGCTGAGCTCTTTTTCGCGCTGCTTCTCGCACCCTCTTATTTACAGGGGAGTTGTTGGCTTTTATCAATGCTGGTTTGGGAACTTGCACACCATTGTTGAAGCAATTTGCCGAAACGTTGGAATGATTATGGTCAAATGAGTTGAACTATTGCAGTGTCAATGGAAGAGAGCGTGTAGGCTCTACTCTGAACTGTATCTTTTTTAAATAGAAGAAATCAGATGAAAACGCGGTATGAAACTTATGAAGCAACTATCCACGCATACTATGCACATTATCTTGTTAGAGTCGTAGATAGTTGCTTCATACATGTAACTCGTTTCCATGTGATTTATTCTGTTTTAAATACTTCAAGTACACGTATGTTCATGTAGGCGCGGAGCCATACCTGTCTAGAGAAGGGCAGGCACCTAAAACATTCCCGGAAAACGATCATCCCACAGCCCACACATGTCCAGTCTTTCCACTGTCTACCCACACCAAACGCAGATCGGCTATGCACTGTACATGTACATGTGCATGCCGTGTTTCTTATGACACTCTAACAGCATGACTGACAGCAACGAGAAGATGTCTTTTACTTGAAGTGTGTGTGTCACTTTTATCCGCAAAGTAATCATCACTGACCGGGATTCCCAGTAATCCAGGTAAATGCCAATGTGAAATAATGACAACAAGGAAATGCACGTCATGAGGGTAACCGGTGGGGGGTGGGGGGGGGGGGGTAAGCTGGTTTATGTTGACAATACTAGTATCTTAGGACTACGAATCCGCTTTAGGAAAGTGCAGTTATCTGGAGCCGGTATTTGTTTGGTGTATTTTATTCTATTTCACAAGAATGAACAGGCATTGCTGCCTTCCTGCCCGGAAAGGTTCATTGTTCCAGCTCTCAAAGAATGACGAAGATTGTATGATAATCTACATGTATATTAATTTTCCGAAGGACGTACCCAGAGTGCTGACAGTGCTCAACACCACAAAGGCAGAGCGTAGTACACAACAGAACAACAAGGACTTCAAGGAGCAGAAAACAAGCCTTGATTGTCCTTGTTGTTCTGTTGTGTATATTCATTTTCAAAATTTATTCGAATGGCCAATACAACATCGGCACGTGACTCGTGCCAATTGCATACTATTGTTTATAAAGCCGTGGGAATCCATATGGCTACTCAGTGTGATCCTGCAGCGTTGATCACACCTCTTACAATCTACATGTACATCTACAGTACAATATAGGAATCTTGTGAGTATGGTTTGGGAATGCAAAATCACCACACTGTTAGAATACTTTCTGGGGTTTTTAAAAATGACAAATATTCACTGTGCCATTGTCAATTGTTAAGCCCATGGATCCTTCCATGACTGACATGCGCACTGTAACAATTATTATTGTCAATCAAGATCTTCAAACTATTTCTTGTATGGATAAATTATAAGAATATTATATTGATAGTTCATTCCTCACATGTTCGAAAGCTTCTTTTGAACTTCGTGACATGATTTCGAGTGTACTAGCTACATGTTCAAGTAGATAGGATATATTATATTGAAAAAACTTGTTCACATTTAAAAACTTGTTCAGGACTTGATCAGAAAAATGGCATGTGCATGATGTGTGGCGTAAGTTGACTATAGTGAACTGGCACTCAATGGCAGATTGTATGATGAATGTAGTCTATGAGCAGCTTTGTCACTTAAACTTATTTGCGATGATCTGTTTGCATAGTGTGGTCGAGCCGTTCGTGGTGTTGCAGCCGGGTGCAACAGTTTCGTTTTGATGAATCTAGTCTGTGAGCAGCTTTGTCACTTAAACTTTTTGCGATGATCTGTTTGCATAGTGTGGTCGAGCCGTTCGTAGTGTTGCAGCCGGGTGCAACAGTTTCGTTCGCGTGTCCGTGCCGGTTGTGCGCCGACCATCAGCTAGGGTTGCAGTGTTGTCCACGAATCCACTATGGCCATTGAATGTTGGCTGTTCGAGCTGTGCTGGCTGGGCATGTTGCTGAGGACATTCAGATGTTTGAAAGTCGTTCTTCACATCCACGGGTGCAGTCATGGGTTGACCTAGGTGGTACTGATCGTACATATATGGTGGAACAGGTGCCCGATTGAAATATACGCTGGGATGGATGTTGCCAGACATTAGGTTGACAAGGCTAGATCAGAGAACTGAGGTCGTTGCATCATGCGAATTCTCTTCTCCTTAGATCTTTTATTCTGAAACCATACTTGCACCACTCTCTTCGTCAAGCCAGTTTCCTTGGCAACCCGTTCCTGAACATGTTTGGGGGGCTTGGGATTGCGTTGCAACGTGTTCATGAGTACGGAAAGCTGTTCTGGTTTGATGTGTATGCGAGGACCTCGTTCTTTGTTTGCTTCATCTGACCGAGATCTCTCCGAATTTTGAAGTCCAGGGGGGGCGCTGTCACTCACGGTGCGTATGTGTCCTTCGCTGGTTGTTTGGCCCTTTGGTGAAGCTGCTTCTGGTGATAATTCGAATTCCGCGTCGTTTGTGTGACCAGACCACAGATCTGCAATGCTCATACCCAACTGTGGCGTCTGGTGTTGAGGCAGAGATGATGACACATGCGTTGAGGAGTGTTGGTGCGATGTCGGACTTAACTCCAATGGGGGAGACATGAGCATGCCTACACAACATAATGCAGAACACAAAATTAATATGCAATAATAATTAATATGCAATAATAACGCGGACGTGTGATCCATGCACCATTATTGTAATGTTTCTCTTGTTTTTGTAGCAGAGGTGACTCTCATTCAGACGCATAGCCACCCAATCCGTCATGTAACCATGGCGTGAGATCAGATTCCACAACTGCGAAACGGGTGCTCAGCATCTAAGATGGAGCAATGGCACAGAAGACATGGAGCGATGGATAGAAATGTGTGATTTTTACACAAGTATAATTATATCTATCGTCAATGTCTTACTTTGTAAATCTTCTGTTGTAGCAGGCATTGTTGAATGAGGCACCACACCGGAATCTCCATCAGTGGCTGGTGTTGTTGTAGTACCACTGGCACACCAGAAGCATTTCATCACGGCGTTGGGCTGCAACAACATGGCGTCCGTTGCCGCTGGCCGCGTGTTACAAACTGCACACATGCGGCACTGCTGATTGTTGGCCATCTTGCCGAATGTCTGGCAGTACGAGCCACCAGTGATGTCCTTACTGCACAAGCTGCAGCTGTGAGGATTGGACCAGAAGGATATAATTATGAGAGACAAAATCGATTAACTAAATATCCTGGCAGATACAGCTACAATTGAGTGATTTTATTTGGTTACATGGTTGATATGGGTATATGGGTGATATCGTAGTTCTGATGTTTCATGATGTTTCATATCTGCATTTCCGTCTTTCCTAGGAGCCGTTTGTCACACCACTACCACCCGTCCCCTCTTCTTCCCGAAGCCTGCGCCCAATACGTTTGCATACACGCGTATCTAGCAGGCAGTACACAACATGACTGGTAGGATAACTTATCATGGACGATGATTGCTGTTTTCCGGGATGTACGTGACACATGTAATCATGCGGAACACTCTGCCGAACCGGAAAACTGAATATCTCTCGTCGTAACGTCTGTCAGGACTATACGGAATTCGTATTCACTACCTAATCACCTGTCCGGACATATTTTGACATCGCGGTACTTCACAGTTGGTTTCTGGTGTAGCGTCTCTCTCTCTCTCTCTCTCTCTCTCTCTCTCTCTCTCTCTCTCTCTCTCTCTCTCTCTCTCTCTCTCTCTCTCTCTCTCTCTCTCCCTGTCTCTCTCTCTCTCTCTCTCTCTCTCTCTCTCTCTCTCTCTCTCTCTCTCCCTCTCTTCTCTCTCTCTTTCTCTCTCTCTCTCAGTTCTTTCAGTTCTCTCTCTCCTCTATCTCTCTTTCTCTCCCTCTCTCTTCTCTCTCTCTTCTCTCTCTCTCTCTCTCTCTCTCTCTCTCTCTCTCTCTCTCTCTCTCTCTCTCTCTCTCTCTCTCTCTCTCTCTCTCTCAGTTATCTGGAGACGGTATTTGTTTGGTGTATTTTATTCTATTTCACAAGAATGAACAGGCATTGCTGCCTTCCTGCCCGGAAAGGTTGATTGTTCCAGCTCTCAAAGAATGACGAAGATTGTATGATAATCTACATGTATATTAATTTTCAAAATTTGTTCGAATGGCCAATTCAACATCGGCATGTGACCCGTACTAATTGCATACTATTGTTAATGAAGACGTGGGAACCCATATGGCTACACAGTGTGATCCTGCAGCGTTGATCACACTTCTTACAATGTAACATGTACAGTACATTATAGGATACTCGTGAGTATGGTTAAGGAATGCAAAATCACCACACTGTTAGAATACTTTCTGATGGTTTTAAAAATGACAAAATATTCACTGTGCCATTGTCAATTGTTAAGCCCATGGATCCTTCCATGAGTGACATGCGCACTGTAACAATAATTATTGTCAATCAAGATATATAACTGGTTGTTTTAGTGATTCTTATTATGTGACGATGTCCCACTGATGATAGTCACACGAAAACGTTCTGGAATTGTTTCATTTTAATTGTTTATACATGGTTATGAGTGCACAAATGATATTTTTCATTTCTATGTCAATCAAGATCTTCAAACTATTTCTTGTATGGATAAATTATAAGAATATGATATTGATAGTTCATTCCTCACATGTTCGAAAGCTTCTTTTGAACTTCGTGACATGATTTCGAGTGTACTAGCTACATGTTCAAGTAGATAGGATATATTATATTGAAAAAACTTGTTCACATTTCAAAACTTGTTCAGGACTTGATCAGAAAAATGGCATGTGTATGATATGTGGCGTAAGTTGACTATAGTGAACTGGCACTCAATGGCAGATTGTATGATGAATCTAGTCTGTGAGCAGCTTTGTCACTTAGACTTATTTGCGATGATCTGTTTGCATAGTGTGGTCTAACCGTTCGTGGTGTTGCAGCCGGGTGCAACAGTTTCGTTTTGATGAATCTAGTCTGTGAGCAGCTTTGTCACTTAAACTTATTTGCGATGATCTGTTTGCATAGTGTGGTCGAGCCGTTCGTGGTGTTGCAGCCGGGTGCAACAGTTTCGTTTGCGTGTCCTTGCCGGTGGTGCGCTGACCATCAGCTAGGGTTGCAGTGTTGTCCACGAATCCACTATGGCCATTGAATGTTGGCTGTTCGAGCTGTGCCGGCTGGGCATGTTGCTGAGGACATTCAGATGTTTGAAAGTCGTTCTTCACATCCACGGGTGCAGGCATGGGTTGACCTAGGTGGTACTGATCGTACATATATGGTGGAACAGCTGCCCGATTGAAATATACGCTGGGATGGATGTTGCCAGACATTAGGTTGTACAAGGCTAGATCGGAGAACTGAGGTCGTTGCATCATGCGAATTCTCTTCTCCTTAGATCTTTTATTCTGAAACCATACTTGCACCACTCTCTTCGTCAAACCAGTTTCCTTGGCAACCCTTTCCTGAACATGTTTGGGGGGCTTGGGATTGCGTTGAAACGTGTTCATGAGCACGGAAAGCTGTTCTGGTTTGATGTGTGTGCGAGGACCTCGTTCTTTGTTTGCTTCATCTGAACGAGATCTCTCCGAATTTTGAAGTCCAGGGGAGGCGCTGTCACTCACGGTGCGTATGTGTCCTTCGCTGGTTGTTTGGCCCTTTGGTGAAGCTGCTTCTGGTGATAAATCGAATTCCGCGTCGTGTGTGTGACCAGACCACAGATCTGCAATGCTCATACCCAACTGTGGCGTCTGGTGTTGAGGCAGAGATGATGACACATGCGTTGAGGAGTGTTGGTGCGATGTCGGACTTAACTCCAATGGCGGAGACATGAGCATGCCTACACAACATAATGCAGAACACAAAATTAATATGCAATAAAAATTAATGTGCAATAATAACGTGGACCTGTGATCCATGCACCATGATTGAAATTTTTTCTTGTTATTATACCAGAGGTGACTCTCATTCAGACGCATAGCGACCCATTGCATACATGTAGACATGGCGTGAGATCAGATTCCACAACTGCGAAACGGGTGCTCAAAGATGGAGCAATGACACACAAGACATGGAGCGATGGATAGAAATGTGTGATTTTTACACAAGTATAATTATATCTATCGTCAGTGTCTTACTTTGTAAATCTTCTGTTGTAGCAGGCATTGTTGAATGAGGCACCACACCGGAATCTCGCTCAGTGGCTGGTATTGTTGCAGTACCACTGGTACACCAGAAGCATTTCATCACGGCGTTGGGCTGCATAAACATGGCGTCCGTTGCCGCTGGCCGCGTGTTACACACTGCACACATGCAGCACTGCTGATGGATGGCGATATTGCCGAATGTCTGGCAGTACGAGCCACCAGTGATGTCTTTGCTGCACAAGCTGCAGCTGTGAGGATTGGACCAGAAGGAAATAATTATGGGACACAAAATCGATTAACTAAATATCCTGGCAGATACAGCTACAATTGAGTGATTTTATTCGGTTACATGGTTGATATGAGTATATGGTTGATATCGTAGTTCTGATGTTTCATGATGGTCCATATCTGCATTTCGGTCTTTCCTAGTAGCTGTTTGTCACACCACTAGCACCCGTCCCCTCTTCCTCCCGAAGCCTGCGCCCAATACGTTTGCATACACGCGTATCTAGCAGGCAGTACACAACATGACTGGTTGGATAACTTATCATGGACAATGATTGCTGTTTTCCGGGATGTACGTGACACATGTAATCATGCGGAACACTCTGCCGAACCGGAAAACTGAATATCTCTCGTCGTAACGTCTGTCAGGACTATACGGAATTCGTATTCACTACCTTATCACCTGTCAGGACATATTTTGACATCGCGGTACTTCACAGTTCGTTTCTGGTGTAGCGTCTCCCTTTCTATCTCTCTCTCTCTATCTCTCTCTCTCTCTCTCTCTCTCTCTCTCTCTCTCTCTCTCTCTCTCTTCTATCTCTCTTTCTTTCCCTCTCTCTTCTCTCTCTCTTTCTCTCTCTTTCTCTCTCTCAGTTCTCTCTCTCTCTCTCTCTCTCTCTCTCTCTCTCCCTCTTGTCAGTCATCTCGCCCCCTCCTCCTCCCCCCCCCCCCCCCCCATGGTGCTTGCTGTGTACGCCGATCCCGAGACATTTGGTGAGGGGAGTCCACCGCACCTCACCGGCGCAGCTCATGTAGCGCCTGCAAACCCATTGTGTTTTTTTGTTTTGTCTTTGTTTTGTTTCCCTTATTCCGTAGGTATGTGCACTGTGATAAAGAAATAGAAAAACGAATGCCCGATCTTGCAGTACAAACCCTCACCTCTTGTTGCATTGCGCAGGCGCCTTCACCACTAGTCCTTTGATTCCCATAGGTTCACTGATTGCCTGACCATTTTGCAGCAGTGGATTGGGCTGATCGAAGCCTGATTGGGAACTGGGTACACGTACATGTTGGGCATGTGTTTCAGACGTGGTAGAGGAGCTGTGTGAGACAGTAGCGTGGACACGGTGTTGTAATGCATGGCTGAGAGGCGCTGCACCTGTGTCGCTGGGACTCCAGCCGTGGCTCTGCCTTGCACCATGCGTCGCGCCATTTCTCAGTGATGATGTCGGCGGATTGTGCTTGGTTTGGCGAAGGTCTTGAAATGCATTCCCATGCTGATTATGCGTTCGCACACTACCCAGTTGTTGCCCATTTTCTGGAAACACAAAAAAGGAAGCACAAATAAAATTTGTTCCTAAGCATACTTTATAAAGTCAGAGTGGGTTTAGTTTCTACGTACAGGACAGTATGGTACGTTCGGGCCTGGTTGAAATCTGGCTTTGGAATTTTTTTTCGTTGCTATCAGGTTCAGGCTCATTTCCTCTGTGCTGCGCTGATGAGTCCACAAAGGACGAAACAGTTCTGTACGCAGATTGAGTACGTACAGTGCAGTATGGCAAGCGACTTCAGTGCGTATTGGAGGTGATGAAGCAGGCGCAAGCACGAACCTACACCGGCTATCGAACACATTTTTAAAGTGGAAAAGAGTGCACACATGTATGACTGGTACGAACAAAAAATTAATGCCAGGGCTTTGCATGCAGTATGACTTTTCCTGGAGTTTTCCGCCCTTGTCATAGTGGTGGTTGAGGATGGCAACTGAGATATCTAACGGTCACCAATACCATACATGTAGCTTGAAGTTCACAAATATGTTGAGGGTACTCATTTACAAATTGGTGGAAATCGACCTTAGCCCCGTCTAAAGTTGTTACTTCCGTTGCAAGTGCAATAGAAGTTGAAGAAACCCTGAACGACATTGAAGCGCTAGTTGTAAAGGGTTAGGTCAGTTATCCAGTGTTCTGCGTAACTGAATGCGTTGTTTCCACTTGCGATGGTTCTCGAAGTCTGCTCGAACCCTGCCCCAGCATTCCATGCACCTGTTTGGAATTGCACTTGCTTGCAATCGTGTAGAATGTTACGGCTGATGGATCACATTCTGTCTATATGGCCGCGTATCCTGTCGCTCTATGCGATCGATCAACTATCATAGCAGGGGCTCGGGAAGGCCTTGCATTCGCTAGCCTACACTCGCAGGCAAGATCACAAGACGCGCGCCCGGATCAGATCGAATAGAATCGCTTCTTGTGACACGATTCGATTGCATACACAGTTTGTAAAAACACGGAATGGCACAAACTAAAACCCTGCTGCTTCGCAATTTGTACCTACTTTGTTTCGTTTGCCCCTGTGTATGTGTTCGGCTACACGATGAGGCACAGCGGATGAGATTATTGCTGTTCTGCGCGCACGCTGCTCGTAGCGCAGATACTCACAATCGACTTTGAGATAAAAATTATTATACTGCCCATTCACGCATCCACTATTGCACACATCTCTATACTGGACATTTCAAGTACAATGTCTCTGCACTAAAGCTACATCTAAGTTGACAGGCTGTTGTGAGTCGGATGACAGCTGACATGTACGTCTTGGGGTCTGTTTCGCGGAAGTGCTGCCAAAGTGACAATGCTAGCTTGTCATGTAACACATTATTTTCAGAGTGTCTGTGGAGGCCTCGGACGGCTTGGTGAAAGCCCAGTGAAGGAACTTCCTTCAGATATTGAAGGAAAACAGAACGGCTGATGGCTCTACCCCGATCCCAAGCCCCTTTGGAAGCCATTACAATTCTTACCTTGGTAATGCCCGTCAGTCTGCCCGGCCAAATGGGGTGATATCGGTGTGTGTGGAGTGTTACCGATGGTTAAGTCCTGGCTGCCGTGAGAGTGATTCAAAGACAGTTGAGACGGGAACGGTGTGACATTACCAGTCGCATACTGCAAGTTCGAGTAACTATGACCGAGTGCCGAAATGTCAGCACTATCCAACAGCGATGATGCCGCACCTGTGCCTGAACTAGCATCGGTCAGGCTAAGCAATGAATTGGTTGTTGCCACTGAAGTTGAATTTCCCTGTGAGGCATACACTGGTGAGGCATGGTCACCCTCGAAGACACTATTCAATAGCTCTCTAGGCTGCATTTTTATCTGAAAAATAGAAATTTCTTCTCAAAGGGTAGAAGTAATAATTGAACACTTTCAGAGCACGATATTCGCACCGCCTCTAAAGCAGAACAATATCCTTCCTCCGCTCAGAACTCAGTACGCTTTCAGCTTTGTTCTGCAGTCAAAGTGCAATATAATCTTTCAAGTCTCTGATGTCAATTATTGGTCGTTTTCAAGTTGGTGCACAAAGTGACCATCATACCAACCCAAGATAGACTGAAAGAAACGAGCAGAGACGGGCAATATGAGACCTAGATTGGTGGCCGCGTCGAAATTTCTCGTTATTGAAACTTGAAATTATGCTTCTCCAATTGGTGCTGCCGTGCGGCGTCCACTGCCTCATATAGGTTATGTGATGTGGCAATGATGAGTGTGGCCACGGTGCGGGGTAGCCTGTCTAAACAACGCACGGTGGACCCGTGGCCTGTACTAGAACAGTGCGTTCTCTTTCCCGTTCATGATGCTAACCCGGCCTTGGAGTGTTACTGCTGGCGCTCCTGCTGCTGCTGATGCTACTGTTGCTGTTGCTCTGGGAGAAGGTGAAGGTAGATTCTTTTGTGATTTTCAAGTTCACAGAGTCAACGTCACCAGCAGAAGGAAAGTTGTTTGAGTTATGACGCAAGCGGCGGTGCTTAGGTATTGGCAATTTTCCGCGGGACCACCTTAGCCCTGCACTGGTTCGTGTAGGGTCCACTTAGACACTACACGTCCTATATCGCGCTTAGCTGCGCACAGACAAATCATGCCTTTTTCCAGGCCTGTGGAGTGTAAGATAAGTAATGTCAGCCCAGGTCATGCTTCTCCAAAATGCCTGTGACTGTGATCTTCTACTGCTATTCTCTGAGCAGTGTGTACTTCAAGTAGTATTTTAGTAATGTAGAGCTGTGCAAAGTTGGAGTGACATTTTATGCAGTCTGGGTGAAGGCGGAGAAGGCATTACTGTACAATGAATCATTGCGCGATCTCTGGGTGTAGGCGGGGAAGGCATTACAATGAATCATTGTGCGATCTCCCTGACTATACCACTGAGCAGTCTCATGGTTTGCCACAAGAGAAGCTCTTGTTACTACGCAGCAAGCACTCACGGAGTTGTGAACATTGGGACTGAGGTCGTTTGAGTACGGGTGATGCGGGGGGGGGGGGGATCTCTGCGAGAAAAACGCAGAAAGAATGGAACTTCCTCAGACAGTCACAGGAACACGCCTATGCATACCGAAGCTCGATCCGATGAGACAATAGATAATTGCCTATATTTCATATTCCGTATTTCCTATCCTGATGTGGTTGCGTCGTCTGTCAGACAATATCACGGAAACCCCTAGCATGACACTTTCTTATGATTATTCCATTACCTTGTACATATCACGCCTGTCAACGCTGTCTCGCTTCTGCTCGCAACAAACAGTGGAGTTGTACTAGCAACGGCTCCAAAGTACATGTATCTGGAGGGGGGGGGGGAGGTGAGTAGTGTTATGTGATTGTGTGGTGACATTCATCCACACGATGTGGTTTGATTTGGTGTGCACATAAGCAGACAGTGTTGAGCAGTGGGCGATTGCACCATACCCTTCGCTGACACCTGTATTAGCTACAGCATTGCAAGTGCAACTGATAAAAGATGACCGCGTCAAAAAAGTAAGCTCTGTGTGCTTCATACATTACCGATGCTGAGACAGTGGTAAAGAGGGAGTGTGAGTGTATGTGGGAGTGTGTGTGTGAGAGAGAGTGTGTGTGTGAGTGTATGTGGGAGTGTGTGTGTGAGAGAGAGAGTGTGTGTGCGTGTGGGTGTGTGTGTGCGTGCGTGCGCGTGACTGCGTGTGTGTGTGTGAGAGAGAGAGACAAAGAGAAAGGAAGTGAAAGTACATATAGTGTAGATGTACTCGTACGAACATGTACATGGTTATTGTAGCGAGGAATTTGATATCAAGTTCTCATCAAGTCTCTGTTCGATGGCACACCAATACATACCGGCCGCTCCTATCAAGTAGGATATGACATGGCTGTTAGCTGTCTCAGCATTCACTCGCTTCCTCAGAATACTTATGATTGCATTTGATGAGAGGCACCAAACCTGGACGGCTAATCGCAGTGGGGATGGGACGATACCAGATGCCTAAGAACATTTGTAATAATTGCAGACCTGGTGTTGGAATCGTTACCATGTTCCACGACACCAACAGCACCCATTCCAATTTATCACGGAATGAAGAGAGTCGAAGCGATAAAGTACCAATAACGATTACTCGAGTACAGCCAATGGTATCCAAGACACGTAATTTACGGCTGTGGTCGGGAGGCATAGCGGAGAAATTTCTTCGCAACAGAGAGCTACTAACTATTGCGTCGTAGCATCGCAACATTGTCAGCATCGCGGGGTAGGGGAGGGAAGAGCCTGTCCTGTGGGTCCTAATGGCAGGCTATGCATTCTTAGGTGCCGTAGAGTCGCAATCTTCACATCAATGATCCATATCACACAGGGCGAAAGATAATGCACGAAATCTGAAGAGCTTGTTCCACGCATATCTGACTGATGGTTGATGGTTTTCTTCTTTTTCGTATCTACTTGAGAGCAGGAGACCACTAAGAAACATGAGTTTGAACAGAAGCAAAAGCTTAATAGGAAGTGAGATACGAGGGCAGCTGGGTCAGTGAAGGAAAGAACAAACATTGAATGGCCCTCGGTTGGTACTAGAACATTCTACCTCTCCAGAAAGAACATGCATTGCTACCTTCTTGCTTAGCCCAGTGCATCTCGCAAACCCTCACCCAAAGATGGCGAAGAAAGGAAGGAGGAGTTACTACATGGTATTGTGAAGTAAGCAGGCATAGATTAAAGCAGCGGGTGGGAAGTATGAATAGGATTATATCTCTGGTGAATGCAAAGTAGGTTCAGTCTTGTCCTATGGTGAATAGAGTAAAGATACGGAGGGATGAACACTTAGGACGATTAAAACTGTCTATCATCTTTCGAGATATTGAGTAGATCATAACCGCTATGAATGGTCGTGGACCGAGCAAGAGGCTCCATCACACCGCTTTATGATGGGAGTTTACGTTGTTGTTGTCTTGTATGGACATCTTGGTTATGAAAGGGGCATATGATGACACAAATAACATATTTCCAAGTCTGTGTTCCTCTGCTGAAAGTATCGATGGCAGAGCTCTGAGGTTCATCCGACTGGTGACCATTGCTCCTGGGTTGTGCAGCGGGTACTGAATACTCAGTCACCTGTTCATGAGTGGGTACGGTAACACTATCCAATCGTATTTGTCCCTCCGACTCCCATCGGCATAAATGTGATGCCGATCATGCCCTTCCCAAGTTCCTTTTGCTTTCCTTACCCTTCACATGCATCACGTAAAACTTAGCATGCTCCGACACGTCTGCCTTGAACTAAATTGAATTGGTTTGTTCGCCTTCTATGTTTGTGTGTAACCCTTTTATTGATAAGACATTTGTTCATCTTTTGTAGAAACCATGGCAATGGTCTGACGGGAAGACGTTGTGACTTGTGCATTAGATGAAATAAAAATCACATGCGAAAGCATCATCATCATCATCATCATCATCATCGCCATGGCTTATTCTCGCCGCCATTCTAAGACGATCATAATATTATACTATGACGAGGTTCTGGAGAAGTCGAACTGTGATGGAAAAGATTTAGGGCCACTATCTTTCCAAAAATAACCATCGATTTGGACAAGATCTAAACCATCCTGGCTGACGGATATACAGTGTATCACCAATGCCAAGGTAATTTGTAGTGATTGAAAACAGGATACGTAACTATATTGAAAAGGATTTGGACACAAAAGTACAAGTGATCTAACCACTTGTGTAGTTTGTATTAATCGGAAGAGAGCCAGCTATAAATAAGACAGTTAGCAGTCTTCCAGTGTCCAGTAACGGGTTCAGAGTGAATCAATACGAAGCGTTGGAGTGAATGAGACCAGTCGATCCCCTTCGCCTCATCATTTTGATCCAAAGGGACTGCGCACCCGTCCACCATGACTCCCATCACTCTACATCATCTCAACTTTACCCAATGGAAATGGACTTCCTTCCGCTCACCCTCACAGGTCTCGGCCACACAGGAAGTACGTGTGTATTCTGAATGTATAATATTATGTATGACTGTGTTGAAGTTGAGAACATGACAAAGGATTTGCAGGCGTGTGATGTCTTTTGTCTGAGACTCAGTGAGAGGAAGTACTCGAGATAGATACAACGACATATTTATGTTTGTTGGAAGCGCGCAAGCAAGTCGGTACATTCCGCACTGGGACAGCATGCTAAATATCTCTCTGACATATCCTTGTCACAACACGATCCCGACCAAATCTGTCCAGTGCGTGGCCAGGCTATTTTGCTTGCTTGGACGTTAACGCCTACGCATTTTCCCCATTAAATGCACACCATGTCTCCAATACTATTACGTCTCCAATGCTTCACGCTGGCGGGCTAGATCTGCAAACTCCGTGAATTCTCCCGCCTTCTGTGTTCACAGTCCCATACTCCCCTTGGAATAGTCTGCACGGCGCTGCTGCTGCTGCTGCTGTTGTTGTAGTTGTTGTTGTTGTTGTTGTTGTTGTTGTTGTTGTTGTTGTTGTTGTTGTTGTTGTTGTTGTTGCTGCTGTTGCTGTTGTTGTTGTTGTTGTTGTTGTTGTTGTTGTTGTTGTTGTTGTTGTTGTTGTTGTTGTTGTTGTTGTTGTTGTTGTTGTTGTTGTTGTTGATGATGTTGTTGTTGTTGTTGTTGTTGTTGTTGTTGTTGTTGTTGTTGTTGTTGTTGTTGTTGTTGTTGTTGTTGTTGTTGTTGTTGTTGCTGCTGCTGTTGCTGCTGCTGCTGCTGCTACAGCAGCTACTGCTGTGGCTGTAGTTACAGCCCCTCTCGTTGTCAGGAAATGTTTGCTTGTGCTACTTCTCATCCAGTTGACTTCTTATTATGACTTTGTACGTTATAATTTTGTTGAGCTCCGGTTTTCCCGTTCATTCTAACTCAAGTGCAGTTTAGCGTGTATTGGCTTGTGATTTCCTTTCTTCTGTTTGCTTGGCATTTTATCGCTCCACAGGTACCCTCGGTCTCAGGTGCTCTCACATTTGTGCAATTGTTGATTTTGGTCCTGAATTGTCCTCCCTGTTGCTTTGCTACCGTCCTCCTCCTTCCTCCACCTTTTTTTTTCTTAATTGGCCTCATTATGGCATTCGCTTCCATGTAATTGGGCTTGTAGCCCGTGTGTACTTGCGAATTCAAATACAAATACACATACATACAATTGTACATGTAGTACATGTTGAGTGTAGAACGAAAATATAAAAGGACAAGTCTCTAATAATAGTACATGGCGGAATGATGTGATGGCCATTACCGGGGTACAGGTACCAGGATCCACCTTACTTCGTTTTTCTTACCCGTTTATCACCTTCGTGTCTTTCTACACTGTTTCTTACCATGGCTGGATGTATTTACAGCCTTACAGTATCATTATCACGAGTTGTTTGCCACCCAACTCAGGCAATCAATCTTCCCAGAAACTATAAAAGTACACGTCTCCAATACCAGTACAGTCTCCTTCTATAGTAGTAGAGGTCTAACCGCCTTTGAAAAAATAGATGTACTGTACATTTCGAAAAAGTGGTTGCGACTTCGGCGATGAATTTTTAGGATTGAATTTGCTCCCACACCTTCTTGCAGGCTTGCCGAGTCGAAGATTCGATGGGCTTCGCGTGTGCTCTGGATGGCAGTCGTGAGTCAGTCAAGTGTCAAGTCAAGCGGCGGAATAGCGCGAGCTCCAGTGTGGGAGCAAATTCATTCCTGTACATCTATTGAGGAAAATACGATATGTTGCCCAGAAGGGTACTGGAGTTCCCGGATGTACCTTCTGGTAGGCCCATGCAGGTGAGTGTCGACTGCCATTGTGTAGCTCAATTGCCGTCTGTACACGGATCATGTAGAAATCACACAGGGGTGAGATGGTGTGAAAGCAATGGGGAAGTGTGGGATAGACCATGCGACGACTGCATGTCGCTATCAGTCATGTTCACGCAAATGAGCGCATACGGCATAGCGTGTGAGCAAAGCTAAACACAGCAGGGTGGGTCTGGAACAGGGTGCTTGAAAGTGTGCCTGTGTGTTGTATGCACCTTGTCCTTACGTGGAATAATGAAAGACAGGCAATGCATTGTCTTTACACAAAGAGTAATTCGACCGGCGTGGTTTCAGGCACCAACATGGCCGACTCCTTCCTTGCATGGTCACGCTACCAGCACTGTGTATGCATGTACATGTACATGTTATGCCAGACGTGTATCTATTAACACAGACGTGCCCTGAGGTGACGATGGGGAAGGAGGCGAAGAAAACAATCTCCCACTTCCTCACCCGCAGGCTTTGAATTTTCAGGCCATCAGAGAGCGTGTGTAAATGATTTGAGGAGGCTTTTACTTTTCCCCTAGAGCTCCTGACATTTATAAACACGGCAGTGAGGATCTGCAAAAGGAAGCCAAAAGGGCCGTCAACATCCCATAGGAAACCTCAGAGAATACTTCCGTTCTAGATTCCTATGCAGCAAGGGAATGCCTTCTCGCCTTGGCATCCCATAAAAGTTACAAAAGAGATTGCGGTCCCTTCCCTCCTTATGGCTGGACCTTCTGCAGCCGAGTTTATTTTAGGTCTCATGCACTAGCTCAGTAGATACTGGGTTTGATAGCGGTAACAGCAGTCCTTGAGAGGAAGGTGAAAACTTGTGATACAGATAGCGAGTCGGTAACAGACAACCCAAGCCGGTGGAATCCTGCCGTTCTCTCGTCACATTCTCTTAAACGAGCGATACGAGTACTTAGCCGTGAGCAGCTCATGCAGCAATTAGACAGGCTCGCAGTGTTCCATGCACAGGAGGGAAGCGGGGGGGGGGGCACTCATCAACTGAATTCATACCCACTTTTTTATGCATGTACTCGTATGGGGCATGTGGCAACTTCCTCCCGTCGGTGATGTTCTAATTACTTCAGGATACACACATACATCTTGTGTACATGCCATGGAGAGAAGGAGAGGGAGAGAGAGAAAACGTGTGTGTTTGTTTGTGTGTGTGTGTGTGTGTGTGTGTGTGTGTTTGTGTGTGTGTGTGTGTGTGTGTGTGTGTGTGTGTGTGCTCCATTAGTGTCTCCCTTCCCCTCCTCCTCCCTCACATACAACACGTTCATCTTGTAGGTAAATATGGATACTGAACTTGTAAAAACACGAAATGGACTCGACGCTCCAAGGTCCGCATCAGTACTGCTGTATTGGTACAGTGTTCCTTGGAGTTCACTGATCCGCACTACAGCTCGTGCACTCATAGCCCGTGAACTTTGATACCACCACCTTGGTAAGCACAGCATAGACGTATGTATGGACAATGGTCTTTTTTCACCTTCACGCCTTCACGCATGACCAGTACGAGATGATGTGAAAGAGATGGTCACTTTCCAGCAATCTAGTGCCAGGCACACTTGTACATGAAGTCCCTGAAACATGACCTCGCAGCATGGCGTTAGGGAGTGCACCATTTCCAACATAATGTATTTGCCCTTCTTCAATAATGCATTTGCAATCTTCTAACACGGGAGCACCGTGTAATGTTACATTGATTTGCAGATGTTCTCACTTCTCCAACAGGTGCCACGCACAAACCCATTTCCTTGTCGGCCCCTGGACTCACACCAGCTAATTGGTCGTACATCAGTTCTTGCCCAACACAATGTCATGTATTTCTCACGGGATCACGATGGAGCAGAGGGGAACGCGGCTCGTTTTCCGCTTGCAACTGCAGCACAACGTGCACATGTACATGATCGCTGCTTGGGGCACGGCTGTCCAGCAGTTTGGGGCACGGCTGCCCAGCAGTTTGGGGCACGGCCGGCCAGCAGTTTGGTACACGGCTGCCCAGCAGTTTGGGGCACGGCTGCCCAGCAGTTTAGATTCAGTTTGTGTGCCTCGCAAAGATGCTCTACGGAGGGCCACCCAGTGCCTTTTCCGATGCAGCCGACCCCATAGCCACAGTAGCAGAAGCAGAGGGCAATTTCGATGAATCCATGAGCTCTTTCTTGATCATCCAAATTAAGTTGAGTTTAGTTCACACGATCGCGCTACCACCTTTCGGTTCCCAGTTCCTGATCATTGTGTCTGCTGACTGTTGACTGTTGATTCACCAACCCGGTTTTAGTCGATTGTCTTGGGCACTAATTAAAGGTATGAGGTATAGTCACGAGCTCTCCCGAATCTCTCTTACTCGGACTTGTAGATGTCCAGAGGGAATAACGGCTTCAATATCTCAGCTGTTGGCCTGTGGACAATGTGGCGTTACCCTTGCAGCATCCGTACGTGCAAGTCAGAGAAACCTCCTTCACTTCACGGCGATAGCGGCAGCAACGACGAGTTTGGAACTACATGTACTTGCTGTCATCCCGAGAACGAGCACAGAAAGTGCCAGTGATTTTCAAATCTACATGACATTGTATTTCATTGGACTTAGAAAGATTGCTACAGGAGTCTGGAGTCTGTGTGGTACACTCTACCTTCATACTACAGGTGACACAATTTTTTAAGTACTAGTATGTATCAGTTTGGCTTGCATTTTTCTCGCTTTGCGCACGTAATCGTAATTATGCATGTACAGGAATGAAAACATACACGAATAGGCGCACACGGTCGTACACGCACACGCGCGCACTGCACCACTCCTGTGCTGGGAGTGCGAACATGAAAACGCCGTAAATGCACTTGAAAGTAGCGCTCAGTACACGCGAGGTGTGAATAGTTGTAACCAATATACTGAATAAGTACATGAAATTGCATGAAACCGCTCACAGGAACACCACACGTTTGCACTCAATGGCTGTCCTGTATGCGCAATATCTGACATCAATAACTACATAGAACCAGTGAGGGCTTTACGACGGTGTCAATGAGAACTCTTGTGCGAGCTTATACGAACGATCCTGAGGGGGTGAGAGAGGTTCTTTCTTTTTCTGACCAGTGATACACGAATAATGCGTATCTTTCGCCGTTCCTTCGACATGTTACGATACGGAACTCAGGGGAGGAACGTATTTGATGAACAACGTGCCGATAGGATCTCCGGCCATCCGTCGCCTTCTGGTACAGGTGTAACCATGTTCTCGCATGGCCTACGATTTTCTCACCCACTTGTAAAAACAAAGTAGCTTTGAACTTGGAACATTGCAAGAATCGTGCGTATGTCCCTGGGGTCACACAAAAGGCACGATCTTGAAATGCCTGGCTCTGTTCTGCAGAAGCTGCCGTTTATGAAGCCAGAAATGGCCACCGGAGAGGGTTTGCCAATTGAAGTTTCTCATCGGGCGGAACACAACGCACTGGAGCCTGTTTCCCTCTCCCCCTGCAAAACACTCAAACACTTTCGCTTTCTCTCTTCTAGATCTATTTACATTCGCCCTTATTCGCCCGATATAGACGAGGCTCGGTGTAAATGGCAGCCAGTTCGACAGTTCGACAAATCCTGACTTCATGTCTTCTCTTCGGTCGCGAAGCCGGGAATGTTCTCGTTCACTTCTCTGAACCTGAAGTCACTTGTGTAATATATTATACTGCTGTGTGACTAACTACTGAACGGTCACATGCCTTTACTATCCCTGACGACACCAACTTACACCTTCCGTACTTACCTTAGCTCGGTGAAGCTGTGTTCAGTACCGTCCGTGCATGTGATTAATTACAGTGGGGATGTGACGATACCTGATGCCTAAGAGTAAGAACATTTGAAATAATTGCAGACCTGGTGTTGGAATTGTTTCCATGTTCCACGACACCAACAGGTTCCCCTCCTATTTTTCACGGAATGAGGAGAGTCGAAGCTATAAAGTAGCAATAATCATCATTCGATTACATACAATGGTATCCAAGACACGTAATAATTATAACTGTGGTCGGGAGGCATGGCGCCGCCATGCCTCCCTAGAAATTTCTTCGCAACTGAGAGCTACTGACTACCATCAGCGATCTGAATCTTCCGATTCGCTGGCCACTCGTATGTTATACCGCTTCTGTTTCCTCGCTTGCTATTGCGTTGTAGCATCGCAGCATTGTCAGCATCGCGGGATAGGGGAGGGAAGAGCCTGTTCTGTGCGTCCAAGGAGCAGGCTACTAGTATGCATTCTTAGGTGCCGTAGAATCGCAATCTTCACAACATCAATAAGTTAACCCATATTACACAAGGCGAAGGACAATGCATGAAATATGAAGAGCTTCTTCCACGTCCACAATATGATTGCTGGTTTATTTCTTTTTCGTATTTACTTGCGAGCAGGGGACCACTAAGAAACATGAGATCGAACAAAAGCAAGAGCATAATAGGAAGTGAGATACAAGGACAGCTGGGTTAGTGAAGGAAAGAACAAACATGGAATTGCGCTCGGTTAGTATCAGAACATTCTACCTCTCCAGAAAGAACATGCATTGCTTAGCCCAGTCCATCCCCCAAACCCTCACCGGAAGATGGCGAAGAAAGGAAGGAGAAGGAGTTACTACATGGTCTTGTGAAGTAAGCAGGCATAGATTAAAGTAGCGGGTGGGAATTATGAATCGGATTATATCTCTGGTGAATACAAAGTAGGTTCAGTCCTGTCCTCTGGTGAATAGTGTAAAGGTACGGAGGGATGAACACTTAGGACGCTCAAAACTGTCTATCATCTTTGGTCATATTGAGTAGACCTTACCCGACATGGATGGTGTTGGACCGAGCAAGAGGCTCCATCACACCGCTTTATGATGGGAATTTACGTTGTTATTGTCTTGTATGGACATCATGGTTCTGCAAGGGGCATATGGATGACAAAACAAGACATTTCCAAGCCTGTGTTCCTCTGCTGAAGGTATCGATGGCAGAGAGCTGAAGCTCGTCCAACTGGTGACCATTGCTCCTGGGTCGTGCAGCGGGTACTGAATACTAAGTCACGTGTTCATGTGTGGGTACGGTAACGGTATTCAATCGTACTTGTCCCTCCGACTCCCCATAAATGTGATGCTGGTCATAACCACTCCCTTCCCCTGTTCCATTTGCTTTTCTTATCCTTCATATGCATCACGTACTTGGCATGCTCCGACACGTCTGCTTTGGACTAAATCGAATTTGTTTGTTCGCGTTCTATGTATGTGTGTAACCATTTTATTCATCTTTTGTAGAATCCGTGTCAATGGTCTGACGGAAAGACGTTGTGACTTGTATATTTGATGAAGTAAAAATTCACATGCCAAATCATCATCATCATCATCGTCATGGCTTGTACCCGCCGCCACTCTAAGACGATCATAATAATATTATGATCGTCTTTTAAATTAAGATAGTGGCACTACATCTTTTCCATCGCAGTTCGACTTCTCCAGAACCTCGTCATAGTATAATATTATTACTTGTATATCTTTCCAAAAATAACCATCTATTTGGACAATATCTAAACCATCCTGGCTGAATTGTATTGTCAACAATGCCAGGGTAATTTGTAGCGATTGAAAACAGGATACATGACTATATTGAAAAGGATTTGGACACAAAAGTAAAAGTGATCTAACCACTAGTGTAGTTTGGATTAATCGGAAGAGAGCCAGCTATAAATAAGCAGTCTTGCAATGCCCAGTAACAGACTGAATCAATACGAAGCGTTGGAGTGAATGAGACCAGTCGCTCCTCTTCGCCGCATCATTTTGTTCCAAAAAGGGACTTTTCTACCCGTCCAACATGACTCGCATCACTCGACACCATCTCAACTTTACCCAATGGAAATGGACTTCCTTCCGCTCACCCTCACAGGTCTCGGCCTCACAGGAAGTACGTGTGTATTCTGAATGTATATGTACTTCATGACTGTGTTGACGTTTTTTGCGAACGTGATAAAGGATGTGCGAACGTGTGGTGTGTTTTGTCTGAGAGGAAGTACTCGAGATAGATAAACCTACATATTTATGTTTGTTGGAAGCGCGTAAGCAAGTTGGTATCTTCCGCACTGGGACAGCAGGCTAAATATCTCTCTGACATACCCTTGTCACAACACGATCCAGTCCAAATCTGTCCAGTGCGTGGCCAGGCTATTTTCCTTGCTGAAACTTACTTAACGCCTACGTATCATCCATTCACCTACATGTACATCTAAACTGTCATGCATCCTGAGTGAGGTTATTTCGTATTTGGAATAGATGCCTTGGGCACTGCTACATGTAAATATTAGTCCCTTTCCAAGAACACCGATCAATATTTTAGTACATGCATTGGCTACATAGCCCAGGAGTGTACTGGAGTTCCCGGATGTACGTTCTTGAAGGCCCATGCAGGCGAGTGTCGACTGATTTGTGTAGCCCAGTTGCAGTCTGTCCACGAATCATGTAGAAATCACACAGGGGTGAGATGGTGTGAAGGCAATGGGGAAGTACAGTGTGGGATAGACCATGCGTGGTGTGAAGGCAATGGGGAAGTGTGGGATAGACCATGCGACGACTGCATGTCGCTATACAGTCATGTTCACGCAAATGAGTGCATACGCATACGGCATAGCGTGTGAGCAAAGACAGCAGGAATGGGTCTGAAACAGGGTGCTTGAAAGTGTGCCTGTGTGGTGTATGCACCTTGTCCTTACGGGGAATAATGAAAGTGACAAAGCACTGTCTTCAGGGTACACAAAGAGCAATTCGGCCGGCATGGTTTCAGGGAGCAACATGGCCGACTCCTTCCTTGCAAGGTCACGCTACCAGCACTGTGTATGCATGTACATGTACATGTTATGATAGGCGTGTATCTATTACAGGCGTGCCCTGAGGTGACGATAGGGAAGGAGGCGAAGAAAACAATCTCCCACTTCCTCACCCGCAGGCTTTGAATTTTCAGGCCATCAGAGCGTGTGTAAATGACGCGAGAAGGTTTTTTCTTACCCCCTAGAGCTCCTGACATATTTATATACACGGCAGTGAGGATCTGCAAATGGAAGGCAACACGACAGTCAACATGCCATAGGAAACCTCAGAGAATACTTCCGTTCTAGATTCCTCTGCAGCAAGGGAATGTCTTCTCGCCGTGGCATCCCGTAAAAGGTAAAAACTCGATTCCGTTCCCTTCCCTCCTTATGGCTGGACCTTCTGCAGCAGAGTTTATTTTAGGTCTCATGTACTAGCATAGTAGATACTGGGTTTGATAGCGGTAACAGCAGTCCTTGAGAGGAAGGTGAAAACTTGTGATACACTGTAACAGATAGCGAGTCGGTAACAGACAACCCAAGCCGGTGGAATCCTGCCGTTCTCTCGTCACATTCTCTTAAACGAGCGATACGAGTACTTAGCCGTGAGCAGCTCATGCAGCAATTAGACAGGCTCGCAGTGTTCCATGCACAGGAAAGAAGCGGAGGGGAGGGGGGGGGCACTCATCAACTGAATACATACCCACGTTTTATGTATGTACTCGTATGGGGCATGTGGCAACTTCCTCCCGTCGGTGATGTTCTAATTTCTTCTGGATACACACATACATCTTGTGTACATGCCATGGAGAGAAGGGGAGGGAGAGGGAGAGAATGTGTGTGTTTGTTTGTGTGTGTATGTGTGTGTGTGTGTGTGTTCAATTAGTGTCTCCCTTCCCCTCCTCCTCCCTCACATACAACACGTTCATCTTGTAGGTAAATATGGATCCTGAACTTGTAAAAACACGAAATGGACTCGACGATCTAAGGTCCGCATCAGTACTATTGCATTCGAACAGTGTTCCTTGGAGTTCACTGATCCGCACTGCAGCTCGTGCACTCACAGCCCGTGAACTTTGATACCACCACCTTGGTAATCACAGCATAGACGTATATATGGACAATGGTCTTTTTCCACCTTCACGCCTTCACGCATGACCAGTACGGGATGATGTGAAAGAGATGCTCACTTTCCAGCAATCTAGTGCCAGGCACACGTTTACATGAAGTCCATGAAACATGACTTCGCAGCATGGCGTTAGGGAGTGCACCATTTCCAACATAATGTATTTGCCCTTCTTCAATAATGCATTTGCAATCTTCTAACACGGCGGCAACGTGTAATGTTACATTGGTTCGCAGATGTTCTCACTTCTCCAACAGGTGCCACGCACAAACCCATTTCCTTGTCGGCCCCTGGACTCACACCAGCTAATTGGTCGTACATCAGTCCTTGCCCAACACAATGTCATGTATTTCTCACGGGACCACGATGGCGCAGAGGGGAACGCGGCTCGTTTTCCGCTTGCAACTGCAGCACAACGTGCACATGTACATGATCGCTGCTTGGGGCATGGCTGCCCAGCAGTTTGGGGCACGGCTGCCCAGCAGGTTGGGGCACGGCTGCCCAGCAGTTTGGGGCATGGCTGCCCAGCAGTTTGGGGCACGGCTGTCCGCAGTTTAGATTCAGTTTGTGTGCTTCGCGAAGATGCTCTACGGAGGGCCACCCAGTCTCTTTTCCGATGCAGCAGACCCCATAGCCACAGCAGCAGACCCCATAGCCACAGCAGCAGACCCCATAGCCACAGCAGCAGACCCCATAGCCACAGCAGCAGAAAAAGAGGTCAAGTCTGTGTGGTACACTCAAGCTTCATAGCACACTGTACACTGTACACGTGGATTGCAAGCCAATTTGTTTAAAGTACTAGTAATTATCAGTTTGGATTGCATTTTTTCTCGCTTTGCGCATGTACTCGTGATATGCATGCACAGGAATGAAAACATACACGAATTGGGTTTTTTTACACGAATAGGCACACACGGTCGTACACGCACACGCGCGCACTGCACCACTCCTGTGCTGGGAGTGCGAACATGAAAACGCCGTAATTGCACTTGAAAGTAGCGCTCAGTACACGCGAGGTGTGAAGAGTTGTAACCAATATACTGAATAAGTACATGAAATAGCATGAAACCGCTCACAGGAACACCACACGTTTGCACTCAACGGCTGTCCTGTATGCGCAATATCTGACATCAATAACTACATAGAAGCAGTGAGGACTTTACGACGGTGTCGATTAGCACTCTTGTGCGAGCTTTTACGAACGATCCTGAGAGGGTGAGAGAAGTTCTTTCCATTTGAACAGTGCTACATGAATGTAGCGTATCTCGCCCAGTTCCTTCGACATGTTACGTTAAGGAACTCAGGGGCAGAACGTGTTTGATGAACAACGTGCCGATAGGATCTCCGGCCATCCATCACGTTCAGTTGAAGGTGTTCTCGCATGGCCGACGGTTTTCTCAGCCACTTGTAAAAGCAAAGTAGCTTTGAAATTGGAACATTGCAGGAATCGTGCATATGTTCCTCAGTCACACAAAAAGCACGATTGTGAAATGCCTTACTCCAATTTTGCAGAAGCTTCGATAGCAATGGCGACCGGAGAGGGGTTGCCAATTGGAGTTTCCTATCGGGCGGAACACAAAGCACTGGAGCTTGCTTCCTTCTCCTCCACAAAACACGCAGACACTTTTGCCTTCTCTCTTCTAGATCTATTTACGTTCGCTCTTATTTGACAGATATAGACGAGGCTGAGTGTGAATGGCAGCCAGTTCGACAAGTGCTGTTTTTCTGTCTTCTTTTCTGCCGGGAAGCCGGAAATGATCACCTTCATTTCCCCTCAGCAATCGACCTAAACTGTAAACTTGAACCGACACCACCACCACTATGCGTGTAACATACTTCTGTGTGACAAACTAACTACTGAACGCTCGCCGGCCGTTACTATCTCTGACGTTAACAACTTACAACTTCATTACTTACCTTAGCTCAGTGAAGCTGTATTTCGCACCGTGCACATGCTTGCATGGGATATATTGTTTACATGATTGTGTTGTATTTCGTGTCGCTACTCCTCTTAGCACTGCGTCAGCGTCTTGTCTCTTCATCCTCGGTGAGCTATCCGCAGGTGTGCAGCGCTGTGCATGCACGTTTACAAAACTCTAGTATTGCCTGTATGTTCCTGCTTCTCAACTGGTGCAAGACGCAGAAGACATCGCTGATAGGAATTGTATTACGATTCTTCGTTCCCCTGTCTTCAGATGTATAGCTGATTCTAAAGTATGCAGAAGCTGAAAAGCGGGCGTCTTTCTCAAAGAGCAATGACGAAAGTAAATGGTGGTAATAGTATACACTGATACGTGCACGGGCTGCAATGGGTTGCGTGAAACATAGAACAAAGACTACTATTATTCGTAAATTTGCACTTTGTCGGGAATAATAGATGATTGAGAACACTTTCAAACCAATTTGTTGTCAGTGCCACGACTTCCTGTCGATGCCATACATGCCGCGATGGTGAAATCATCTCATTCTCACTGCTAATTATTATCAAACTATAATGAGTGGCAAGCCTCCACACCAGTCTCCAGGTATGCAGGTGCTAACTTTACACGTATTCCACTTCATGAGTCCTGCACTGCACATTTCCTCCCAGTGTTTATTCTCTGTCACCTAGCTATAATCCCGTCAGCTATGTCACTGAAGACTACCAAGGGAGTTGGGAGGAGAGATGATCTTAGACTTAGAGGTGTTGGCGATTTTACACCATCGATTCACTCCCACTCAGTGTGCTAATTTTGTCATCCCCGCTTTCACTCTATAATATGCGTTCTAGGACGCAGTCCCAGAAAGTAAGGACGCATTGGTGAGAAATAGTTTGTGAAAAAGGTAACCAGAACCGTCTACCAACTTCGACTATTCCGCCAAGTCAAGGGCAAGAAAATCATGCTGGCTCCGGCACCTGACATTCCTGGTGTTAAGGTCACCTCTGTGCTTGGTCGAGGAGGTTTCGGTGACGTATGGTTAGCAAAATGGGATCAGCCAGCTCTGGGATACGGACCTCCACTCAACGTCGCCGTTAAAGTCCCCAACATGGGGGCACGATCAAGCAGTCGATTGAGAAGGTCATTCCTCCGAGAAAGTCTCATTGCCGTCAATCTCAAACATCCTAATATCGTGGAAGTACATATGGCATCGGAGTACCAAGGACTTCCTTTCATCATCATGGAGCTAGTTGATCAAGGTAGCTTCAAGGAGTACGTCCGCCGACTCCGAGGTCGAGCCATCGTGTCAGGCGGTCAGCGACGATGTAAGATGTGTGAAGGAATAGCGGAGGGCATGAAGTACTTGGAGTCCAAGCGGATGGTGCACCGCGATTTGGCAGCGCGCAACATTCTCGTTACACGTGACCTAGTGTGCAAAATCACTGACTTCGGCCTAACTCGACAAATGACTGGACAGGTGCTCTCGGCTACGACTGGGCAAGCCAGCAGCTCGCTAACACGCCGTGTATATTCTTACGTAGCCGGTAATCCTGAGACGACTGCCGTACCGCTGCTGTGGAGCGCACCAGAGAGCTTCTTCGGTTTTTCCACCACCAAGTCTGATGTCTGGAGCTTTGGCGTGGTCTTGTGGGAAGCCATGACATTCGGGGAAGACCCGTATTTGGACATGGCGGGTATCCGGGGCGCACAGGGCCAGGTCAGTCCAGTGGAGTTTCGCAGACTTCTCGACAACGGCGTGCGACTGCCGCAGCCTCCCGGTTGCAGTGAAGCCATCTATAAAATAATGCGAAGCACCTGGGAACTGGAGCCACACAAACGGCCAACCTTCAGCAAACTCTCAGATCATCTGCGATTCCTCACAGATAACTGGGCTCCTTTCGTCCGACCTGATGGATGGAACCATCTAAGAGATCAACAGGCATAATCTTGAACATGGCAGCGCACTCTAAATTCCACACTTAAAAAAATTGACAACAGAAAGGTTATGATCAATTGCCATATCGATTTCAACAGAGAATACCCCCCCCCCCCCGTTCCACCGATAATTGAATTCCTATTGATTCCGACGTTGATTTCATACTGACTAAACGAATTATTTTTCATCTTTCACGCTACCTGTTGGTGACTAATTGCATGCTTTCTTTCCCTCCGCCTCATTTCTTTCCACGAAATTTGCGTTGGGAGTAGTCACAACACGAAACTTCACTACAAGTCATGATTCGTTTACTTGCTCGCGAGATAAGAGAGATTGCGCTCTCCAGTGGCGTTCCAACACATGGCCGAAATGCGAGTAATAGGCATACTAGTGATTGGCGGTGATTTCCGGGCTGAGATGTTCTTCTCTCTTTCTTTGTCTGTGTCTGTGTCTGTGTCTGTGTCTCTCTGTCTGTCGGTCTGTCTTTCTCTCTCTCTCTCTCTCTCTCTCTTTCTCTCAACCCTCTCTAACCCTCTCTAACCCTCTCTCTCTCTCTCTCTCTCTCTCTCTCTCTCTCTCTCTAACCCTCTCTCTCTCTCTCTCTCTCTCTCTCTCTCTCTCTCTCTCTCTCCCTCTCTAACTCTCTCTCTCTCTCTCTAACCCTCTCTAACTCTCTCTCTCTCTCTCTAACCCTCTCTAACTCTCTCTCTCTCTAACCCTCTCTAACTCTCTCTCTCTCTCTCTCTCTAACCCTCTCTAACCCTCTCTGTCTCTCCTGGGCAAGGGCAGGTTAATGCACGTAAACTGTAGGAAAGCAGAGTTCGTGTTCTTGAACAGCCGCTGTCTTGAGTACTCGAGTAGCATGGACTTGTGAGACTGCGTCTAATGTGTTATTGGAAGTGATGCTGCCTGTTGGCCAATGTGTCGTCCATCAGGGCCAGGATTCGATCACTTAGCAAACATGTGCTGAATGGAGCTTCTTCGGGAATGTGATGACCATCACGTACGTAACATCGCGTATGTACGCGTATGTATGTATTATTAGAAAGTTCCAAGTGGTACAAACCTTGACCTCCCCAGTTGTCCTCTAGCTCTGTTCACTGCAGGTACACACGAATATTGATTGTACAGTGTGAGCATGCAGTTCTCGCCTTCACACTCCATTTCACGCGGCATGGCGTCCACTTATCACCAAGCCATGCTACAGATGTAACATAATCACCACCTTCACACCGCTCACACTCGCTGACACTCTTCACACGGCTCACACTCGCTAGCAATCGTTCACAGCACACGCCGACATATTTAGAGACCCCATAGATCTTCTTCGGGGCACTGTGCAGATGTCCAAAGTCAGCAAAAGCCAAACAAAGAGATGCTACTCTCACCACGACGACCACCACCACGGCACTGGTACAGTCATAATCATGCAGGGAGTCGCGAAAGCCAGGTTTTCATGACTTCCTGGTCATACCCATCATGACAGGTAAACAGCAGTTATTTTTTACTATGTTCACATTCCCAGCTCGAAAATAATAAAGGAAGACAATGGTACTGAGTTACATCCAATCATATGTACATGTACATCCTGGGGAACCCTGGAACAGTACAATCATAACTATAGCGGGCTCAAAACGCAAGTGATCAAAGAATGTAAAGCTTTCCTTTTGATCTTGTCTCTTAGTGTTGTGACCTTTCCACAATATTGTGTTGCATTGTTTAAAAAAAAACCTTTGAGCAGGAAAAAAAATCAAAGAATGAGTAGTACCCAATACATCGAAATAAGTATGTGTATGCACATACACAAACGCATGTGTGCCAACACATACGCACACGCACACATGCAAACGTTCACACATTCGTATATATGCCAGTGGATCAAGTAAACACACACACACACACCATGTAGTGTATGTACCATGTTTACACCCATCGCAAGAGAAGCACGCAAATCTGCAAATGCACTGGATGTGCACCCACAGATTTCCTCTTATAGCAACGATAGTGAACAAGATCTGAATGAGACAGATCAAGACTTGCGCCACATAACTGTCTAATCCACATCACTGGCGAAGCCATGTGAATCGACCACCAATACGACAAAACCATCAAAGTTTTTTCTCCAAAAACAACAAAAATAACTCCAAAGCACGAAAAAGGCCAAAAACTAAACCAAGAACATATGCAATAACATGTTATTTAGAAAGACAGGACAAGTGAATAATTAGTCAGTCCATTGTTCATGATGGTCTCCGACGGTTACGTCGGCAAGCGAGCCTCCGCCACTGCCAAAGCAGCGTGGGACCACCAATGCACACCTGGTCTACACCACACGGAGTACATCGGCATAAAACGGCCAAGACAGTTACCTATGCACACCCTACACTTGCTGGGGTAACCAGTATAGACAGCACGCTGTTTGATAGAAGCAGACACTAGAGGCACTGGTACCTTGAAGTGAAATTGGAGTTACTTTACCAACCAGCCTCGGCTACTGAGTACTGGGAACCCAGAGCCAATAGACATACCAACAACCTCAGCCATGAAAGCTATTATAGTAACGACACACTGGATTGTGGAGCCGAAACCAGTCCAACACACACACACACACACACACACACACACACACACACACACCTTGGAACCTTGCAACTGCCACCTAAAGGTGCTGCAGTGCCTCAAAGAGACAAGGAGGGCAGAGTTACTTCTTGCATTTGTGTTGAGCCAGGTACTGGAGACGTGTGAACTTCCCAGAGCAGGTCAGGCATGGGATGGTGCGGCGCTCGGAGCCAGAGCTGCATGTTCTGCAGTTGCAGTTGTGCCGGCGGTGCCCAGCTTTGCTTTGCTCCGGAAATAGCGGTCACAGGTGTGGCAGTGGTACTGACATTGGCTGCAATCAGGTGGGCGAGGTGCAACTATCTCTGGAACTGGAGCGTCACCAAGGCTGGGGGAGCAGCTGTGCACAGCAAATCCACCTCGGCTAGCAAACCAACGATGGCACGTTTCGCACAACACAGCACCGGCCTGTTCATGGATTGGCTTCAGTCGCTCTTCCCTGCATTTGTGCCGCCGAAGTCCGCTTTCACTGGCGAAGAGTCGCTCACAGATCGCACAACACACTGACTTGGCTGTCGTTTCAAGGCGTAAGCGCCGTGCAACAATGGCATCCGAGATGGACTTGATCCACTCGCCACGTTCAGCTACGAGGTCGTAGAGTCTACCAACCGGTTTATAAACCGAACGCCTTGAGGTCATCGCGTACCACATCACGCCATCGACGCAAATCCACCCTTGCTCCGGAACCATCTGTCGCACTGGTCGCAGTGACAACTTGCTGTTGGCTTACGGGTAGGGCACGCATAGCTGTACACTTGTGTCGCTTCCTGTCACTTACACGACTGAAGGAGCGGTGACAAGTTTGGCACACAACCGGTGATGGTCGAGGTCTGTTCTGCTTGTCTGGCAGACAACGGTAAGCCTTGCGCCATTTGGAGCGAGAAGAGGTGGCCACTTCATACCAGTCGTCAAGTGGTTTGACGTCACTCCGAACACAGTCTCGCCACCTTTTCCGCGGACCATGGGCAGGTCTCTTGTTTGGCAACGAACCGAACAGTAGAGCCTTCGGGATGCGCTCATCCTCCATCCTTGCCACATGACCAAGCCACTCAAGGCGACGTCTGCTGAGACGACACTCCATGTCCAAGTTATCTCCCCAGCGCTCCAGAACTTCAACATTAGTTATCCTGTCATTCCATACATCATCTTGACGACTGATGCCCAGAATCGTGCGGACACAACGGAGATGAAAGACAGACAACGCATGAACATCAGCCTTTAGCGGTACCCAGCATTCGGACCCATAGAGCAGAGTCGACAGCACAAAAGCATTGTACACTGACCGCTTAATGGATATTGTCAGTGTTACATCGTGGAGTATCGGTTTCTTCAGAGCGCCAAACGCTTTGGCAGCTTGTGCAATCCGGGATGTGACATCATCATGACATCATCATGACATCATCATGACATCGGCCGTTGCTGTGTATATGTATGTTGGATCCAAGGTAACAAAAAGACGACACATGGGCAATATCCATAGTTCGAATCGCGAGCGGCTCTAGATCGTCGTTAGAGATGTTGGGGCCAGAGACCATGAACTTGGTTTTGGTGGCACTGACGGTGAGGCCAAAATCGCTGCATACATCCACAAATACCTCCAAGGCTGAAACTGCGGACTGGCGTGTCGCGGCCACAAGAGCGGAATCATCAGCAAACTGACACTCTGTCAGCTCCAGGGATCTATCACGGCGGCTACGGTGGTGGAGTAGCTTCCCATCTGGCTCGAAGAAGACCTATGCGCCTACCCCATGGATAGGCTGCACGCGCTGGCGCCAACAATGCATCACTGCCCACATAAAGATGTTGAATAGGACATGGGCCATGCAACATCCCTGCCGCAAGCCGTTCGTCACAGGGATGCCATGGGGTCAGCTTCAACATTCGACAGACGGAGAGTTGCGGTCATGCCGTCATGGAATGCACGGATAACAGTGATCAGCTTCTCAGGGACGCCAGCTTTTCGCAGTACTAACCACAGACACTCTCGCGGAACTGAGTCATAGGCTTTCTTCAGGTCAATGAAGATAAAGAAACACTTCTGCTCCTGCTCGTAGCTCTTTTCGATTAGTCGCCTTGTCGCAAAGATCATGTCAGCACACCCACGTCCTGTGCGGAAGCCACATTGAGAGTCTGGTAGCACATCATCTAGTTTATCAGCAAGTTGATGATGTGCTACCAGACTCTCAATACACACACACACACACACACACGCGCGCACACGTACACACACACACACACACACACACACACACACACACATTATTCGAATAGCAGCTGCATGCTTCGCTATGAATGTAAAAATGCTTTTCATTCAAGACTAGTAGTGTGTAGGCTTTGACAAGAATCATCAATCAGCCGATGGGATACTGGTCTTCGTGAGCAAGCTGGCTATTGGTGTTCGAGATTCAACATGCATAATACTATAAATGTGAGTAAAGTGGAGCCAAATACACCACCGGAAAGGACGTACGTGGATACTTGCATCTAAACAAATCAGAAATGAAAAGCCAGCAATGAATACTTGTAGCTGTATGAAATCTAACAGGGAAAAGCATCTCGTGGCATAACAAGGTTCACAGACCTTGCCGCAAGCACAAGCCAAATAGGAATCGGAAAATATCTCTAATAAACTTGAATGAAAAATCAAGAGCCTCATACAAAATGGCAGGGAAATTGTAAACATTTTCTCACGATGAATACGTCTAGGAATATTTAGAAAGGCGGCGAGAACGCTACAATCTATTATTATCATAGCTTTCTAGGAATATTATCTAGAATTATGCTACGATAATTGCCAAATTAACTTTTACAGGGCAAGGTAAACACGGAGCAGCGAGTCAATCCGGTTATCTATGATGAATATTCACACCCAGCAACTTCTCCTTCCCTGCATCGTGAACCATGCATGAGGTGAACATGTAGTTGAAATGTGCTCCCATGAATACGATTACAACATTGCTTATGCAAAACAAACAGCCCAAACACCCAGGGATGAAAAAAAGTTTGGCATGAAAACTGTCATGCGCACACACGTCCAATACACACATCCAGTGCAGGTGGCCGTGAGAAGGTCTTTACCACACTCGCACTCACATACATGATAATTTTATGTAGATAGGATAAAAATGTACAGAATTCGAAAACAGGACGAAGAAAATACTATCTTGACATCCACCTTACTTGGTGTCGCACAGAATGGCAACACCACGCCTAGTCCAGTGGTCAGGCGACGCAGTGGTACGTAGGTACAACGTAGTGATGTAATTCAGATCGGTGCGATTGGGTTTCTTGTACACTGGGCATTGATACAACTTGCCATCGCGCTGTACGCTACCGGACTGCTCCGCGTAGATGTGAATGATTGGCATGGGTACAAACAACACCTGGAGGGAAATGAACAGAATGGTAGTGCTGTCAGGATGCTGGCTGAACCTGTGGAACATGTTTTACAGAAGGCATGAATATGTACTGGTTAATCCTGCTGTGTAGCCTCTTTGCTCAGGAGTGACAAAAGCAACACGTGAACATATCCATCGAGAAGCTGTTTTTTCGCCTTACTGGCTAGTAATGTGTTGCACTCACCTTATTCTGCTGTTCACAAAGACGTTCGTGTCTCCTGTCCCAGCCGGCTCCATCCAAGAAGAGTCCACGCACGTACACACCCTCCGCTGGGACTTCCGTCACCTCGTTCTCGTTGTACATCTTGGTGACACGGTTGTTGAGTACCACACTGTCCAATGCCCAGTTGGCGGCCTTGTGAGCGCGGGTCACGTCCTACACAATGCATAACACAACAGCCGCAATGATGCTGTAATCATGTGCTCATCGGATGAAAGCAATATCTAAGTAAGCCTCCCATGTGACCCTGGTATTCCATCGCTCCTTATGACGGGGAAATCCCACAAGCCATGAGTGTGAACTTCCCGTGGCTATTTAACTCTGCTCATGCTGCCACAAATAAATCAATCAGAGTGCCCCGGACAGAAAGAGGCCAGTAAGGCACAATGCACTGGAATATAGTGCAAAGAACGTTAGCTCTGCCTGCCAAGCCTAGGGGAGTGCAGCATGCACCACCATCAACCAACACAACAACTGTACTGGAAGCACAATACCGAGATCCACACCAGCACATCAGCGAGATCCACACCAGCACAATACCGAGATCCAAACAAGCACATCGGCGAGATGAACACAAGTAAAGCACTGAGCTCCGCAAACTTGCAGTTACTGGAATGGTACACACCTGTCTCATTGCCGTGAGGAACCCTTGAGGATTGAAGAATCCTGTCATCCAGAAGACATTCGGTCGGCCTTCAAAACACCAAGATTGTAACTGATGATGCCGTTCGAGTAACTCAGTGAACCAGAATCCCAGGGTTGATGACCGCCAAGAAATCTTTAGGAAGACAAAGTAATCGACAGCAAGTCAAAGTCTAATCTCTGATACCAGCAAAACACAGGGCAATGAACTTAGAGAGAAACGTCCTCAAGAGTGACAGAAATGAACAGGCGAGGACAAAAATTGTATGGTTGAGTAGATTTTGGAAGTACTGCCTGTTCACCACAAATGACATCTGCCATCAGGCTGCAGACTTGAAAGACTTCCATAAACTACTTGAGTGCCCACAACAATTTTTGGAGAGGTTTTCCACACTGGAAGGAGAAAAGAAAGCCTGTAGAAGTCAGAATCCTCCTTCATATATTATAACTGACAGATGCTGATGATCCGTCTTGGACAAGGAAAGCGTTTCCATTATACATTGGGGTGTCATAGTATCTTCTTAGAAGAATGGTTCCTCGCACAACCAGCATCATCCTCTTGACCACCACACCATCACTTCATGTGACGGAAGGCCTACACCTGTTGACTTACCTTGCTCCACGTAGCAGGCACCCTGGCATCATACATACAATCCAGGGCATCTCGCAAGTTCTACACACCGAACAAAGCAGATCAAAATAGTCAGTATACAAAATACACCACTAGTTTTGCCCCTCATCAATCTACCAGAGGAAGATAGCAACATGTAACAAGCTCATAACGCAGTATGAATAAGCATAACATGTAAAATTGCCCCAGTGATTTTGAATATATTCGTTTTGGTCAGTGATACAAAATGAAATCAACAAAACAACAACAAGATCAAGACAAAGCAAGTGACTGGTGGATGGAACTACCCTTTCCATCCCTTTACGATCCACATCAAAATTGCCAGCTTGCCAGTGCAGTAATCACCTGGTCCACAGCACGAAACCCAACATGTGCTGAAGAGGTCATCCATGATCATGATGTCGTACTCAGACTTGACTCACCTCACTCATGATTATAGTGCCGTCGATCGCCAGTTTAACGTCTTGCAGTGTTTGACGCACTGATGTGATGACACGCTGCAAGCGGTCAATTTCCTGACGTAGGAAGATGTTCATCGGTGCCAGAATGCCCATACGTCTCAAGCACGCTTTCACCTAGTGAAAACAGACAATAGAACACAATTTACATGTACATGTACATCATCGATATTCTGCTGTCAGTGGCAGGACTAATCTGCAATGTGTTGGATGTGTTCCTCTGTGGCTGCGAGCAATGCTATACAGTCTCACGGTAATGCGATTATTTTTCTGCAGCGAAATTGCAGTAAACTGACTACACCGCCAGCAGTGTGTTCTGTGGTCGACCACACATACTTGTAGATTACATTCACAAACTAACGAACGGTTAAAACCAGTGTACACACATGTACACATATGAATGCATGCACACAGCCGCTACTTTACTATTCTGCAAAGACACACCTCGTGTGAAACAAAGTTCCCTGGCAGCTTCCCCAGCATGTCGTCTGCAATCTTCTGCACAACGCTCTCTCGTGTTTCTCCACCGCCACCACTGCTGTCTTTAGGTTGTATGCTGAGCATGGTGTCAAGGACATCACGGGCACGGTTTGTTTGATATCTGCAGCAGCAGGGAAGCAAAGGCAAGCATACCTGCATGTTTACACAATCTGGACAAAAATGGAGCAAGCAATTTGCTGTGACTTCAAGTTTTACGACACAAATCGATCACTCAGATAACAATAGAATGGTTTCACATCTATCACAGGACCGTACGGGACAATTCCGCTCAACCCCTGCATCTATGGGTCACATGATGTCGGCCATGTTGGTTCCACTGTCCACATGCCATGATCACTTCCTACACAGATTAAGTCACATGACCAAGATGTGAACACCATTAGTACTTATGGTTTGGTTTTGGTTTGGTTTGGTTTTTATTATTTCAGTTCGTTGCCTCAACAGTACAAAGTACAAATATCAAGAGGGACGAACGAAAAGAGAAAATAAAACAGAGCAGAGAGGAAGATGCAACTGAAAGGAAAGAAAAACGGAGAGAAACGGAGAAGGAATGTGGACTGGGCGGATTCATGAACCATTACTAGAGAGAAACGGAGAAGGAATGAACTGCAACTCATTTTCAGCCTGAGTTTGATTAGCAAAAATGCTGATTTTCTATGTGCGTGATGGCCTGCGATTGCTGGCTATGGAAAACACATCACATGTGAGTGATTCTTACTTAAAAATGCAGCTTCGCTTAAAATGCAGCCTCGCCAGTGGCTTGAGCATATCGATATAGGTTACGTTGCGGGCAACATGGCAATTATGAGAATCTCCTGTACGCAAAAGCACCCTGGACTCACGTTATGTCAGCATTGGGATGCAGGCCGAATGCCTCAGGCGAGTCCTTGAGCGGTAGCTGATCAACAAAGTCAACGTAATTAGCAACACTCTTGCAAACCGGTATGCTGTAACCTTTGAAGAACTGGAATGATGTCTGGAAGATATGCTCACCAAACCAAACCTGATCACACGCATACACACATACACGCACACACATACACATACAAGTAAACGCACAAACTTACATGTGTGACACCAACACGCATGAGGAAGTATGTGTGAGATGCCAAGATAGAATGAGTCATTGACTGCAGCTGAGTGCCCTAGATGTAACCAACTACACAAGAGGCGACCTCAACTGCTCGCGCATTGCTCAATAACCAGACGGGGGGGGGGAGTAAAGCTTTCTTAAAAAGGCATAATGATTTGGTAGTTGCAAGTCGGAATTTCACTCACAGCGATCGTCTAGCAACATGTCTACCAACAATGGAACATCAACAAACAATGATAAGTGAAAACATCACAACACATGCCACACTTGGTCAACCCACCTTGCAGAATGTATTGAGCAAGACTTTGTCGAAGTCATCCGTCACACGCCCTCCATAGTGAACCTCTCCCAGCATGTACCGTACTGTGCTCCATGAGACACCCTAATGCAACCACGGAAATACATCATGGCAGAGTAATAATATTATAATACAGTGATTGCCAGTGCCAGCATAAGGGCACACTAGATATTGCAAATGCAGCACCATGGGACATGAGCAGTGTACTCAATAGGCAAAGTCTGACATCATCAATCAATCATCTCTTCAACACCTTCACACACAAGGTCTTCTACTGCAATTTCAATTAATTAGTCACCAAATTTTTATCCTTGGTGCTTCATTGAGGAATCATCAATCAGTGCCGAGACAAAGGTTGGACATTTGGAAATGTCAAAGTGCATTACTCATACATTACTATGCAACCCATTCTTACCTTTTTGATGTCCATGTCATCCAAGTGATTCTGAAAGAACTGAACGCTGGCTGTGTAGTCCGCTTGGTTGAACTCATACGGGATATTCCAGCCAAGGGCACCAAACTTGCGTCTCTCCTGTACAGAAGCAGTCCGAAAGAAGATTGCCAAAGTTGATGGAATCAGAAAGTATCTCATACTTTTGGCAAACATAAAAAATGACAGTAGATGGATGATTGGTGGAAACAACATAGCGGCCACAGCCGCACCTGCATAGCGACAGCGGCAGTATGAGCAGCGATGGGAACAGGAGCAGCAGCAACAGCAGTGGCAGCAGCGGCAGCAGTGGCAGCAGTTAAGTAGGACCAATCGCCTGTATACGAGTATGGACTTTGTCTGTTAGTGCTTACCTGGACAGTTGTGTGTAGAAATGCAATAGCATAGAGCACAGGCTTCCACTGCGGCATGTTACTGACATCCAGTTGCTCTTGAGTCATTCCTGAGCCGGCAATGCATTACACGAGTACAGTAAATATCAGAGATAGAGAGCAAACTTAGCACTGGCTGCGGAGCCTTGTTCACTAATACCATACACTGTATATGATTGCACCACATTCACTTCTGACTGCGAGCCCAGCCTTAAGATTTAGCCCGCATTACCCAATCCAAGTATATACCTGGCTTCATTGCACTCATCCCACACACATTTCACTCATCCCAAACACAACTCACTCATCTCACACAAAAACTCACCCATACATTATAGTATGAGATGAGTGCAAGGAAAAATCACCAATGCATATTCTTGGCAGTGATGAGAGTGAAGACTGAAGAACAGGACTGCTACAATAGCGCTTTATGTAAACTTCACGCAAAACAAAATAATACATGTACCATGGCACATGCTACTAAATTCTTACCGGTGTAGGTCCTCTTCAACCCAGCCTTGACACCCTGAGGTGGCTCATTGGTGAACTTGATAGAGATTTGCAGAAGGCTGATGGAGAATTTGTCATGATACTGCAAAAGATGGTGCATAGTGCAAGAAAGATTTGATATCATAAAACCAGTGATACTACGGAAACCCACTTGAAAATTGAAGAAACAGAAGTCTTACAGCAAAAATCTATACTGCACCAAAGGAGTTCAGATATAGCGGGTGAAATGGGAGTACAATGGGTAGCCATTTTGTATACTTTTGTACACCATTCCAGGTGTCCAAGGTTATCTCGGTGCGGAAATTTACACCAGACAAAAAGCAGGGCAGACCTTTGCCCACCTCTATCCAGTATGACATTTACTTCCATACACAATTCTGGTCTTGGTCAGTGCATAAAACATGTCGTGCACAAATATACTTGGTGACTTACCTCCGTTGTAATCCAAAGCCTGAACTGTGGATCAATGTTGGGAGTGGTTATGACCATGTCGAGAAGCTCATCAAGAAACTCCAGGCCAAGATGGCAGTTTTGAAGCATAGCCCAGCCACCCTACAAATGAACATCAATGCAATCTTGCACAACTTATCACCATAAACCACTACCCCAAAAAATGGAGAGGGACATATTTCGCCTGATGTCACTTATTGGATGGCAAGGAAAACCAAATTGAATACTTGTATGTTGTGGAGGAAAACACATGGCCAGACTCTGCACTTACACCAGCCATGAATTGGTTGAGTAGCCGTCTAGCATGGACCTCCTGGCCCTGGCCCATGGACACTGTGCGGCATTCTGGTAAAGCAGAAGAACGAGAAAACTCAGAAAGTACAAACCAAAAGGACGAGTCTCACACTCCAAAGAAGAGGAGAAATTTTCTGTTGAAACTCCAAGTTTCACCCTACTACAATCATGAGATGTATCTCACCGGATTTGATCTTACGATCCTGACTGATCATTAGAATGGTACGTGCGTCTGCAGAGTTTTCCTGCACATAGATTACATGCTCATATTCAGACCTTATATGATTCACAAATGTCCTATGAAAAGTTCCCTTTACATTCCCTCAACTAGTGAATAGAAGCTCTGGTACACACGATAGAAGTGCTAAATGCATGGAAACTATGAACGTCTACTTACCGATTTCTTCCTTCTTAGCAAGTGCTTCAATGGCATTAGTTGGATCTGATCCCAGGGACAGCAGACACACCATGGGTGTTCGAACCGTGCTCTCTTCGACCATCTCCTGTAAATCCAGAATGACACCCTCGGCATACGCTGGCCCGAGTGATTGGCTGATGTACTTGAATGCCTGTGGCAGAGTTCTATCTGGACACCAACACCTGCACAGAAGTAGAAACACGAAAATCTATGCAAACATTCCCATGGGAGTGTGTGGCTTATGATACTAGAAGGCTCTCCATGAGCCAATCCGACCTGTAACTGATAAAGCATCATTCAGAATAATGGAATCATCAAGCTGAAGAAGAAAACAGTCAAACTGTCTAAACGGATCACCACAGAATACGGCTGTAATGGTTTACATCCATAAGAACAATGTGAGCAGACTGTCAGTGGTGTGTTGGGCATACAAGCATACCTGATGAGCAGCAGTCTTCGGAATGTGTCCAGTGAGAGCTCGTAGCCATCGGGAATCTGAGTCTCCTCCGGTGCATCAGTGTCAAACCATGTCTTCCATGCCTTCTCGTTCCTTGTGACCTACGCACACAGGAGAAGAAGAAATCACATCTTCCTTGTAGTCATGGGACAACTGTATCAGTAAAACCTGATAGTGGAACTCGATCTCAGACACAGCAATAAACATAGACCTGTAAAAGAGAGCAAGGGCTGGCTCTGTCAGCCTTTGATCAGTGTTCTCAATGCACAGCGCTTTCGCACAATATTTTTTTCTCATTTAGATACGAAGTGGATGGCTGCTCCTTCCCCTTACCTGAGCCAGAACATCTTGAAATTGCGACAGCTTACTCAACTCAACCAGGTTAAGCCACACCATATCGGTTATCCACTTGAACGGCTTGGGCTCAACAGCATTGTAGTCAAGCGCAGCACCACCTAAACACAAGAAATTAACACTTATGTGACGTTGACTGTTGTGGCCATAGATTATGGCAGACATATGCGACAGGTGAAATGCCCCTAGACAAAACAATGTACAATGTATCTGGTCCTTCTTTGTAAAGCATTTCACTATATTTGTAGTGACGCAAAATACCAGAATCACAGCTTCGCTTATGCCAAATGAAAGCAGAGAGACAATCCTGCAAGGAAACAATAATATACCGTGCAAGGAGAAGCAACTACATTATTTTAAACTGAAATCAAAAAGACAATAACTACTTTGGAGTACACCACCATGTTGACACAACTATTTGTACAAACTACAGAGTCAATACATGGAAAAGTGGAAAAGGAAAAACAAGTAATGTCGCACTTTGGGATTGCATTCATAAATCTGCTAAAACGTATCAACTGAGACAATACCCAGATGTAGACGTTACCTTTGATGAATGTCAGGAACTCCTTGTGTTTGACTTTGCCATTGACCAGGTCAATCTTCAGTGCCAAGAGCAACGTGAACAGGAACTTGTCTGTCTCGTAGAGACCCCTCACGGACCACTTGAACACGGCAAATGTCAGGTAGTCGATGATGTTAGTGATTCGCTTTGCCGTGATGGGTGACTTGCCAGACCTGCATACACAGTGTACAGATAGATTGACATGAGGAAGGACAAGATACAAGATTGGCCTCATTCATTGTTATTGAAAGGAAGCAATAGCCGGGACATTCGTCAAGATGGTTGCTTTGGTCACACCGAAAATGGGAGCTCACGTTTTTCTTGCTGACTTGTCATCAAGAGTGCATGGGAAGCTCATCGAGCAATTAGCCTGTGGACAAGCCATCGAGAGTCACTCCCAGCTCAACACTCACCGTTTCATGGAGAGATCAAACAGTTCCAGGAACTGTGCCAGTGAGGTCTGATACATACAGTTGACCAGTGACATGTCAGTGATCAGGAAATACAGGATACTGCCACGTGTTGCAACTAAACAAACAAAGAAGAATGGCAGCAGACAGACGAGAGGATTATAGTAGTATGTTCGTAATCATACCAGCATCTTATGTTCAATTTTAAAAGCGATCATCGAACAACCATAGACATCAAGTCATACCATAGACAACTGAACCCTAGATAACTTAATCCTGGATATCTGAAGCCTGATAAGCTGAAATCCGGTTAGCGGAATGCTCCAATTATCCAAAATGCGCAAATCGAAATCCCAGTTAAATGCCCGTTGTGACTTAGAGTACTTGCACTTTCGCAGACAAGTATCAGGTCTTGTTACTCTATTTAAACTTATACATATATCTCCAGAACACCTCCAACATGTTCACCTTTCACTGTCTTCAAGTCCAAGAAGACCAAACAAACTTTTAAAACATCAATTATCACGGTGTGCGTTTTTCTTCCCTCTTTTCCAACAAAGCTGCAATGCTATGGAATTGCCTACCGCCTTCTCTTACCTCTATAACCAGCCTCCCCGAATTCAAGCATTCTCTCTATCAGCATTTTCGCCGATATATTCATTACACTGACGGTATCCCAACTCCTTAATTACCAGATGTTGTACGCCTCGATCTATTTCCTTAGCCTATCCTCGATTAACTGCTCCCTCTACATAAAGTTGTCATTTCATTCTTCTTGCAGGAGATCCCCTCGACAGGCCCAAAGCCTTTGGGAAATCCTTAAAATATCATAAAATACAAAAAATACAAAATCTGTGAATTTTGTACTGTGCAATGTACATTGCGTACTGCACACCGCCCGTACATAACTGTGCAGTGTACATTGAGTACTGCACACCGCCCATACATAACTGTGCAGTGTATGGTGTTTTGTGTAACTTTGGTTGTTGTTTGATTGTCTGGCTTATAACATGATTCTGTATTTAGCATATTTGCAGCCTCATACAATTATAAGTAATAAGCAAAAGTTGTCTAACAATGAGTGGGCTTGTAAGTGCCGGCAATGCCGGCGCTGTAGATCACTTGTTTTGGACACATATTCCCTACCAGGTCTAAACTCCTCTCTTGCTGTGTTGATCTTCAGTTCGGTCTCCGCCGCCACTGTGAGCTTGCGGCTGACGTCCTGGGAGGTAGCCTTGGTTGTGCTCAGAACTTCAATCAGAGACTCGTCATCTACAAGCGAGCCCTATGTAATAGGAGCAATGACAAAATGAAGCGACATGATCATTACTAATACAGTAGCTGCTTGCCCCATGACCATTGGAGTCATCAAATTGAGTGAGAGCACTCGTTATGTATATGTATGTGTACTACTTTAATCTCAGGTCACCCTCCCCCTCCCCTCTCCTACTCATAAGGCACAGAAGGCCAGCCAATGAGGTATGATCCACCCACCCAAACACACATACACATATACCCATGCACGCAGCACATTCCCGCCGCACAAACCTGGGTGCTTGTCAAGCGATGGAGTAGGTTGTCTTCAAGCTCTTTCATCCTGCGCTTGTTCTGAGCTACATCTTCCATTAGCTCAGTGCGTTCAGACTCCAATTCCTACAAACACATACCGTGACAAATGCAATAGACTTAAAATAAATAACATGAAAATAACAACACACATGGCTATCGCAGCTTTTTAAGCAGCATTTCTTCCAGGCTCGATTCAGGCACCATCCCATGAATTCACTCGGCGCCACACACAATAACAAAATTCAGACTCCCTCAAACCAGGCTAAGGATACAAGAATTTAGTCAATGGCAGAAAGGGGAGATTGCTCACGTTCTTCTCAGCTAGGATGACGCGTCCAAGGAGCTGATCCTCCAGGCCTTTCATTGTCACCGTGAAGTCAATGATGGCTGTACGGGCACTGACCTAGTCATCAGAATGATGATGTACAAAACAACAGCAGAATAAGCTAGGACTGTTCGTACCATTACATTATCAAGTATGGGGGTGAGGTGCACTTGTAAAATTCAACAGTCTGCATGGTATAATTGCCCTGAATAGAATTCACCTTGTACGTACATGCGATATACATGTCTGTACATATTCTGCTCAGAGTGAAGTCACTAATTGATAATCTACATTCTACAAAGTGTTATCCTTGTGCTCGCTCTCTAGTGTCGGTGAACATTCGAGAATAGTAATTGTTTCATTGTTCACATCTAAAACTAGAACATTAGCAGTGAAATCTGGACTAGAGAGAACCAATCACCGTGGGATGCAATCTAACTTACCTCTGGTGTGTAGGACGGGTTTGGCAGCTTGGTGGTGATGTACAGACGGAAGCCTTTCATCACGTCTACCTCCTTGTCTCCAACTTTGACCTGAAAACAAACGCATGACGAAGGCAATGTGCACTGGTGCAATACTCCGCCAGAAACACACAGTTCAAATGTCTAAGTAATGATGGTTTCACTCTACCCTGTAAAATACTGAAATCATCACATGGAAAGTAGTCGGCAGAGGACCCTGAGTGGAACTTGGCGTACCTTGAATGTGCTGCCAGACTTGATAAAGTTCTTCTCCAGCACATTGTCCAGGGCTGGGTCCAGCTCCTCGGCAACATCTTCGATAAGCATGGGCCGGCCGAGCGACAGACTGTCCTCCAGCTTCTGGCGGAAGAACTTGTCATTGAGTGTGGTGATCTTCGAAAGCAATGGGAAACGTGATAAAGAAGGATGAGAAACAAGGAGCCAGTTAAGTCTGACCTGCTGCTACACATCCCTAGGCGATTTTCAAGCAATATCCTTACACGTACACTCCATTTCTGAAGCTCAGTGTTGAGTGTGTGCCAAAATAATGGCTTCTGGAAGCTCAGAAGCACAATGAGTAGAACGGATAGATGTACAAGGTGGAGTTCGCCAACAGCACACCATAGAAGGTAATGATGAAAGAGTGTTGCGAATAGAGCCAGAACAAACCCACTCTACCTGCCGGAAAAGAAAACTTACACACATGTCTTTCGTCTCCCGGTTCTTGACCCACCGCTTGCCCTGGTTCTGCGGGTCGATGAGCAGGGGGAACCGAGTTGCCGTGGTGACAATGATTCCATTCTGCAATGACAGCTCATCGTTGGGCAGACCTTGAACGTTCCACTCACTGATCTATCAAGATACACACAGTACAGATTGCAAATACAGAACGGAATTAATGAAAGCATTCATAATGAGTCCATGAGTAGTCACAGCCATAGTAACGTTACGGCAGACAATAATTGAATCCGAGTGATTAATATTTTACAGTATACATTGTACATGACTATTCACGAGTGTGAATATTCTCTTTTTCAGTACAAACTCCAGGTCATAACCTCAAATCATGATATCAGATCAGAATGAGCTCCAAATGACGGTATCAGATCATCAGGATGAGAGATGCAGAAATCACTTACGGTAGCGGAGTCGGTCAACATGGTAACCAAATTCAGGTTGTGTGAAACCGGTATGTTTCTCGTGCGCACCTCCTTCGTCCAGCTCTTCAGCAGCAGGGAGCGGAAGTCCTGATTGAACGGCCCGGCATAGGACAAGAACGCCGTTCCCAGCAGTACATCGCCCACAAGCCGACCAACCTGTGCCTCAAACTCCTTACTCTGCTCTGTCCAGCGATCTCGCTCACCACTCAGGCCGTCGATCAACGCCGTGGCTGTCTTCATCTTGCGACGACAGGTTTCCGCATCCTCAATCAGACCCTATGAAGAATGTCACAGAATTCTCCATTTGTCATTTTGTCTTCAATATAAATGAATGAATGTCTTCAATATGTTCTTTTATGATACCTATTGACTCGCACACCCTAAAACATGTGATACACTCGTTGCATCGCATTGAGATAGGGAACTCATTACCACAACCATAAATTTAGACACTAGTATACCATATATGCCCCATTACAGACTTATGTTGAGTATAGTCAACACAGCGTCTCAAGCCACATGCACAAGGTGAGGTGCCAGTCCCAGTACCAGGGTTCTAGCCAAAGGGGGGTAGGGGGGCGCAGCGCCCCCTACTCCGTTTGTGCGCCCCCCCCCCCCCCCTGTGAAAATTTGCCGCCCCCTACTCATTTTCCGATTTTTGTGTTTTTTCACGCCATTCAACGAAAATACAGTCGATAGACACTACTAGAGGGTTCATAAAGGCACATTTGTGAGGGGTGAAGCCGGGGTTCACTCTGTATGTTACATTTTGCATGGCAAGACAATTTTGGACAATGGAAAAAATGGGTCATGGGGTAACTTGTTCCCATGCCCGCCCCCTACTATATTGACCTGGCTAGAACCCTGCAGTACGTTGCTATGGCTACGGATTTCTGGTATCGGTGACTTGTACATGTACTTGCTAAGGTGTGTGCGTGCTGACCTGCTTGGTTCGAACGGAGTTCTCGTAAGCAGCCTTCACTTCAGCCAGCTCTTTCTCTTTCTCATCCAGCGTTGCCTGTGCTGCTTCTAGCTCGGCTGTGGCTTCATCGAGTCTTCCCTGCTGTTCAGCAAGGTTAGCCTGAACATTCAACACCAACAGAGGTGCAAACACATAAGTCAGGCGGCGAAGACAAGAGAAACAGAGCTACACACATTCATAACTGGAGAGACGTTGGCCTTTGTGAAATTGACAAGGCGTTATTTGATCAGTTCTATGAGCGACGTTCAGACCGTTAGCAAGGTCATAGGCGACATCAAACGCAGCGTTCTACTTTCATAAGATATACAGCAATGGGAAACAGAACTGTGTAGATCTACCAGGTATACGGTGCACTTGTTTTTTCAAACCCAAGTGATCATGGACCGGCAAACCCCTGCTCCGGACAATGCCCATACATGACAAGTGTTCATCTTATCAGTGGACATAGTACTGGGTAGGACTCATTGGACCCAGATAATGTCAATACTTAAATCAGAGCAAGTAGCACTGGGTGGGTTAAACTGTACCTTGAGAGGAAGTACTTCCTTGTTTACACTGAAGAACACAACCATGGAGCGGGTCCACGAGCATAGGCCTGCCACATCGCCGCACACTTGCTGCGCTTTTGTCGAGTTGTAGTCCTCCATACCAAGGTAAGGGGCCATCAGCTCTGCCACTTCTTCATTGATCAAGTCCTTGTTGAAGGTTTGCAGGCTGGACAGGAAGTTTGCCTGGGCCATGAGCTGTGGCAAAGCAAGGGCCAGAAAGCCAAATGAAAGAGCATTGAGTTGAGCATACCAAACTGCTTAAAATTGGCAACTCTAAGCAGGAAAAGGAAGCGACCCCTTATGGCGATCAGGTGTACACAAAAAAGAACATCTACACACTGCGTTCACCAGTCTATAGTGTTAGAAGCGATCACACAACAGCAATTATTATACCCTCCCGGAACTTGCGTAGCACTCACCACAAGTGACTTATCCCATGATGGCTTGTTGCACTCGGGACGATTCGGGTCCAGTTCCCATGCATTGACCTTCTTACTGAACAGCAGAAGTACACAGTCCATGATGCGCATGATCAGGTGAGGCGGTCGACCAAGACGCCTGACTGTGGCGATGTGACTGGGGTGAATAGTCTGTAGCAGGTAGACATGGCAAACAACACAGCATGGAACATACACGAGGAAAATAGCACGGTATAGACTACCAGCACTGTTGTAGTGTAGTGTGTCATGAATGCACACATCAAATTACTTATTTATATTACACAATTTGCCTGTGGCCTGTGACATACTAAGGGGGGGGGGAGGAGAAAAGGGACAGATACGGGAAAGAGATGAAAGTATGAAAGCTCTTTGCCAATTGGTTAATTTCTGCACAGAACACTAGAATACAGCAGCTTGCCTCATTGATGTGATGTACTAGCACTCCGATATTGCTCGGATGTTTGCCTGGTTCTAAAGAGGTGCATGCAGCAGTTCAGGCAATTTTCTGGAGCTCGGATTACATTTCGTCAGAACGCAATGATGCAGAACTAACTTCCTGTGATGTGATGCCAGATCATAGTGTCGGGCCTAACTAGATTGCATGGCTAAGAACTACTTTCCAATACACAAAGGTCTATGCTCTTCATATACAGGCAAAGAATTGGAATTCGAATGGAGCAATGGATCTCACCTGAAGAGCACGTTCAGCTTCATCCAGCGCCGGTTGTGCAGCGCTAAGTTTCTCCTCTGCTATTGCCTTGTCAGTCTGTGCAGCAGTAGATATTCAACACAAGCATCACCGTCAGCCAGGATTGCTAGAATTCGGGTCTCACAATTCACATGCACGAATAGAAGATCATGGGATCAAAGCTCCGACTTGGTCATGAGTCTTTTTTTATTCAAAGCCCCACATTAAGTGACTAATAGCAAGAAGGTACAAGAGAAGAGCTAGAGAGAAAAGGGAAACCAAGGAGGAGTCCAGGTGGAAGCTCAGACTTGGCGGGATAGCCCAGACCTAGTAACACTTACTGATATGGCATCAACAATCCTCTGTGCTTTGTCCTTCACCGTCTGCACCTCCGACTTGATCTTTTCCGCCGCTTGAGCTTTCTTAGTGACCTCCTTCAAAACCTGCACAGGAACACACCAGATTATCACAAAGCTCATTGTAAACACAGTTTAGCAGAGACCACATTCCACAAGGTGACAACAAAGAAGGCATACTGCAATAATTGGTGAGCGCATGTAGCACCCCTGTAAAACATAATCTCTTTGTAGAACAAGATGAGAAACTACACTTCAGCAGTAGACACATAGACAATAGTATAGACAATAGTGTAGACAATAGTATGCAGCATAATGTGTCACTTGAAGTCTCACCTGGTCTGCAGTAATGGAAGCCTCGGCTAGCTCCTTCTCCTTCACTTCCAACTCAACAGACAGCTGCTCGACACTCTTACTGGCTTCAATCAGCTTTTCCAGGCCTTTGTTCATTCGGTCGGCCAGTCCTCCAATTTCTTTCTTCTGTTGGGCGTAAACAGTCTTGTAGCCATTGATGAATGAGAGATAGGATTTGGGAGTTACATGCGCAGTTCGACGGTACCTACATGTAGTGCATAGCAGAGAAGGAATTACAATCTGCATGCGAGCATGTGAAGCGCTTTCTTTGCATGTCTATTGAAAGCCGAGAGTCTTAGAATACTGGTATTCTGATGCTTGCTTTTGAGCATGAACCTATGAGTTGAGATATACATTTTTTGTTCCACTGGATATTTGTTATCACAATAACAATAAACACCTTGTACACACTCTCTCTAACGGTCTCTAGGCTACACTGCAATTGATATACATTAGCTCAAATTTTCGGGCCTTGCCCGAATATTTGAGCTAATGTATATCAATTGCAGTGTAGCCTAGAGACCGTTAGAGAGAGTGTGTACAAGGTGTGTGTACGGGATGTATGGATTCAAGTACTGTACAAGCAGAAATATTCGTCTGGAATTTAATTTCGTCTTTTTCGTCCAACGACCTGTTGGACTAAATTAAATGCTGGACTAATATTAATTTGTCCAGCTTTTCAACACACTCTTATGATCCATGGACGAAATTTACAACCGGACGAACTCCCTTTCTTTGGAGTTGGACGAAAATATTGACCGACGAAATTTTCTGCTTATACAGTATTGGCTACAGTGGAGTCTCCAAACCTTAAGAAAAATAACAATAAAAATAGAAATAATATTATTACTACACAAGGCACAACAACAGAGACCAAAAAGCTTTCTTGTTACTCCTAGTTTCATGTTCAAAAACACTCATCAGATGAGATAATAACTATGTTTCACAAATCAAACATAGGTACCTGTGGAAATAGTCAGCACAGGCCTCAGCCACACCGTCCTGGAAGATACCCATTGTCTGTACCACCTGCTGCTTCACCTCGGCCGTGCATTCCACCTCAAAACTCGCCAAGAAATGCTGGGCAACGGCAATGAGTGCGTCCTTCGGCCAGCGTGAGAACCAATCCATTGTACAGCCAGAGATGAGAGCAGGGAACTTGAGTGCACGATTGCGGAACTTCTCTCCAACCTACAGTGTTTGCAACGAGGAGGGAACAGATCATTGAATGCCAGTGAGTGTAAAACTATTGAAGCTATACTAGGAAGTAAACAAGCGAAGATAAGTGAAATCTAATCACCGACTTAGTTCATCATGGACTGGCATCTTGGAACGTTCGACTACAATCACCAACCTGCTCACAACATACACATGAGCCCAGTGATCACTACTGAAGCCTCATGCACACTAGTACAGTCTGCGATGCAGCTAATCAAAATGAATGCACTACCCACCATTACAGCTACTCACCGGCGAGAAGCACAGGGCAACATGAAGGTTCTTGCGCACTCGTGAGTAAAAGTAGGCCAGTAGATTCTCAGGTGTAGGTGGGCGGCGGGGAAACTCTTTCTTCATGACCGGAATCAGCTCGGTGCTGATTTCATCAATCTCTTCACGGGCAAACAGACCACCAACCTAGCAACAAGGCATTGCATAAACACAGTGTCCTCCAGACAGTGCAGAAACACTGTGTATAATAGGTGTCAAGAGTGACCAGAATCATTACTACAATGTCACTGTAAGTAACTGAGATCAACTTGAATGGGGTAATAAGCTGCATTATCCATAACCATCGAGAAACGTGCTAAGGTAGCTCTGTGTCTAATGTGTCAAGCACCATTCCTGAAGCTGTTCCAAAATGTATGACAGCTTCTTGTACCTGTATTCTTTCAAGTGACATCTCCCAGGCATACGTAATTGAAACCCCATTCCAGTGGCAACAACTAGTCATGATTGGTACTGGCCCTGGGATACATACCTCACCAGATGACAAGACTTGGTTCAGATACTCCAAGAAGCCTTCTTCTTTGATCTCTTGATCGGTGAAGATGAAAGTGATGCCTTTGCCTTCCAGTCCAGCTGTCTTGTACAAGACTTTCAGATCATCCTGTAGATTGCTTGCGTTGTATGCTCTGTGAATGAAGAAGCAGGAAAAGCTCTGGTTTTGAAGAGATGCCACATCACAATGAGCGAGAGAAATGAGAGAGGAGAGAGAGAGAGAGAGAGAGAGAGAGAGAGAGAGAGAGAGAGAGAGAGAGAGAGAGAGAGAGAGAGAGAGAGAGAGAGAGAGAGAGAGAGGTGATGAAGCTGCTGAGCCAGTATAGCGAGGCTGAAAGGTACCACCACGAACCACAAGAGGAGTGTAAACGAGAGTGCCACGACTGTAGTTGCTAAAATATAGTGCAGGGATGTATACCTTGTCAGTGTGATCTGGAATATATTGTATCCAGCGATGAAGGATGCCAGTCGTGTCAGACTCTGTTTTCCGGATCCACCAACACCGACCAGCAGTGCATGCCCACTGTCCGTGCGAATTATTCGTGAGATCTGCAACAGAGCAAACATATCAAGTGCAGAAGAACTGGACTATCAGTCACGCAGTGGATTGGAAAGGGATGGGATTTAAAAATATTCTGAACTGCTAGTAAATTCCAATGCAGCCACTTATAAATGTTGAACTTCTTCTGTTCACAAACGTTCTGTTCCCTGCGAATAATAACTGACCATACATTCAACCAAATTACGATCTTGACCCGCCATCAGGATTGAAATAGAAGTAGAAAACGTTCCCATTTTCACCCTGATGATGGTCGCTAGGCCAGAACAATTGGTTGAATGTGAAGGGAATTATCACTTGCAGTGAGGAGAACGTTTGGGGGATGAAGGGGCTTCCTAAAAGCTTTCAGGGTGGTGGTGGGGGGGGGGAGAATCCTGTACACAAGACACAAACAAACAAGCACACACACACGCACCTTGATCAGGTTGGTCATTGCATCCGTGAAGAAGACCATATCCATGCCAGAGCCACGCACGGTCTCATTGTACTGCGTCAGGAACGCGTGCAGCTTTTCCTCCAGGTCCGGAAACGATGGAATCTACAACAAAAAGCAAGAATAAGAGTAAATGTAACTAGCCTTTAACTTATTTCATTGCAAAAACAGGGTATTGAAATCACTGTTGAATGAAAATGAGGTGTTATGTCAGAAAAGATTTCTTCAGGATGCTCGTTATTGTACCGTGCATTTGTGCATTCCCTAAAGTAAAGAGGGGAGGGGAAGAGGAGGGGGCACCAGAGCTGCTTTCTTCTCCTTCCTTTGCATGGTGAGTGTGTATACTTGAATGTAGCAACAACAGTTACTTTGATTTCTACAGGCAGTGTTGTGTGAGACCAGCAATACTTTCGCTTACCTCTTCATAGATCTTGGGTGCATCCATGTCGGCATCGTCTGGTTCATCGCCAGTCGCCTCTGGTGCTTCACTGTAAAGTACCAGGCACACATCAACATCAACATCAGCATGAAACTGTTATTGAAGATGCCTAGGGTACACATGCATGTTGATGCTTAGTCGTCACTGACCATGACACATAAAATCTTGTATCATTTCTGACGTGAATGTAACACAAAGGGCTATGTGTGTATTTAATGCTGCAGGAACCAGGGAATAAGTGCGTAACTGCTACAGTTCATGAATACAATGGAAATGATGATGGGCGAACACAACTTCACAGTTCAGGAATCACGTCAGTAGACTCTGAGCCGTAACGAAAGGGCAGTACGTACCGCAAGAAATCAACAAAGTAGGGTTCATCTGGGATGAGAGAAGACACGTCCGTGCCAATGTCCTCTGCCACGACGCCAGGTATACACTGGTTGAACCAGGCCTTGTCCTGGCTAGTTGTGAACCGATCGGCAATCACACGACAGCACTCATGTTTCCATAGCGACACAAGAACACGCGGTTTGTTGACCACTTCAGCAACGCCATGAAGGATTCCTTCCCAGACACGTGACAAATCTCTCAGGTTGAAGATGTAGTGGAACTTGGCAGGCGTTGGCAACATCTTGATCTGGAAATGCAGAAGTCCAAAACATTACCAAGCAATGTCATCATAATGTCATCATCACATCACATAACTGGATTGTAACACATCACTGCATTACATCACTGCATTACATCATTGTTTTACATCATTGCATTACATCTGTTAAGTATATCTTAGACCCACTTCTCCAAACACAACGGACGATGGGACAGCAGACGGAGCGAAACGAGTTCGAGCCAAGATCGTCAGTCGGTAGAGTGAGAGCGAAAAGGCGAGCAAAACACAAGGCTATGAAGGTCCTGGGTAGCTATGGCAATGGATGTAAAAGAGCGCGAATGTAGCTACCCAGGCCCAATGAATAATACGGGAGTGCGAGAAAGGGTGCATGCCGTGTGTACGAGTGCGTGTGTACATGCATATGTGTGAGAAAGGTCGTTGGAGGTCGTTGGTGTGAGAGTGCGTGCATACATGAACTTGTGAACCTAACACATCCATAATAGGGATCGCAAACATAGCGAGACTGACATACATGTACATAGATACTATCTATGTACATGTATGCAGCAGCTACATGTGCCCACACTGTCAAACACACAAGCCGTTAGATCTAATCTTCATGATCACATGATGGGTGGGCTCTATGGAATTCTCCTGAAGAGCCCTGAACAAAAGCAGTCCTCGAAAGACTACTTGTGCATGAATGAAATCTGAATACAACATGAGCACAAAGAGTTTTTGGCATCTCTACTATTGTACTTACCTTAGTTTTCTGCCAAACAATACGTGTGCAGCGGACCAGCTGCGTTGCCAGTGTCTGAATAGCCTCAGTGAAGCCACGTTGCTTTATGAAGTAGCCAGCAGCAATGCAGCCTGGGGAAGCACACACAGCACACATTAGAAAGAATCAGAAAAACCATGCACACATCAGAAGAGAGAGGGAGGTGAATAAAGCAGAGGTTTGAGCAGCCACATTCCTGCACCTACATATCATACCCATCCACCGGAGGATGCACACAACGTATCACACCAGAAAACTAAAGATTATGTAGGCCACAACCAAAACTGCAAGACAAGTCACCCTGAACATGATCACACACTTACCAAAGACCTTGTCAATAGACGCATTCGATGGCAATGTGCAGTTGAAGATGGAGTGTTGTCGCTTCAGTCGGCTGGGAATATCATTCCTACCACCGCCCGGGTGGTTCATTGCGCAAATGAACTGGATGTCGACGATGTTGATAAAGTCTCCCGGCTTGTCCAGGCTGTAGAATCCACGCATTTCCATTAGCTGACGTACTATTTCATTCGTAACCTGAACACAAAATAAGCAGATAAAGCATACTCACACCAAGCCCACAGGAAACAAGCTATCTGCCATAATTGGGATTCCTGTAGCATAGATAGCAAAGACAATGTCAACTGGATTCAGTGAACAGCTCTATAACCATTATGCCCAGTACCACTTCAGGCACAGATCCATATTTAGTTCAGTATGTCGGAGGAGACTATTTATAAATGTACTATGTTGGCGATGTGACCAATAAGTTGGAAATTTCAAATAGCTTGATAAGAGACCTCAAGCTGAAATGATTGGCAAACTCGTTGGGCCACATGAGAAGAGTGGTCACAGAATGCAATGAGCTCTCCATCCAAGTTCCGGTGTAAATGCTGCACAATGGAATGCATGTCAGGATTGCTGAACTACCCACCTGATCACCCCACTCGTTGATGATAGGCATGTTAACATCATCCACGAACACTGTCATTTTCTTGCCTGCTGGAGGACCGTACGTTGTTCCAATACGCTTGTCAACAAAACTCTCAATTGATCGCTGCAACAAATTAGTCATGGTAAGAGAGGCAGTAAAAGAAAGAGTCTAAACCTGAGAGTATGCAAATGTGAGCAGGGTCCAGTGCATGACGTGCTGCCTTCAGAACATAACTTGCCTGCATCACGCACTCAAAACCCACAAACTATCGAACGAGCATAATTTGTATGCTTGATTTCCTTCGAGTCTCAGCATAATCATCCCTAAATCTTGTGCGCACGAATTACTTCAATCCTGCCCAATGGTTTGTTTTCAAGCCACAGGGCTTTCTTGATTTTTGATACTCTGTGCAAAAGAAGCTGCATAATGAAATGTAGGTGGCATTTGGCGCAAATGGCCCATAGCAGTGAGAAATTAGCTGAATACTCTTGGTCATGGACTATTGGTAAAACATTTCAAACCCAACGAGAACTTTTTGAAGGCATGTGCACAATAGGAGTGCTAAGGCCATGACACATCTTTCTAAGACAGGGCTGACCTGGAAGAGGTTTGGTGTGGATGCCGACGAAAAACTCAATGTTTTGTTCAAGTGATCATCAGGATTGTACTTTGCCAAGTAGCCCTTCACAATGACGGTTTTGGCTGTTCCCTGCTCTCCAATCAGCAGCACACCCTGCAAAGTGACAGAGAATGGCAAGAAACATACAGTGAATTGTCCACTCCAAGCAACAGCACCATCTCTAATAGCAATGTCATGAACAAGGTCACACGAGAGAGACGTTATTGACTAGCTGTGGTAACGGACATGCCATCAGCTGTGTACCTTTCCCTGCTTGGCCAGAGTGTTGATGAGGAAGTCTGCTCTGACGTTGTCCACATTGGGTACCAGTATGGATGAGAACTCTGGTATGCTGTCCACCGGGTAGTGGTAGTCGGGTACTCGCTCAGACCAATGCACCCAATCACCTGCGCACATAAAGTGACACAGTGATATATAGTCAATAACGTGCAATACACACACACACAGGCGCACACATACACACATACAGGCGCGCACACACACACATACACACAGGCGCACACATACACACGGGCGCACACATACACACAGGCGCACACATACAAGCATGTGCACACACTCACACAAACACGTATGCACATATACACACACACACACATACGTTCCGTCAGGAAACCATACAGAAAAGCGAGTGTAAGAGCAAACAAATGTAAATGTTAGCGTGAAAAGTCAGTCAATAATGCAGTTGGGAATGCAATAATGCAGGATATGAACAAACATCTGCTGCAGTAGCACAGTTCCCCGACATTGTGCACCCAGCAGGTAGATCAGTACTTATGTAAAAGTTGGTATAACTTGAGCTAGAACATTGAGAGCATTACCAGCATGGCACTATCTACAGAGTAACACACACATCTGACTGCATACCATTTTCATCCACCACGAATTCAAATATCGTGTCTCCTTTCTCAGGGTCTGTTTGCGGCAAAGCTAGCTTGGTTGTTTCCTTCATCCATTGTTCCATCTTGGCCCTGTCCTCCAGCTCAAGGAGGGCACCGACGCTCCACATCAATGCAAAGATGAACAAACGTTCGATGTGAATGGGCTTCAGGATGGTGACTTGTTGATCTTTGCCTTGCGCAATCGGGCTCGGTAACAAGCCCTGGAGAAGATCCAATGCCTGTCAGAAGAACATAGCAGCAGTACTTGACTGACATGGATGCCAGGACATACATGTATACCAGTATTGGTGTTGACAGCTCTCCACCAAAGGTAGGTGAGCAGGCAGTGCACATTACGAAAAGAAATCAAACATCCTAACTAACAATTGTTTCGTAAACATCCTCTAGCTGGAAGGAATTCTTGAGGCAAAGCTGCAAATGGTCATACCGCACAATGCAAGTCTTGGAAATAACAATAATATAGCCCGAAGACCCAGAGGACAGTGTGCACATATGAACAGGCTGGTACAACGCGGCATGAACAGTGATTAATACCAACAGGGAAACAGCTTGCTTATACAGCATGGGGAAGAATAGATAAACCAACTGCTACCATGCATATCAAGTTCAACATGGCAATGGACAGGTGGGAGCTATCATCGCGTGCCCAGCCTTCTTACCTGTGAAATGTAGTTACATTCCAGGATGTCCATTTTGGGCTGCAGCTTCTGCACGTGGAACTGTAGCAATTGTTCAAATGTGTCATTGAACAGCTCCCGTATGGTGGAGTTCTCAGACACGTGCCGCTGTAACAGCCACCCCTAAGCATGGTAAAGGAGCATGTGAAGAATCATTGAGATACAAGCCTCTCAAGAGTCATGCTATGAATGTAGAGGTCGGAGACCTACTGGTGGTACACATGAAAGATATACACATCGAAATATGGGCAACGTTCAGGGAAAACATACGTTCCAGCTTTCAAAAAACAAGTTGGCAACAATGTCAAATAGATACTTGGTCACGAGTGCGAAGTTTCTTTGCACTGCACTCGTGACTAAAATGCAATGTCGTCATTTTTCGGGATTTTCGGCAACTTTTCATGAAAGCTTGAAGGGTTGTTTTCACTGAACGTGGCATGCATATAGCAAAACAGTACCAGACTACGTTAGCCTACGAGCATCTTGAACGGGCTTAGCTACAGCTCGAGGTTCGATGTCTATCTGCCAATTAACTGTTATGGGGTAAGTTCAGTGCTCTTGTTCTCTGGGTGAAGAGCGCTGCTTCTACTAGTAAAGACTCAGAAAGCATGGTATTCAGACTGTTAATTCCAGAGTTTGAGGGACAAAGAAAGCCCCCCCCCCCTCTGTTGTTGCTCTTTGTCTATGCATACTCACTTCCATAATTGGTCTCCAGTCTAGTGCCGAAGAGCTCATGAAGACCATTCCATTGCGTGATACAGTGGCTGGTGAGGCATTGTCAATATTGTGCGGCTCGAAGATAATCTTGCAATTGGTAGCCATTGGTATACGATCACCATTGGCCAGCGTCAACGTCTTGTTGTCGTCCAGCACACTGTTCAGATTCTCAATCCACAGTGTGTCCACTGGACCATCCAATACCAACCAGATGTGCTCTCCTGACATGGTCGCAAATACACAGACAGAACACTTGAGATGTATGTAGAATGCATGAGATGTATGTAGAATGCATGAGCACAACTTAAGGTGACGTCACCTTGTGGTTGTGCACATATTTCTTGCAGTGTAAATAATATAAAATAGCATAGAACCTGCTGGTACAGGTATAATCAGTCACCCTGCAAACATTATGGCCTTCATGTGTCTATACTAGTGGACTCACATGATATAAGAATGGTACCCTGTTTGATAGTCTGTTCACCAACTGGGGTGGGGGCTGAGAAATGACACTCTTACTCAATTGCACTCCCCGATGTACGCATTTCAATCAATACAAAGCCAATTTGAACAACTAAACACACTGCAGCGTTTTGGCAGCGCTCTCCAGCATCCATACCTTTCTTGGCCTTGTGTGATCGCCGCCAGAGCGTAGAGAAGATCCCATCCGTCCAGTCGTTGGTGGCGACATCCAGCTTTCCAAACATCTGCGGTGCCGTGATTGCCTTGGGGTTCATTCTCATTTCACGATGCGGCTCACCGCAGTCCGCCATGGCCTTCATCAGAATGTGGATGCACTTGGTTTTACCCGCTCCGCTTGGCCCCAGCACCATCATGCCGTGACGAACACGCTGGGTTTCAAACAGCTGAGCCAAGTGGGACATACACAACGAAGGAAACATACATGTCTTAGATACCACAATCACACTGATACGGTGGTACCTCAAATCAAACACTCATTTTTGCGTGAAGTCTGTAAGTGCTTAGAAAACCTTACTATCACAATGGTGAACGTAGGCACATTCAATGACCTATACACCTCCTTCAATGTGAACAGTCAGGGAAGAGTGACCTACCGGAAAAGTTAAAAATTCCTGGTCCTGCAAGGACTCGAAACTAAGACCTTCTTTGTCATTAGCAATGTTCATCATACCCTTCCTTAGGTTATCTATAAACACAGGTCACTTGCTAAATCCCGAAACTTCAAAGGGATGCGTGATTTGACTCACACTCCATGCAAATTAACGTCATCCATGTCATAATCATCTTGCACAACAGCACAGTGAAAAAAGTCAGGAATGCACCTCCAGTAGCCTCATGATATACTCTCCCGGCACAGGTGTATGCCTGTACGCCTGTACGCCGCAAGGAGGGAAGCGCTCCTGCGCACGCAGAAGTCACTCAGTCTTACTATGATGGGATCTGTAAAATTCACTGAGCTTTTTTCAGTTTTTAGGCCCAAGGTTAAAAAGTTTCAACAGACAATCATTTTCTCTCTACCCAGTTGTGCATGCTGTATTGAGTAGATACTAATTATAATTGAACTAAAATCCCACACCACCCACCTGGATAAGCTTCAACTTCCATGCGGGATGATTTATGAGCTTGGCTTCATCAACTCTGGATGCAATGGCCATCTCCAGATCCGGGTAAGAACCCTTCTCTAGAGCGATGCCAGGGAACATGTCGTTGATCAGACTTTCGAAAAGCGGTTCATCCTCGTCCACCTAGCCACAGAAAGAGAATATACACATTTCCGACTCTGTGTTCCACATACTTGAGTGCACATACTTCAAAGCATAACCTCAAGTATGCTCATTCAAACAATTTGGCATGCTATAGATAAACAGTTCTCGTACGAAAGACACATTGGTGTTTTACATTCAGAGTACAACTTGGTATGACCAATCTGCCATACAAAAGGCCTACTGACAGAACAGGAGCAAGATGGTGGTAGAAGTAGGCACCTTGTCACATAGACCAGATATTCCCATTAGACATTATGAATCATTTGCCTGCAGTAGGCTTTACGTATCCCCTTAAAGTCTCTACTTGCACACGACTACCAGAGCATGCATATCTGTGACCCATGCATATCTGTGACTAATGCCAATAAAAACACGTTTCCGTCCTCTTGCATATCTGTGACCGAAACATACCAGTTTGGACAAGTTCATGTCAAAGAGCACTCGCATGACAATCTTCTCCTCCGGATCATCAGGACTCTGCCGCTTTGCTGCACCGAGAGTCCGCAACACTGATAGGATGTTGCGCAATCCAAAGTCATAATGGACCTGGACACCACAAACAGTATAGCAAAAATTAATAAACAAAGAAGAAGGAAATTAAGATTGCTCTCTTCCTTTAGCTCTCACACCATCATAACTATGTCCCGTGCACAACTCCACCCATGTAATTGTGTGAACGTATCCTTGAAAACCAAGTAATACGCTTCAGAATACAGAAGTAATCAGCCCATACGTGAAGAATGCAAATTATACGACTACAACCAGTGGGAGCAGAAGGCTACAGGAGCAGAAGCCTGCACAGGTGGAGCAGTGTGAATGCATACCTGTTTGGAGAGCTGCTCCTCGCATAGCTTGTACAGGGTGTAGAACTTGCATGCCAAGACCACGTTCTTACGGAAACCAGCGCTGGCAAGTTTCACACGAATAATGATCTGCAGCAAGAACAGCAGAACAAAACGATGGATTCATACATAGCTATGAGTGTGCTATCTCAGAATGGACTATGATAGGCTCATTTTGTTTAGTACTCTTGTATAGCACATGCCATTACTGGTTTTGACCTCGGGTAGATAAGTATGTGTACATATTCTCTTCCGGTAAGAACCTAATCGCTCTGCTAAAATGCCTCGCATAGCTAGATATGTGCAGGCATCACACAAACCCACGCACGAACGCAAGCATGCATGTATGCGCATGCATGCACGCATGCACGCATGTACGTACACACACATACACACACACACACACACACACACACACACACACACACACATCTAACCTGTCTGTCTGGTACCATCATGGCCACAGTTCGGAAGTTGATCTTCAGATTCTCTGGCAACTCCTGTCGACCAGCATAGCCAGGATTCTGACACACAAAGGGACGCAACATCAACGTATTCCAGAATCACCCGGGGTCAGTGTGACGAGCCAGTCTGGGACTGCAACGTCTTTACAAAACTGCGTGATTTATATTTCTGCAATACAAGGGCTGAAGCCACCATATAAGTAGTACTTACCCAGGCTTCTGCCTCTGAAGAATACAGTAGTACAAGAGCTTGGCATCCCTATCAAGAAAGCCGCCAAGAGAGCATGCTCCGCTTTGATAGTCGACCCCGTTACAATTGCCTGTGTTGACTTTGAATTTTTCTTATCATCTTTACGACCATGTTATCATGGATTTTCAATAAATTTCTTTATCAAGAGAGCATTAAATAAGGTACCACCCCCACCCCCATCCTCCTCCCTCTTTCCAAAGCCTCGAGAGGGGCACAGTATCATTATACGATGTCATGTGTGCATGCGAGGGAGGAAGTCAAACCTCCCCCCCACCCACACACACTCACACAACCCAAACCCTGGCTGAGTGTTGCCAATAACTCATAACACCACAACAGCCACCACTCACCATTGTCAGGAACAATCCAAACTCAGGGTTCATCTTGACTGTATCGCCGTCGGTGAAGATGAACTGCGACTTGCGATCTTTTTTGCAGGCCAGCACAATGGCAATCTGCTGTGCGGCCACGGACAGGACTGGCAGTTCAATACGGTTGAACTCGTCAAAGCAACCCCAACTGCCGGACTGCGCAAGGCCTGCACAAAACACACATGTGAGAATCAGATTGTCACATTGATATGTGTGTGCGTGTGTGGTCTGTGTGGTTTGCTTAGCCATAAGGGCACATGCATTGTTAATGGAAGAAGTACATCCGTTACTCTAAGGCAGTATTCACAGGTTTCGAGTACAGTGGGAAATGACCATGTCCAGCATGTCTTTGCTGAGATCAATATAACCTTCATGATGTCCACATTGTACACGGAACTTCTATGTGTGCCTTGAAAACATCACTGAGGATGTTTAATGCAGATGGGATATACATGCATAGCTGCTTGCAGTACAGAATAGCAAAGGCAACTAATTTAAATTGGAAGCATGGGAAGAACGTACCTTTGAAGATGCGACCTAGTCCTCGAAAATCCATCTGATCAGAGCAGTTGAACACCACGACGTACTTGCCCAGTGTCTTTCCCATGTCCTTCACAGTCTCTGCAGCAGTGCACAGACACACACACACACACACACACACACACACACACACACACAGACACAGACACAGAAATAGACAACTGATAGTCTTCATAGGTCCTCATAGCGCTAACATATTGGACTTCTATTATTAACCCCGTCATAATGGATAGACAGACGAGACCTGCTTAATGCCATATACCGGTGTGCATACACATCACCTACTACAAATACATGGTGCAATATGCGTCAGGACACAATGAGGCTGCGAAGGGTTCCCTTGTAATGTTCTGCAGCTACTCTGAAGTACAAAGCAATGGACAGACAATACAAACCTGTTTTGCCTGTTCCAGCCGGACCAGCTGGCGCTCCGCCAAGGTTCATGCCCAGAGCTTGAGCTAGGGTGATGTAACACCTGCATATGTGCACGAGTAGAAAACAGACTAAATGACGATATAAAGGAGTGCAGTAAGTACATTCTCCGACCTTAATAGCCTTATTCAAACCATCGCGAACATAGTTGATTATCAAATTTCCGACGGACTTTTATAATTTCAAGGAGATCTTTACCATTAAATATCTTTGGTACATACGAGGGGTAGGGAATATTGATCACATTTTAGACCATGACTATACGCTGTGTTAATTAACTGTATCATGAACTGTGAGCAGCAACAGCCAGACTAACTGCAAATACCAGTAGAAACATGACTTGAACTTTTTGCTCAAGCGAGCACACACACACATACCTGTCAGTTAGAGGTGTGATGACAAGTCGGTCAGTGCAACCCAGGTACTCGTTCTGATAGATGAAGTTCACGTCTGTGATGCTAATCACAACCTGGTCTTTCTCGTTGGAGTAGAAGCGGCTCTGCTTCAGCCACTCAAAGTCCTGCGCACTACGTATGTGTTGCTGGACCTGGACAAGACAACATTGCACACCATCACTAAGCATACTAGTAGCCATTTCCTCTGCTATGCTAGTGCTACCAATGCCAACATTGGACTGGGTGTTGTCCCTGGGGCCCGGAGAGGATGGAGCACAAATGATAGTGCCGATACTTACATATACACTGCATAATCAAAGTAACAAAGCAGATGATAACCAAGGGTTTTATTTAGATATAGTGGTTGCGACTTCGGCGATGATTACTAGGAAAGGTTTTGCTCCCCACATTGGAGCTCGCGCTTTTCCGCCGACTTGACTTGACATTTGAGTGACCCATGACTGCCATCCAGAATACGAGAAGTCCATCGACTTCGGCGGAATAGCGCGAGCTCCAGAGTGGGGAGCAAACCTTTGACTTACTAAGGTACTTACATAAATGGCATGAATAACTGGTTCCAGGAAACTAACAGCAACAGGGACTGGGACTGCACAGTGTACAAGGTACCTTCATCCCCTTACCCTGGACCCTGCATATATCCTACACCAGGTCATGTTTGATCATCTTGCAAACTCATCTTTATATTAAAGGCATATGAGCTGAAACAATGAGTACCTTGCCCATAGCATAAAGAGCACCGCCTAGGCAAGTACATACCAAGTCGTGGAAGATATCACGTTGATGAACGTGGATGGTGATGAGTGTCTCAAAGCGTTTACGCTCCATCTTTGTCAGGTTGCGAGTGGTCGTATCGATCAGGTCGTCGAGCAGGATCTGAAAGTTCTTGTCGGTGGCAGCCATGATCTTCTTATCAGACTTGGCATGTGTCAGTGCATACTGTGCGTCACGGGTCCAGATCAGCTGAATGCCCAGCAGACCAACCTGCAGGTAGAATGACATGGCAAACACAACACATGCAGATGATCACATACATGTACCAAAATTAGTAAATACGTCAGGAAAATTGGACAATGCGAAAACATTCACCGCTAACTTTACCTCATTTCGATTAAGTACCCGTAGAATAGATGCGGAATGATCAGCACCGCAACATGAACTGAATGATGTACAGTAATATCTTCAATTCTTCACATTTCAACACGGCATACAGTAAAACCTGTCAAGGTGACCACTCGAATAAGGCGACCACCTGACCTAGAAGACCACTGCAACCAGGACCAAGGGATGCTATTTACAGTCAAATGATCCTGGATAAGGAGACCACCTGGTAACAGAGACCTTGAGCGGTCGTCTTATACAGGTTTCACTGCCACTGTAGTTCTGATACAGCTGACAGGTACACAGTATGCAGAGCAAACAATCAACCGATGGATTCAACATTAAGAGGGTACCTGGGCAGGATACGCCTCCAAGAAGTTCATCAGATTGAAATCTGGTTCAGAGATGGTCAATGCTGCATTGCGAATGACGGCAGCTACTGACTGGCAGACCATGCGTAGAAGATGCCCAAGCCAGGTCTCGACATTGTTCTCTGCCCTGACTGGCTTCTCCAGCTGTACATGGAGCAGTGGAATAGAATCAAAGGGTGTTGAAGTGGAGAAAAGACAACATGAACCATGATTATTGGGTTGTATGGATCAATTCTTCTTCAAGGACATAAACACTCAGAAGATACGAGCAACTTCAGCCCGTGTTGAGCACGGAAGTCTATATCCATGAACTATTAGACAAAGTTTGTGTCCTGGACTTACATCAATACTTTCTCCTTCCTGCGAGTGAATCTTGATGATGCGATCACGGTCCTTCTCGTGGAACGTAACTGACTTGACATTGTCAAAGACACTCAGCAAGTGAGCCTGTCAGCAAGAAATGCATGCATCATTTCAGCAATAGAATGACTACAACAGCAGTATGGTTGATAAATATGGTGGCTAACACACACCTGGCAATATGGCGGTAAACACACGCCTGCCCACACACGCTCTCTAGGCTGCAAAGTTATTCTGGCACAGAGCTCTCCTTCTGACCACCACCAACATCAGTTCAACTTCATTCTTACAACAACAGCAACAACAACATATTACTTCTCATTCCAACAACAAGGTACAGTGGACCTAAAACATTGTCCCTGCATGCCATGGGACTTCCGTGGTACGTGCACTGCCCTGTCTAGAGTTTGACAACATTGAGAGTGTGTGGAATGCAGGCCAGCTTCTCAAGGAATGAAACGAGTGCGATAAACAGTACAGAATGCACAATCCCAGTCTTAGAAAAGATCATGTAAATTGAATGGATTTGTATTGATGGAGGAAAACACACGCCTCAAGAGATGCCTGTATTATTTAGGTTAGGCTGGAATACAGTAAAACCTGACGTAAGCGACCTCTGTGTTTAGCGACCACCTGCTCTTAACTCGGATGGTGAGCCAAAGCTTAACGACCGTTTATCCATGCACCGACAGTTCTACACAGACACTGTGGGACCTGGTTCTAAAGACCACCTGGCTTTAACGACCGCTTTTGCTTGCACCGTGGGGTGGTCACTTACACCAGGTTTTACTGTATATATACAGTATAAGTGGAGAGGTGAGCATGGTATGCGTTTCTTGACTAGCTACTAACCTGGATGGTATGGGAATCGCTAGCCTGCCCCAGAATCTCCAGCAAGGCCGGGTCAGACACGAAGAAGAAACGAGGAAAGACGAGACGCTTGCGCTCCAAGTACCTGAGCAGCAGAGCATAACCAGAACGCAATTTTGGCTCCATTGATCGATATCCCAGCTACAGTGACTTACATGTACAACACGGTGGCTCATTGGAAATGTAATCTGCTAGCTGCTATTGTATCCAAGGATGTCATAGACTGATAGCCTCAGTCAATGTCAGTGTCTGCTCTAGGATTGTAGGACAGCCGGGTACACGTGCACCTGGCGCAACCATTTCAACCGGGTCAGAGCCGGGTACACATGTACCTGGCGCTGTCTCACCAGCCGAGTCACATGATTTAACTGGTTGGTTGGTTTATTTTAATTCGGACCGTAAACGGGAACTAGGCCTAATGATATAAAAGCGAATGGATAAGCCGCATTTAGAAAAGAGAGGACAGGAATTAGAAAATTACGAAAGAAGAAGAAGTATCTGACACATACAAGCCATGTAATCAGTCCTTTCAAAGTTCGAAAGTGTAAAGTACCAACCGGGTCACAGGTGACCCGGTACTGTATTTTCAACCGGGTCCAAGCGCCGCCCAACCGGGTGGATTACCCGGCTCACCCGGCGCTGGAGCAGACACTGAATGTGTGGAATAGATATACAGGGGCGTAGGAAGCAGTTTAATATTGGTACGGCGAAATTGTGAGAGGGGGTCCGGGGTCCTCCCCTCGGGATTTTTTTGAAAATTGGGCCTAAAAGGCCATATTTTAATGCCACAGAATAATATGAGAAATAAGAATATGCATGCTGATGATACACCGCATTGTCGATGTAAAACATGGTACCTGTACAAGAGTCGACAAGCCATCAACAAGGTTGAAAAATGAAAAAAAAATCGAAAATTATTGGTCCGGCGACGGCCGGGCCTGCTGGACCGGTTCCTACGCTCATGATATATGCAACCTGAGTCAATGTGTGGAATAGATACAATTATGCAACCTCAGTCAATGTGTGATCGGGTGTTAGCGGCCGTCGTGAGTTCCCTTCGGGAACGGACACGATAATTTACTTTTTTTTAACTTTTAGTCAATGTGTGCAATAGATATATGCAAACATAGACCAAAGCTGCCATGGTCAATAACCCATGATGTAGCCAAACTAAGGTGTAGATGGGTATACTCACACATGCACAACATCACACCTCCACACATGCACCATCTGTGTACAGGCTTGTGAGATGATGAAACCAATACCAACACTATCTGTCTAAAGTGGGAGTGAACTCACCCGCTGAGAGACTTCTGGCATAGCTCAAGTTGTTCCAGTAGATGTGGAAGCAACTGCCCCAGCATCTCATCACCAACACAGCACTGTACAACATTACTCGTTTCATGAGCTTTCGTCATGATCTTCACCCAGGACTTGTCAATATTCTGGAAGCGCTTTGCCTCCTGCAGGACAAAGAAAGCAAAATTACACCAAGGTTTTGTCAATGTACTACCACGCATAGATAGACCATGAAGAGGAGAGAGAGGGGGGGGGGGGGGGGGGGGGGCGAGTAACGAACTGAGGAAGAAGGAGAGGATGGTTGGAAGTGAACTATGTCTTGTACTATCAAGTCAGGGGTGCAATTTAAGCTTAGCGTAGTACAAGCACAGAAGGACTAGTATGGATGGCATGCATAATTCCAGAATGAATCTTCGATGTTACCCCTCTCCCCCCCCCCCTCCCCCTCAGTATATGCAGGCTTTACCTTGGGTAGTTGACGTGCGATGTCACCACCGACAAACACTGCCTCAAGGTAGATCCAGAGATTCTGGACTTGCAGCCAGTTCTCAATGATGTCCGTTGTGTCACTGAGCTTCCGTACCCACAGCTGGATCTGAGATTTGAAAGGGGCGTTGTACCTGAAGCAGTGAGAAACCAGGTGCATAATATAGTTAATGTTATCATGCTACCACTACCCTAATGCAACTGCCATTCAATAGCATTACCTGCATGGGGCATGGTTTATATAATAAGATCCGATTGTATGTCAGAAAGATATTTCAGCAAGGAAACAATGGTGCAACCTACACCAGATACCTCTACACAGACCAAAATATCAAGACCTCCTGATGATGGTGAATGAGTGTGAAACTCTGAGTTGCAACACGGCTTCCTTTCTCTATCATGTGCAAACCAAGGTAACATACACATGGCTTGCACTACACGGCCGCCCAATGTAATCCTATACCGGCTCTCATCCGCACCCTGAGTGCGTACCTGTTACTCAGCAGTGAGCTGAGCACCATCAGACTGTCTTCCATGATGGACACTGTCTCAGCTGTCTCATCACCACGCAGCAGTAACTCTCCACGGCTCTTGAATGATGAGAAACGTAGCACCTGAATGGGGCACATGATTACATAGTGTGTAGGGAACATAAGTATACTCTGAATGGAGGTGCCAACTCAGAACTCTTCACAATATGCTCCCCGTACAGCTGAAGGAGAGTGTGTTGTTGATCGAGATAATGCTGCAGGAAGGCAAATTAGCGCATATGGCACAAAGGCCACCGGCAAATTTGATGACGCCATTGGACCGCCCACAAAGCTGGATACAAGAACTTATTAGCTGCTGCTCGAATCACAAATGCACCAATTATGAAAAACAATGGTGCCTAAAGCCTCATCTGATTCACCAGTGGCTTATGTGCTATGTGTACAGTTGCCAAACATAGCAAAATCTAATCAAAGTGTTTCAGTCCCTGCCATGCTCTATTCACTATAGACTACAGCTCATTTGCACGTACTCCACAAGCGCACAGAACAGCACAGTCTGGTATGAGCTGAAGCAGACATATCGCTTAGTACAAAGTTTACTACTAACACACTCTAGTTTCCGAAAACCTCCCTGCCAATGATCTAGGCGATGGCCAGTCAAACTGCTATCCACACAGCAGTATATGGGAACAGATGGTAGGAAACAACAGGCAGTATCAACTCAATAAAACCTTTGTAACATGTCGCTTCAGCTGATACCATCTTAAAATTGTTGTCACCTCGCCGCCTGTTCAAGTATCAACTGACTTAATGTGTTAAAGTTACCTGTGTCTCCCAGTCCAAGATGACTTGCTTCAGCTTTGCCTCGATGTCCTTTTCTTTGCGAGCGGCAATACAGGTGTCCTAGGACCAGTGACCAAGACAACAGCAAAAACACAATGAATATAGAAAAGTACACTCACTGAAGAAAAACTGATAAGACCATTATTGAGCTACCTTATATTCACACAGATACCAACAAAATTAGGCAAGGTTTCAGAGTAATCCATAAAAAATATGTGGGGAGCAAACCCTTTCTTTCAGAGTAATCCATCAAAAATATTCTTATATTGTACACGTGTCCATGTGGAGTCAACAGCCAGTGACAACCGGTATATTCACTGCACAGTCACACTAAGAATCATGTAAAATCCCTGCAAACTTAGCGTACCTCTATATCTTCCTGATTCTCTAGCAACGGGGCTTTCATCACATTGCGCAGAGAGAAAGCCTCGGACTCAAAGTCGAACTCGACTCCGGTGATCTCCTCCAGCTTCTTCCAGTGACGCTTCTTCATCGCCTTGTCCGACATCAGCTCAATGATAGGGCAGGTCAGGCTGAAGTCGTCAATCTTCTTTTTCAAGTCCATGAAGGCTGGCCATGTCTTCAAGCCCTTGGGCAGCTTACGACACCTGAGTACCGAAAAACAATGTTACCGCACAAAATACTAGTAGTGCCACAGAAAAACAACAGTTGCTTCAAATACAAATCTACCATGCAGTATTCTATAAAAGAACCAAATGGCTACATTCAGGCGTTGGAAACCCAATGGCTCAGAAAGTAAGTAAACGCAGCGCATCAATAAGCATCTATTGGTGCTCGTGTACCACATAAGCAATGCAAGGCATGGATCGGACATGAAACTGACCCTACAAACATACCTTGCTTGGAATTCCAGCAGCTCCGCATTGATCTTATTTGGGTCAACGTCAGACCACAGCAAATCAAAGTAACTATTCAAACAGCAAAAAGATCAAAGAAAGCCAGGAAGAAGGATACATCAGTCACGGTAGAACCCAACAGCATTTTATCAGACCTGAAAACACTCCGATAATTTCAACTTCTATAAAGTCATTTCTATATGAGCTGTTGTAGAACACTGGATAGACGTGAGTCCGATCTCGGTCATTCTTCCTCACGGAGTTGCGTTCATTTTAACATCCCTTCTATAATGTCACGGAATGACATTTTGACACAATCCGACAATATCAACATTGGAGTCCTGGGTACAAAACAGGTGATGAGACACTACTGAATCACATACCCGTTGATCGTGTCCAGTACATTGTTGTACAGGCTGTAGAGTTTCTGCAGCAGTGCCAGGTCACGGCGAATCTGCTGCAGTCGAGGATAGTCGGTCACTGACAACCCAAACAGTTCTTCGCCCTCCGAGTATGTTGTAAACTGTTTCCACAGAGTGTCAAAGTTGTTCTGGACGGAAAGAAGAAATAGTACTGTCAGTACGACGTAAGCTACTGGCATAAGCAACAGCGAGAGGAATTGACAGTATAGATTTGCTGGGAAAGATACCAGTGTATTTGATTTCAGTGGTACATGTGATATAAAGGGAAAGCAAATCATTGATCTTTGTGCAGTGTGCAGTGTGACTGTATTATTATCAATACCTGATACATGACAAGCCTGTCGCTGGCATCTTGTGGGGATAGTCCCTCCACCATTGGTCCTTTCTGCAAGATCACAAGTTATCACACAGAAGCTCAGTAGGCATAGGGTCAACATGATCCAAGCAGTAGATATCATGAATACTGATTGCCCTTACACAAAGCAGGGGCGTACGCCGCTCGCCGCCAGGAGTGGTTCCCATGCCAACTGATGAACCAACATTCCACACAATTGAAGTGCTGTTTTTCGTATCCTACGGAGTTTCTGCATATTCTCTTCAGACTGGGTGAAATTAACATCCACAAGCTGCTGGAAGATGTCATTGCTATGCATTTTTGATTTTAAAAGACTGAACTTTCCCCGTTTTATGGATGTTTTGTTCAGCATGACGATTGCATGCAGTCTTGAAAGCGAGCTTAGTAAGTTTCGAATCATCTGGAGCAAACATCACACAGGGCAAGCAGAAGCCACCATTGCACGCTGGTCAAAAGACTACGCAGGGTAACTCCTCCAACAAGGATAGTTGAAAGCGGCGCTGTTTGCCATCCGTCTGGAAACGCCCTGGAAATGAAATCCTTCGCCTTCGGTGGCGCACAATGATTGTCGATGACGGAAATCTTTTCCGTGTCCGGCACATTTCGGGGGACTGGATTCCACTGTGGACGTAGACTTTCAGAATATCCCTTCAACACATATACCTTCCAACACGCTCCCATGTCACTGAAGTAAGTTTTGGATGATCCAGCAGCTTCCGACAACGGTCACTCTACAGCTTCGCCGACGATTTCTTCCTCAGCGCTGCTCGTTGCATGCAGACTTCGCTTGCAAGTCAGGTGCGTCTGCATTCTCCGCTATCGCTTGACCTGAATAGAGCGCTGGCCCTCTGGATGTTGACACTTCATTTTTCTTTTCCACAAAGCGAAAGCATCGTCGAAAACACGACCAACTTTGTCAAAACAACCTGCAAAGGAAAATTTGACTCGGAGATCGAGGAATCCGGCGATGTAAAGTAGCGACTTTGTTGAACCCAGTTCAGTCAGTACACCCATATATCCATGGCCCAGTCTACGCTGTGTCCCAGTCCCAGCACCACTTTTACACCTGGGCAAGTCACCGACGCCTTGGACCATCAGGCGGACTCCAGGCATGCACAGCGCTGGGCCTGGGCCTAAATCAAAACATTCTCCGTACCCATATCGAATTTTTTTTACTGGTTCCCGGGCATCCCGGGAACCGCCCTATGTACGCCCCTGCAAAGGAGTAGCAATTCGGCAAGACGACATGACACGCATCCAACTTAGGCTTTGGTGGCTTCAAATGGCATCGCTGGCAGATTCCACCTTGATTAGCCTAGGCTAACCCCACCACTTCATACAGTAATCGAGGACTGCGATAAAGTTATGAAGGACCCACTGGAAATGCTTTGGCAGAGCTCTGAGTGACAGTTGCCGGCTTCACACTATGTTCATACCCAAGTCTTTATTCGTGAATTCACCCCAGCAGTCTGGCTAGCGGGGTATTTACTAGTAGGCAGAAGCACACAGTCCTTCCAATTCCAATTTACCGAATCAAAGTCACCGATGTAATCCTGTACGTCTGTCTGGAAGACATCAACTCCAGACACGAGGTTCCTGTGGAAGATGGGCTGTACATCCAGCAGATGACTCTGCACTTCTGTCACCAGAGCCGTTAGCCTTGCCCAGGTGTAGCGTAGGGTGTCAACACGCTCAAACTCCTCAATGGTGACAGGAATGCTAAACTTGGTCAGGATAGCATACGACTCCTAGACACAAGAAAGGGGCAAGTGTGAGGAAGGTAGAGAGGGGGAGGAAGAGAAAGGGAGAACATAATTATTGTGTGTAAAATAGAAAGGAACCATACATCCACATCATACAGAAGTAAAATTGAACACTTGGGCCAGGCCGTACACATGAAAAACAATGTAGATTACACAACAAATAGAATATGGGCTTGAAGACATTCCCTGTGTGATGTCCGACTGCCTGACAACAAAAGGGCAATCTCTCACTGACCTCAACATCTGGCAATGCCTGATCGATCTCCACTTCTCGCTCTCTGATGTCCTTCAGGGCGGCCATGACAAAGCGGACGTCATCCAGATCCTTGACAGGGCGTTGCAGCCGCTTAGCAGCATCCTCCATGAAGTCCATCAGCTTCTCCATCACGCCACGATACTTGACATTGCAAGCGCGTCCATATCCCAGCATCCAGTTCTTTGCCTCTGCTGATAGAGCAGCCTTCAGATTCTCTGCACAAATCCAAAAATACATCCATGGAACTTTCAGCAAATGACATTTAGAATCCACTATGGTAAGCTCAGACTTTGCATGATGAATGCAATCATACCAAGACAGGAGTGGTGAGTAACTATGAGCAAATGGGATCATTGGTAAATTGTTGCCATCAAACACATTATCTGAAACGAAGGTCTTTGCTCAAAGATGGAGGCAAGGAGCAAGTCAATGCAAGAGAAACAAGATACGAAATTTCCTTTTCCGAATATTTGACACAGGCTCCACTAAGTTGTCAATGCCTACTTGGGAATACTTTGATGCGCACTTCAAAGGGTGGAAACGGAAGACATTTGGTGAAGTTGCGCTTTTTCTTGCGGTCAGAAAGAAGGGATGTGCTAAAAAGGATAGAAAATGGTAAGTACGGATTATTTCACTACACTCCCCAAAGGTCTATCCGATATAGGCTATGACTCCACAAAGGTCTATCCGATAGAGGCTATGAATACTCGACCACCATCAAAAAAAAAAAAAAAAAAAAAAACCGAAAAGCGCAAGATAGCCAAGCATGTAGTCTGCCTTACAAACTCATCTGCTTATTCAGGCTCTTTTCACCCTTTGTTAGAAATACCCGTCGGAGCACCCTACCCCACCCTAGGTGAGGAGAAGACATGTCATACCGTTTTCACTGCTACAATGTATAGATATGGAAAACCGGGCCAAGACCTAAGAATGTCTAAACAGCTAGCTGTAAGAAGATTGAGTAGTTATGGAATACAACACAAGAGAGAGTTTGGAAGCTTTGTCACAACTCCTAGTTATGGAATATATCAAGTAGCATACACATTACCTACCAGTTAACAATTGCACTGGCCCAACGTAGAGAAATTCAGGCTCGGCAACGATGTCGGTTTCCAACGCCGTGTAGTGCCGCATTTCACTTCTGAAGTCGATCAGCAGCGGATTGGAGTCAACAAATTCTGCAACAGTGTGGTTGCATTCCCTGCTCCAAAGCGGTGAGTAGTGCGTGAACATATCCAGGGCGGTTTTCAACGTTGGGCTGAAGCCTAGGATCATGGAAGACATATGCGACAGCATCTTGACTATTTCCTTGTTTTCCGATATCGTCGAACCGTAGTTCTTACGCTGTGGCGCAAACGACACCTGTCTAGCCATGTTGGTTTGAGAGCGACGCGTACGCGGCGAGTTCAGAGAGGTAATGACCTGCGACGCTCGGAAATCGACCATGGATGCCGTCAGCTGAGCAGACGTGGAAGCGATGGATGTCTTCGAGACCCTGCCATGCACCGTGGGTAGGTTGAGAAGCGGGTGAGCCTCGCCCCACTTCAGTACCGACTGTGCAGTCTCCACTATCATCTAACACCGAAAACAGACAACATCATGTGGAAACATGTACACTTACACATGCATGAAGATCTATGGGTAAAATGAAAGTCCCATCACTTGGACATTTTCTCACTAGCAATCACAGCATGGTGAGGTGTTGAAAAGCAGAAACAAGATTTGTGATGCATATAGCAGGCCCATACAATTGCATTGATGTGTGTGTCCGCTTTTCTACAGCCAGTGTACATCAACGGCCAACCAGCATACTCTGCGCTTCTGATTTTTGCAATAACGAACCAGAGATTCAATATTGATACAAGTGCATCAAGACAACAACAACAACAACAACAACACAAGGCGACAATGAGTACCTGAGATGCCATGTTAATCGCACTCTGTAGATCCTCAAGACCGGGTCGCGCGATAACGCTCGGCAAGGCCAGTTCAACGTCCGTTCTAAATATCACATCGTAGTTCCTGGGACCGGTGGGGTCTTGAATGCCCGCCATCTCCTCCGACTGCAACAAACCCTGGCGAAGATTACCATGTATCCGCTTGCGCAACGCCTCCAGAGCATACTTGACACACTTGAACAGTGCATCCACAGTTCGTCTCTCAAAATGAACCAGAACCTCTTCTCTGGCCTAGTGCAGGTACAGGAACAGAATGAGTGAGGGAAGACGAGTGTATCAGGTGACTAGCATTGACTACGCCGACTAGAACAGTGAGTAGAGCAGGTGGCCAAACTACACAATAGGAACAAGACTTGACTCTGAAGACGACAGAGATGTATTGAAACTTATAAAAAATATCAGTATTCATCTAAGTCGAGTTTTCATGCTCTTGTGCCTATCCGAAGACGTAATGCAAAGCATGGATAAAAATGAGCCACATAAATATTCCATCCAAGTTTCTACTGCATTGCTTAGATTGTCATCTCCACGCCGCCGTTTAGCATAAAATTGATATTCCTTTTTTTTTTTTGACGTGAGGAAATAGACATGGGAGTAAGACCACCGTGAAGCGAGCTGATTAGCACTGAACCCAGGACAAATGAAGTTGGATAATGAGACCACCTAGTAACAGAGGCCACGTTTTGAAGGTCCTTTGAACGGTCATCTCAGATCGGTTTCACTGTACTTCACGTACCTGTTCCATTTCCTGGTGCAGGTCCATCCTGCGCAACACAGTCAGAGTACCAGGTGGCAGCTTTCCCTTGGTGTGCATGTCATTCCAGATCTCCTTCTGCAGTGATTGTCGTGTGGCGCTGGGCTTCAGCAAGCTCTGCGAACCAGGACTGTCTTCACTCAGCAATGCTGCATCAACTTTTTGATTGGCTAATGTAACACCTGATCAGAAATAAACACATAAACACACACACACACACACACACACACACACGCAAACACACACACAAACACACACACCTCAGACGTCAGCCCACAGACATGCCCATCGCGGAAGCGATGATAGCGAACAGCTATGTTAGACATAGCAGCTTGTGCTGGGATTACACCATTCAAGTGATTGATTGAAGTGGCACACACACACACACACACACACACACACCTTTGACCTTGACCTTTGACGCCCATCGCCGGAGGCGCACACACACACACACACACACACACACACACACACATACACACACACACACACACACACACACACACACACATGAAGAGAATACTACGAGCGCTAACACAAGTAACGGGTATGGTGGTCTGCCCAGTCCGGAGACCTGAGGCATGACAATCAATGCAGAAGGATTGTTGCAACAATACACTTACAATGCATATGGCCGGACGTGTGTACGTAATCAAGCATTGAAAAAGCAGAAGGAAGACTTAATGCGAATATAAGGCTGGATGTGAAAACAGCAAGCTAACACGAGAGTGCCACTGCATTTCACTATATCTGGCATTCCATGTCATCTCACCTCGCATGACTTCTGCATCTATTTCACCCTCTTCCGGCATTGCTTCCATCAGGATGTCAGTCAATTCGTGAGTAGCCGTCTCCACTGATATGTTCTTGGTCTCCAGGAGAACGGCACCATCGACACAACATTTCTGCACCGAGTGGAAATGCACAAAACGGCATGTGCACACAAAGTGTAATGCTGTCAGACCGTCGTGACATACACTTGACAAGGTTAACACCATGCCAGACTCCACTTCGTACCATGCGTGTTGTCATAACATTATGCAGTATGCAGTATGACGTGCACAGCTTAGACACCAAAATTCCGGCATTGCTTCCATCAGGATGTCAGTCAATTCGTGAGTAGCCGTCTCCACTGATATGTTCTTGGTCTCCAGGAGAACGGCACCATCGACACAACATTTCTGCACCGAGTGGAAATGCACAAAACGGCATGTGCACACAAAGTGTAATGCTGTCAGACCGTCGTGACATACACTTGACAAGGTTAACACCATGCCAGACTCCACTTCGTACCATGCGTGTTGTCATAACATTATGCAGTATGCAGTATGACGTGCACAGCTTAGACACCAAAATATTTGATACCTTGTCCACTACATCATAGTTATAACTATTACATCGTCCATTACATCATCCATTACATCATCAGTTTGTCACGTGTACAGAAAACAGAGAAGAGGTGTGTAGAGCTGCTGGGCCGCTGTGCACTACCACTGGGCAAGGAGACAACACACAGTCTGCACTTAACCAATGGAGAGAATCTCGAGGAACAATAAATACACAGCAAGTTCTAACCTCTGTTGTGACCAGGAACTCTTCGATTGTCCATGGCTCCTCATCGGGCAGTGTGACAAGCGGACAGGCCACCATATCCGTGAGAACCTTGTCTATTCTAAACCGCACCGTTTCCAGTGCTCTGTCCAACAGCAGGTTACAGATCTCCAACTCAACGTTGCACTGACTGATGAACTTCTCAATCAAAACACTCGTCCAATTGATGGATGTCAACCCCGGCTGGAATGCCTCGTCAAGTTTTTCCACAAGCGGCCGGGAGATGCGCTGCAGAACCTCTGGAATCTGTGACAGGAGTGCTTCTCTTTCTGAGATAAGACGCTATCATTAGCAATGAGAGAGAGAGAACACAAACACGCATTAACACAGCCAATTTGCTCAAGAATTGCCTATTTCAACTCTCAATACTACACACATACCCGTACACCCTGTACACACTAAATGTATGTCACGTTTAAACTAGGAAGTAGATCTGAAGGCTGACCTTGAGCTCATCAGCCGTGTTTTTCAGCTTTTCATCCATGCTCAGCAGTCGCACGGCAGCCTTGGGGATCTCCAGGCCGTGAACTCTGTGCAAGCAATCGGCTTCACGTAGTCCTTCCAGAATCCTCTTGTCCAAGTTGACCAGCATGTTATCGGTCTCTGGAACTCTCAACAGCAGTGGTGCATGGAGACTACTCAGCAGAGATGACACCTGGGAATAGCACAGAGACAAGGGTAATGACAGAAACAGCACAGAGACAAGGGTAATGACAGAAATAGCACAGAGACAAGGGTAATGACAGAAATAGCACAGAGACAAGGGTAATGACAGAAATAGCACAGAGACAAGGGGGATGACAGAAATAGCACAGAGACAAGGGTAATGACAGAAATAGCACAGAGACAAGGGGGATGACAGAAATAGCACAGAGACAAGGGTAATGACAGAAATAGCACAGAGACAAGGGTAATGACAGAAATAGCACAGAGACAAGGGTAATGACAGAAATAGCACAGAGACAAGGGTAATGACAGAAATAGCACAGAGACAAGGGTAATGACAGAAATAGCACAGAGACAAGGGTAATGACAGAAATAGCACAGAGACAAGGGTAATGACAGAAATAGCACAGAGACAAGGGTAATGACAGAAATAGCACAGAGACAAGGGTAATGACAGAAATAGCACAGAGACAAGGGTAATGACAGAAATAGCACAGAGACAAGGGTAATGACAGAAATAGCACAGAGACAAGGGTAATGACAGAAATAGCACAGAGACAAGGGGGATGGCAGAAATAGCACAGAATAAAGTGTTTTATAGGCCTTTCTGTATTGCGCTATGTCCAGTTTCCACAAACATTGTACAGTTAAACCTGCAACTAACGACCACCCCTTGGGGCCAGAGAAAGCGGTCTATGGTGGCAGGTGGTCCTTAGTTAGAGGTTTGCACCGCACAACCATAGTAAAACCTGCAACTAACGACCACCCCTTGGGGCCAGAGAAAGCGGTCTATGGTGGCAGGTGGTCCTTAGTTAGAGGTTTGCACCGCACAACCATAGTAAAACCTGCAACTAACGACCACCCCTTGGGGCCAGAGAAAGCGGTCTATGGTGGCAGGTGGTCCTTAGTTAGAGGTTTGCACCGCACAACCATAGTAAAACCTGCAACTAACGACCACCCCTTGGGGCCAGAGAAAGCGGTCTATGGTGGCAGGTGGTCCTTAGTTAGAGGTTTGCACCGCACAACCATAGTAAAACCTGCAACTAACGACCACCCCTTGGGGCCAGAGAAAGCGGTCTATGGTGGCAGGTGGTCCTTAGTTAGAGGTTGGCACCGCACAACCATAATATAATATGAATGTGAGACCGTCCGTGCCTGCCGAAGTGGTCAGTAGTGCCAGGCCGGTCGCTAGTCACGGTGGTCAGTAGTGCCAGGCCGGTCGCTAGTCACGGTGGTCAGTAGTGCCAGGCTGGTCGCTAGTCACGGTGGTCAGTAGTGCCAGCCTGGTCGCTAGTCACGGTGGTCAGTAGTGCCAGCCTGGTCGCTAGTCACGGTGGTCTTCAGTTACAGGTCTTACTCTACATGTATTGTATTGTATTTATTTAAAAGGATTCTCCAAAAGCAAATGGATGCTTATCACGGAAGTCTCCCACATAAATATCGCAAGAAAAATGGGGAAATGGGGTACATGTACATACATGCACATGCGAACATGATCTGCATTCCCCACCATCACTGGCTACGTAATCCTTTATGGGACAAGTCATACAAACGCCTACATGTAGTTTTGAGTAGCAATAAGCGGACACCGTACTATCACATCATTTCATCAAGTCCGATGGAGAAGGAACATGGGGTAACTTCCAATGCATGCATTCATCATCCATTAGCCTAAGAAGGAGCTGTAAGTACACCCACTGTACAACAGACGAAACATTCACCCACATCAACCATACAATCTCAACATACCCTCTCTTCAAAAGCATTGTAGAAAAGGATTTCAAACTTCATCAGCACCGTGCAGACACTGTTGTATTTGCGGATCATTCGCTTGGCGTCCATGCCTTTCAGGAGCATGGGCCGCTCCTTGAACACTTCCATGGGATCTTGAAGTTGGCGGCGCAGCTGTCTAGCCCATGCAATGCGACCTGCAAGCCAACAGAGACACACATCGCAAGATAACCCTGATAGCACTTCCTGCATATTACCTGGGTTGATCCAGGCAAGCAACATAGGTACAACTTGAGCACATCAAGAACCCCTTTATTCTATAGTATAACATGGGTCAACAAAACCAGCTGCAAGCTCAGGCAACACATGCATTCATACACACAGGGTTCTTAGGCTCCACTGGAAAGCTGATGTCAACAGGTTTTGTGTTCTTCATTGCACGCACGCACAAAGAGACTGTATATTTTCCTCAGGAAGTCACCCCTACCTGCCAGCGGAGGCATATCTCTGTCAATCGGAGGTCCGTCCTTCAGCTCCATGTACAGCTTCTGCACGGCGATGATGTCCTTCTCGAAGTGAGTAAGGACAGCTTTGTAGGCTTCGTCCAGGCCGATGTCATCCATCTTCAAACTGCATGCACACGCCACAAGAAATCATGCGAGCGAGCGCACAGCCATGCTCAAGACCGTTCATTTCCTCGTACATTGCAAGAAGTCGGGTAAGCAAAGACATGTGCACACAAGAGGACTACGAAGTCAGTGGGTCTTAGTGCTAACTAATACTGACATCAGGGTGTTTAGGCTACGATTCAAGCAAACACAAAATATGATCTGATAATTGGTACAAGGACTTTTAAGTCCTTTGCAGAGTGACACACCAATCCGAAACAGAGAATCCACATGCTAGTTTGCAGTACTCTGCTCGCTTTTTGAACAAATACAGAAATCTAGTAGAGAAATCATGCTGGGCAGCTTACCGACTGTATCTTTCAAGAAGACGCAATGACCGCGGTGTAGACTGGATGATGGAGAATGACTGGGAGAGGACGTGGCATAGTCGATTCTAAGAAAAGAATGATCGGGAGAAGATGTGGCAAAGATGATTCTAAGGACAAAACTACCAGGACTACAAACCAGCACAGAACGTTTCCTTAAGCCAAGAATAGAAAAGAAAAAAGACCAAGGAACTACAAGTTACGCTACAATGTCCACTAACACCACCAGTAACTTAACGATCAACAATCCTCGACTCTCCATCCGAGTCCATTCTTTTAAAAAAAATTAAATTTCACGGTTCGCGTGAGACTCAGCTGGAAGCCGAGTTTTCCGCATCCGCCGTGGGAACGCCACCACCCTCTAGGATCAAGGCGCAGATGCAGCGCCTAAACGCTGGGAGGTGAGTAGATCAGACCCACCACCAAGTGGTAAAAGACCGAATCCCATTAGCTGCATCTATGCAGGCAAGCATAGTGGGATGGTCTAAGACTATGATTGAGAAACAGAGGGTACCAGGTTCAAGTCCTGCTTGGAAGCGGAAGGAATTTTTCCAGCCGTGCTGCGACCCACAGTTAATTGGGAACTCGTGCCCTGGCACGAGGGTAACATGGTCCATTCTTAATCCAAGCATAATGACATTTTGCCTGGGAATTGCATTTCGAGATGACTCAAGTTCATTTGTGTGAGTATTTGGCAGTGACGGATTCATAAAGTTCATCATGTAGCTCCATGAAGGCTTCATTGGAATAATATTATTTGCAATATCAGCAAATGTTGTTGTAGTGTGAGCCTTTCCATACTAACGTGTTGATCAGCCATTTTGCCCTTGAAGTCGTCGTAGTCCTGATCGAACTCAGGGCGGCGGTGATCCAGAACATCATACGGCCGCTTCACCAAGTTGGTAGCAGCCAAGTTCACCGCTTTCCAAAGACCTTCACTGTCAATCTGCAGAGAAATCACACACAGAAACAACAATAGCATCAATAACAACAAAAAATGGCATACGAGTAGCGTGTCACAGTAGGGTCAAAAAGAAGTTTAAAAATCTATCCTGATGACCATTATGGTAGTTATGCTAAACTTCCCCTTTGTATTTCTACTCCAGGATAATTTGTTCAGGGCAGAAGCAACCTCTTTTGGGGTGGGATGGCTCAGTGTAGGGGCTCGGCGACAGTCCTGTAAGTAAGAAAGGGTCCATTTCCATGCCAACTGATAGGAAAGGGGCAGTTATGGCTGCCTGGGCCACCCACAATTTTAATGAAATATATCTGAACTGGCCCAGCTCCATTAAAGAATATCAGGGGCCGAATGAAGTGCCAAAGAGGGACATGGTCACACGCAATACCTGCTCTATACGGCAATTCTCCAGCACAGAGTACTTGGTGATCGAGGTCATGACATCCCTGACGCGATTCAGCCTGCAACATATAACCAAAAAAAAAGAAAGCAGTCAGTTTAATAAGGCACAAAACAATGCCTAGAACAGACCGGAAGAGGTGGATTGGAAATCTGGAAACACTGACCATAGGAAGACGTCTGGTAGAGGAGTAGCATTCATATAAACCTTTGAAAATAGTTTTTCTGTCAATTATTGCTCCAGAATGTATGGTCCAAACACAACGCGTGTTCTTTCATGGTGAGCAGCTTACCGCTTAACGAACGTGGTGAACTTGCCGAAAATGTACATTTCACTGAAGTCAAACGGCTTGTCGTTCCTGCTCTGCTGCAACTTCTCCTTTGTGCGACGGAAACAGACCTGATACTGGTCGTTTAGATTGAGGCAAGCTGCAATCTTCTCACACATCATGCTGAAGTCTTGGTCCCACACACGCTCCATGCCTTCGTGCGTCAGATAGCGCTTGCAAGCCGTGATCATCTGGTTGGTCACCTGGTTTCGACATACAAACAGACACACACGCACATACACACACATACACACACACACACACACACACACACACACGTATGGACACACACACGGACACACACACACACAAACTGTGACTAGTTCTGTGATGGTCATGTACCATAATCGCACATGGCAATGAGTTCTAAGGAAACGTTAAGCATGCACAATCTCTCTCTCTCTCTCTGTCTCCCTCTATTATATGAATGTATGTCCAGGTCTATGCCATTTCCTGCCGTACGTTGCCTCTCTCTCTCTACCCTTACACACCTTCACAAACAGTGCTGTCATTCTCTCTGGTGTATTGTAGTGTCGTGAGTAACTGTTGATCATACGAATAGAGTTGATCAGGCCGGGAATCGAGGTTACCATGGATACCTGGAGAACAGAAAAACGACATCATGAACAGGGTAACATGAACAAAGAGTTTTTTCAGCATTTCTGCCTGCTAACTGGCCTATTTCCTTTTCCAAGGTGTAACATTTTATTCAGAAGCTACAAATACGTGATTCAGTAGTCTAAAGAATAGAGTACAGGCCTTTACAAAAATCGGCCCGGAATCACGTTCTGTCCGGATCACAGTGAAATTGATAGTCAAACAAGGATGAAAGCTCAGTACACAATGTTGGCTCAAGTCGGCTAAACCCAGTTGAAGAATTATCATGTGAAACACACCTAGTGCACAACATATGCATAAAAGCCACTCTAAGTGAACAACCCCTCAGACCTTCGGCCTCGCGACACAGGCAGATATAGCACGTCTTCACAATGGCATGACTCACTGGATCGCTCTGGTAGAGTGGCTCGCAATACTTCTCCAACGTGTAGAGAAACTTGACATTGTCCTTGGCTTCACTGCTCCGTTCAGTGATGGTCGTATCCAAGACTCTCCATCTCTGATAAAGAACAGAGGGACAAGCACGCACACACAGAGATGATTTTCTCTGTGTCTGGATATGCCGTGAAACTGTGAAGCCAGTGCACCGGACGACCACAATGCAAGTTGTACTATGAGGGTACTCACTATGTGAATCAACAGAATACACACCAGTGACAAACAGACGGCAGAACGAACCATCATACCTTCAACATTCTGGATTTCGCAACAGTAAGAACGCCAACAACAACTCTACATTGCGGACTGTTGATGTGATCAACAAGACAGTTGAACTTGGCCAACCGCTGCTTCCAGTGCTCCAGCTCAGCCTTAGGACCGACATCATCCGCTTCTTGTCGCATCTGTTCATTCTGCGTCAGGATCTGCAATGGACAAGGACAGAGAGTGTGATGTGGAGAGAATAGAGCCTTTTCCATATGCGATTGGGTTCCCAAATGTGCTCTGTATAGGGAAGCGCCGTAACCCGGGGAGTCCAGATGAAGGTAGTCTACCTGTACTTCATGTGGTATTGTTCCTATTGTTTGAACTTCTGTGCTCAATTTCTCCTTTTTGAGGCTCCACCATATTAAATGCTGGCTTGGGATAATGACGTACAATGTTAGACACTGGAACAGTACACATACCCGTAATGCCGCGTAGAAAAGCAGGTGCTTATGGCCGCATAAGCCGGTGTTCAAACCATGCTTCTATTCAAGTTATGCTTCTATTCAAAACATGCTTCTACGTCAACATCATCAGTCTACACTGTGCAGTGCATACTGGCACGTATGTACGTGCACATGTACTTTGCAGGGAGCGGCTTCTATTCAAACCATGCTTCTGTGTCACGACGCGCTTCAAAAAATCGGCGTCTATTCGAGTCATGCTTCTATACAGGTCATGCTTTTATACGCGACACTACAGAAACACAAAGCGCAACATTCGTTCTGGAAATATACCTTGAACCACAGACCATATTACTTATTTCAATTAAACAAAGCATATGAATCCTATTTGCCAGCATGTTTTGCATTGCATGTGCCAAGTCCAGTCATGGGTGACTCAAAGCAGCACTCACGAGATTAATCTCATCGCACCACTTAGTCAAGCACGTCTCCAATGCCTGTACCACCTCGGCAGAGCTAGCCAGTTCACGGTACTGCAGTGGAGTAGCACCGTTCACCAGCTGATGAGGTGAGCTGTCCGAAAGCTTGATGACATCATCCACGGACGCCTGCGCCGTACCCAGCACGGCCACAAAGGAGTCCATTATCGAGAGGAAGTCATCGCGCGGCGTTGATCGTGGTGCACCTGGACACATCGTCACACAGAGACATATGGCAGTAGCGATTTTCAATTTTTAGAGAAAACCAGATGAATTGGAGAAGTATGCAGATAGATGATGGATAAACAAGACTCTCTAACACAAAGGGGTGGCTACATGTCTCTTCCATTACACTGCTTGATAAACGGAAAACCCAAGGAGGTTTACAAAAGGAAAGCCCAATCTGACAATAACTATACACTTCATGAAGCAGTCAACGTCCAATGGTGACACAAGTCCTGGACAGCAAACAGACTCAATCAGTGGAACAAAAGGCAGGGTGGAAAACAAGGGGGGTGTTTTTCCTCACCTGGAGGTCCACTGCTCTTGTTGGCTGGCTGAGCAGCACTTTTGGCCAAGTCACCCCAGGAAGCAAGACTCTGATTCTTCAATGACAGAATGAATACTTCAACCAGCAACTCTTGGATGGCGCCGAGAATCCCACGGCCGCACAGTGTTCCAAAGTTAATCTCCTGTCAGAGAAGAAAGAATCACAGGAATCATGAGAATGGGAAGCATGGAAATGCAAACAAGGCCACACGACAAAAATATAGCTGCATCATACCGGTAGGCCTGCTGGTGCATAATTATTGTTTCTCGATTTATTCCAGTGCATTGAAGCTAAATTAATCCTGCAGACAGATGTGTTAACCCCATAATTATGTTTCATTTGGGCTACATGCAAACCGTAAATTATTATTGAAGGTGCCAAGTCCTCATTCCGCAGGCTACTTGAAAGCACGTACACATCAGTGGCAGTTACACCATTGTTGGTGCTACGTGATGTTGATATACATGGGATATAGTAAAGCACATGTAGGTATTGCACTTGTGTCACACAACGGCCTAGCAAGGCCAAGGCTGTCGTGAATATGCATCACGAATCCGCGTTACGCTCATTATGTCTTTATTTGTTTATGTGTTACATCATGTTGACGTCATGCTGATCTCTTGCTGCACGCATCGCGTGCACCGTTTTGCAGCTCTCAGGCCAGAGCATGCGCAGCGAGCCTGTGGCTCCTTTTTTCCTGCCTTTTCCCTTTGGCATGCTTCACTTGTCTGAACTTGTTTCAAATAAGGTTTTCTGGTGACACTCTTTTTCAAGTCACCTAATCCTTTCAAGTAACAAGTGCAATGTCGTTCCGTGAACCGGAACCCCTCCATATTTGAGTTACCAAGACGTATTTGTGCGTGGCTATACAAGCTCTCCCACTCAACAGTTCAAAGTTGCGCACAAAGGCATTCACCATACCTGTGCCATGTTGATAGTGGTGAGAGGTTTGCTTGTTGTGCGGATGAAGAAATAGCCTCTACCCGCATAGGTGATATCGCTGCCATCAGACACTTGGAGCTTGGGCTTCACAGGAGGTGCTTTGCTTTGACGGGTCCCTACCTCTGCAAGGATAGCAGGTACAGAACAGTTTACTCTCGGTTTGCTCATGGATTTGGTGAATGAGATAAAATTTTGACATACAGTTTTCAACTCCCTGGACCTTATGAATATTTGACAATTCTGGTAAAATGTAATGGTAGTGTGTCTTTAGAGAATTCAAATACAAGTACATGGGTGCAGTACCAGAATGCGCAAGAGTATTGTTTCTAGTTGATCAGTAGTCAATATAACAGAGCTAATAACACAACAATGGTGTATCATCTAATCAAACCAAGTCTGCCACTCAAATACCTGGGCGAGCATCCTGTCCACCATACACTTGCAATGAACTACTCCACCCTCACCTCCGCCACCTTCCGTGTCCTGTTCCACAGCATCAGCCCGGTAGGTAGTCTGGTCCATGACAAGAAGATAACGCTGGCCTTCTCCAGCAAAGAATGCATCAATCCGGGTCAGCTACACATCACACACGAGAGCAAGGGAGAAAGAGCATACATAACCATCACCAACAGATTTGCACGTACACAGGCAGGGGATTACCAAGTATACTACGATGCTATGATTCATCTTTGCAGATCTAAATCTTTGAAGGGTGGTGGCGTTCCTACAGATGCTGAAAACTCAGTCTAACCGAGTCTCAAGCGAACCGTGACATATTTTTTATGACACAAGGAACTGCCGTCCGGAAGCAATTCGGTGCTGGAGCATTCAAGGCTGAGCTCTGCGGTGCTGGAGCATTCAAGGCTGAGCTCTGTAAAACATCATCTCCACTGCTTTACAGTGCAACATAAGATAGATAAACAGGTGGCTAGACTATTGCACGGAAAGACAGAAGTGATCGCGACAAAGTTGACGTTTCGACCATACTGGTCTTCTTCAGAAAAAAATTTTTGTTGGTGGAGGGAAGACACTAATAAAAGAGCATGAGAATTGCAGGAAAGTGCCAATTTGCGATGTCAATTAACAGGATATCAAATTTGCAGTACATGTATATGAACTTTAGCAAGAGACCGAAGCATATAGCAGCAGCAGACACAGCAGTAGCAGCAGCAAGCGCAGTCTTCGGCGATGGCCCAGGTGCCAAAATTGACTGCATTGGCACTATAGTGCAAATAAGGGGTGTGTAATGGGAAGTTGAAAACAGGGTGGTGTGATTCAGAGGTATATCTGTGTGTAGGACCACTGGAAATGAGGAACGATACGAATGATTTATAAGGCTCTCCACCTGATACTTATAAGGCGAATTGATGTAACGCTGAAGTTTGTGAAAAACCTAGGTTTGCTATGGGATCGCGATACGTTGAGAATGGTTGTGCAAAAGCTGCGAAGTAGATGCCACTAAATCACGCCAGACACCAACCAGGCATATGCAGTACAGTAAGAGTTCAACGTACAAATTGTGTGGTACCAGGCTGGGAGTGGCTCGGGTTAACATAACATCTCGATGAGAGGCATAAGGGATGTCGAAACCTGTTTTACAATGGTACTGCCAATCCCAGTCCTGTTTGTGTTAATGAAAGTGGCCTACAGATCCCATACTTTGTTGGTGCTATGCAAGATAATAATTATAACATTGATACTTATGCTGATGATCGTCATTTCTGAAATATTGGTGCGGGTTTTGCAGCATCTGTCGCACAGGCTCCGACATCCTTGGCATGAACTATCATGCTATCCTTCTCCTCCTTTCTTTTATCCTATTCTCACCACCCATTCTTTTCACTTTCCTCCATAATTCACCCCCTTGTTATTGAGTGATCTCTGCTCGTTTGGTCCTGAGAATTCAAATACAACAACCAAACAAACAATACAATGCTACTCGGACAATCATCTCACCTGGTCACCCTCCATGAAAGCATCCCGCACTGGGTCTTCCGGAACACCCATACGCTCAGCCACCGTCGATATCAAGTAGTCATGCCGGGTGTCCAGACGTGCCAGTTTAGCCTCGTACTCCTCTTGTGCACGAAGCTGTGAACGAATATGGCCAACAAGAAAAGTTCTTCTCAGCTTCTAGAATGTATGGTGGAAATTGTTATCTGTCAGTATCTACAACTGGGAGTCATGTTGCTGGTGTGATGAAGTCAGCCAGAGAGCCTATTTGGTAGAGGTGGAATTGCTTCTTGTAGAATGGACCCTAACTCGTGGTTGATGGTGCTGTAGGACATAAGTTTAGTTCACTAATGCATCTATGCAGAAAGGAATAAACCGGTGTTCTTCTCACTACCCAAGCAAAGCAAATATGAAGTAGCAATACGGCCAGCGCAAAGTATGGTGTATGCGTTACGGGTTCAAGCTCCGATGTGTGCTGCAGCCGCATATGGCTGGTTGACTGGCGAGTTCAGGTGAGTTCCGGCGTACGCATGTTACATGCCACCACAGCGTGCATGTACGTGTTACTTGACATGCATCAATGAATAGCGTGGGATCTGCGGGCTCTTTGGAAGCCGCTGGAGCGCGTGTGAAGTGGTGGCTTGTGCAATGTGTTAACCTACATTACCGCAAGCTCTAATGTGCTATAATAATAATAATAATAATAATAATATGAAGTAGTGGTTGCGACTTCGGCAATGATTTGTAAGAAAGGGTTTGCTCCCCACACCGGAGCTCGCGCTATTCCGCCGACTTTACTTGACACTTTACTGACTCACGACTGCCATCCAGAGCACACGAGAAGTCCATCGAACCTTAGACTCGGCAAACCTGCAAGAAAGCACCACTCCCTGCTCAATACACTGTGTATTGAGCAGGGAGTGGTGCTTTCTTGCAGGTTTGCCGAGTCTAAGATTCGATGGACTTCTCGTGTGCTCTGGATGGCAGTCGTGAGTCAGTCAAGTGTCAAGTAAAGTCGGCGGAATAGCGCGAGCTCCGGTGTGGGGAGCAAACCCTTTCTTAATAATAATAATGTTTCCGTAAAACTCTCAGACTCCATTGCAGCGTAGTTTTCACATCGGAAAATATCTCCATTGCACACCGTACATAACAGGCTCTCAGCTGCATCGAATAGCTTTCCTAATGCCAATATTTCGCCCATTGGGCATCATCTGGGCATGTTCTTAGTTGGGTAGTAAAGACACACGCACACACAAGCTTCTGGAAAACAAATCAGATACATTTATGGTGTCAGTCGAATGCATTATCCATCGTAAAGATGAAGCTTCAGTCATTTCAATTCTTGGATTTCTCTCCGAGACTGCATGTGTGGTATGAAATCGGACCATCCGGCTCTGGAGGGAAACAACCCATGAGTGCATCTACCACTTGCTATCCTAGCTGAAGGCATCGAACATCATTAGTGAATGGAAACCAGACTGGGCCGCCAAGCAGAACAATGGCCGACAAGAGAGTCCAAAGTTGTGTGTGTGTGTACAGTAATATTACCTGTTTGTCGCGGCTGCTTTCTTGCGGCTGTCCGACCGCCCTCGCACGACGTCCGGCCGCCTGCCCTCTGCGCACATGTTTGCGAACATGAGCGGGTCGCAGCCCTGGTGGTGGGCTGGGAACAGCCAGGCCTGGTACCACCGTAGCGGCCGTAGCACCCACTCGTACCAGAGGAGAAGCTGCCGGCGCACCTTGATCCTCCGCCATGTTCGTACCCTCCGGTTCAATGCCGATTCTCGACTCGGCTACCTTGTCGGTTCGGACATGGTGTATCACTCGATGTCCACCTCTTCAATGTGACCCTGGGTAGACGTCAAATATCTGTACTAGCCTGCACGTACAAGTCCAGCACCAATGCTCTCCAAACCACTAAAATCACTGATCCAAAGCAAGCGAGAGAACTCGTCCGAATCTTTCCCCTTTCGAATGAATGGTGTGGCAAAAATTCAAAGACAAGTGACGGAACGCGGTGAATGAACGGTGATGATCACAACACTCGAAAAACAGGTAAGAAATCACCACGTGTGTGATCCGGCCAGAGCTGGCCGTTCGCTTGGACTCTTGAACCCTGCTAGCCACCACCACCGATTGTCCTTCAGAATATCAGAGTAGTCACCTACATGTACATGTAGACCTAGGCCACCTCTGACTCTGTACTCGCTGTCTCCCACCGCACACCTCAAAAACTCCTTTACTTCTTTTTGGTACTGGCACGGACTCAGTGGCAGTCAACAAACCAAATTATTTGCATCACGTCAACATGGTCAAGGAGCTGTGCTTCTGCCAGACTACACAGTCGAGTTCGCACCCCAACGGCCCAAGCACTGAAATGTCATGTAGATCTACCAGATGTAGATCTACCAGATATTTCACCGCGGGTTGAGTGTTGCTGAATGAGAGTTGTTTACCGAAAGCACTACGTAAAAGATCCCACCGCTTGGCGCCACATGGACCATGCCATGGTGGTGAAAGACTAAGTCAGTAAGTGTCAAGGCTCAGACAAGTCAAGAGTCCACATGGTCAAGACTCAAGACAAGTACAGATCTACATGGTTGTACCTGTAATCATGGTGATAAATATACTAGTATGTCACCATGGTCACTGCACGTATGCGGTGTGCGGGAGCTCCAGCCATTCTACATGATTGTATGAGTATGAGTACTAAGACTAAGTCTATGACTCTGTCTGAGCGCTCGCGATACCATGGAATACACTTGCCATGCTTGCAAGTACTTTTTGTCTTTAGTTGCAGCGCAGTTCAATACAATGCCAATGCATGGCCTGTACTAGTACTATGCCTGGGCCCCTGCAGCTGTACCCAATGACTGTGTAGGTTACATACGCAGCTGAACCCCCCCCCCCCCTATGCCATGGCCCATACCATGCATATGCACGACTGCATCACTGACCTCCCATCCTCAGAGTCATAACGAGGCATCATAATCACAGTCTGTCAGCGCCGCCGTGCTGTCCATACTAAAATAGGAACAAGCCTCATAGGCAATCGATCACACAACATGATATCAATGCCAATGGCCTGACACAACTAAAGAAGAGGCAAAACAAAATTAATAATATTATTTAATACAAATGTGATAATGATACTGTGACAGCAATACAGAACGCAGAGCACAGTAACATAAATTGTTGCCTGACGATTGCGAGAGCATGAAACTTGAAGTAGCAGCAAACAAGCCTTGATTGTCCTTGTTGTTCTCTAAATTGGGCTTATACAAACGTTGAAATGCTCATTGTGGCCATGTTTAGCCATTACTGTGCCCCGCGTTCTGTATTGCTGTCATCATTATCACATTGCAGTGGATGGGCACTTTGTTAGCACCCAGGTATTTTTTAAGAAAAAGAAAATGAAACTTGACAATCTGTACAGAGTGGTAACTCCGATTCATGATAATCTCTGCTAGATCAGTCTGTATCTGTGTTACCTAGTTGCCAACAAGCCGGGCTTCGGAAACAGGAACATCGGGAGATGCGTCATCCATCCCCCTGTGCCAGGGAAATGGCGAGCCGGCCACGTGCAGGCACCCAGGTATTTTTTAAGAAAAAGAAAATGAAACTTGACAATCTGTACAGAGTGGTAACTCCGATTCATGATAGTCTCTGCTAAATCAGTCTGTATCTGTGTAAGCTAGTTGCCAACAAGCCGGGCTTCGGAAACAGGAACATCTGGAGATGCGTCATCCATCCCCCTGTGCCAGGGAAATGGCTAGCCGGCCACGTACAGACACATGATGTTGGCACGCAGGAGAGCAAAGGCCGGATGGCTCCGGATGATTGAGATATGGGTATGATACCCAACCGTTGAGCAACCATGCTCTCTTTCTCTTTCTCTCTTTCTCTCTCTCTCTCTCTCTCTCTCTCTCTCTCTCTCTCTCTCTCTCTCTCTCTCTCTCTCTCTCTCTCTCTCTCTCTCTCTCCCTATCTATCTATCTATGTACAGTCACCTTCGCTTATAACGACACTCGGCGGGGCATCAAAAAGGTGTCCTTATTCGCGAAGTGTCGTTATACCCGAAGTCTCATTATAATGTATTACAGTGGGATGGGACTTTGCTCTGGGCATGGAAGTTCTGTCGTTATTCGCGAATTGTCGTTACATCCGCAGTCGTTATTAGCGAAGTTGACTGTATCTATAAAACAGAGAGGTTCCAGGCTGTCCAAGAGAGTGCTCAATACCGAGAGGCAGAGCATCTATCTATCTATCTATCTGTCCATCTATCCGATATAGAAAATAGTATTTCTCTCTCTCTCTCTCCCTCCGTCCCTCCCTCTCTCTCTCTCTCTCTCTCTCTCTCTCTCTCTCTCTCTCTCTCTCTCTCTCTCTCTCTCTCTCTCCCCCTCTCTCTCTCTCTCTCTCTCTCTCTCTCTCTCTCTCTCTCGTTTATTGAGGTGCGTTGAAATTTATTCTCTTTATCTTATTTCTTTTCTATAATTTCCCCATACATTATGAGTTCCTATCAGTTGCTGTGAACACCTAGAATGGAGAGCGCTTGCTCGAGCGTTGAACCGAGTTCTTAATCCACCATACCCAGTTTGCAAGGCTGGGCGGGGTTGTGAGCAGGCTTTCATTTAATCTTTTCTTATTATTTCTGCTTTTCATCTCATTACAAAAATTCTGCGCATTTTTTCTCCATCTGCGCATAAAATCTAGACTGACAACCTGCTTGTTAAATCATGCACCTGCTTTCAGGCGCAAAAACCCTGTTGTAGAGGTCTCTGTCCTCATTTGTTAGACTTACCTGTCTTTAGGCCAAGTAAAAAAAAAAGCTAGATGATCGTCCCCGTCCGCCCCAGTTTTTGTCAGGGCCCCAAGAAATATTTTATTTTTTAAATCGTGAGTTTTTGCCGAAATCGTTGGTTTTTTACCGATCGCGGATGCAGGAAACATGTGCACGCTTTGTTTAATACTTTCTTTACTATATGGACCACATACTACTAGTATATCACAACGTCAGTATCGATCTGCTGAAGAAAGAAAAAGAAAAAAAGAAAAAAAAAGAAAAAAAGAGAAAAAAAACCTTGATGTTGTTGTGTACACTGTGTGCATGAGAGGGTAAAAAGTAAAAAAATAAAAATAAAATCCTCCCGCCCTCCCCGATTTTTCCAAAAAAAAGGACGATCATCTAGTAATTTTTTTTACTCGGCCTTATAAATGTAACTTTCTCTCTCTCTCTTTCTTTCTCTCTCTCTCTCTCTCTTTCTCTCTCTCTCTCTCTCTCTCTCTCTCTCTATCTCTCTCTTTCTCTCTCTCTCTCTCTCTCTCTCTCTCTCTCTCTCTCTCTCTCTCTAAGACTGCCAGGGACCTACGTAAGCTGAAGCTTGATCAATCTATATTATTTACTTTGTTTTAAATCTTCTTTCTCTCATTTCTGTTGCATTTTCAGATGCCCTCATAAGCCTCTGATTCATAGTACACCCCCCTTGGCCCGCACAGTCCGTGTTCATTCCGAGACCGGAATGGTCGGAGGAGTACACTGCGCCTGACCAGCACAGCTCTTGTAGTACCTACTACACCTTTGTTGTCTTTGTCTCTTTTATTACCCCTATTACTTTGTAGGGATGTGCACAGCACTCAGTGACTACCCATACCACCAGTTGTTCCAAGGACAAGAGGAGTGAAACCCAACATCTCCGCCTCCCGCACTCGTAACAGAGTCGTTCATCATAGTGGCGTCTCTTCTCAGCTTCATGCTTGTTGAAAGCTGATTGGATGTGGGCCGACCGGTTCGAAGCTGCATATGGGTTGAATACCCTTACATTAAAAAAAAAAGCAGCGTTCAAATCGTCCGCCCCGCACCCCGCCTGCCACAATGTCAAGCCATGCCTATTCAGCAGTTATAGCCGTCCGATGCCGAAACCAATCACCAGTGGTTGGATGAAGGCGGGGTTCCACTACGACGTTGTTTGCCACTCTCCGGAGCATGCTAGCGGTGACGTCACACACCTCATTGTGATGTATTGCAGGAAAGCCACCCTATGGGCATGACAAGGCGTGGCATAGATCAAAACTGGCTATACAGGCACAGCTACGGGGAAGACCAGTCAATGGTCAGCCATACCGAAGGGCGATGCCATCCCGGAACTCACCATTGGTCCGTGCGAATCCGTGGCGCTTCACTGGTCGGCAAGTCAGCCAACTGGACGCTCCGGGCTGCGAGGTCAATTGACCGCAATAAGAAAGTTCTGCTGGCGCCGCCGCAAGGAAATGAAACACTCTGTTCTTAGCAGCATGTCTGTTTGAAGCCGACAACTTGCGCTTGGTGGAACGAATGCAATCCAACGAATCACTCAGGGAGCCTGAGAAGTTGAGAACGAATGCGTTCCACCAGAGGTGCAGTAATGGCTTTTGATGTTTTATACTGGTGGCCTAGAGTGGTGGGGACTACAATGCCCAAACCACCATGTCGGCAAGGGAAGGAAACCATTGTCCTCTCCATTTCATGTGGGTGGTATACACTACTATTCAGTTACCATCGGGAGGAGCTTGTGATGAATATCCTCCTCCAATGGCTTGAGAACTTCTGCAGCACCCTCCACCGTCCGGCAGAGAAACGTCCATCTATTCTGCAGCCCATTCACAAAAGCATGGTAGGCTGCCTGCGGTTGCGACTCAGCAAACTCACACAACTTGTTCAACTATCGGGGTATAATCCGAGGAATCCACTCAATCTTTCAGCCAGGAGCAGAGCCGAGGGCTGCGCCAGGATGACAGCAGCCATCCATCCTCACTTGAACGCCAGTGTCTGCGAATAGCTCAAGCGCTCCATGATACTTGTCTGGCTTCACCAGAAGTACCGATTTGGTCGAATTCAAATGGTACCCGTAAGCTTCCCCAAGGCTGCTCAGGGAGTCTCACCATGCACGAACTGCCGGCAATCGACCTGCTCCGGAATAATCATCTGCAAACCATGATGATTGTTTGGATGATGTCAGCCGTTGAGACACCCTCAATCAATGGCATGACCCCCAGCCCATACATGGCCATTGATAATAATTAATGATAGGGGATCTACCTACGTGATACCCTCTGCACGATTAAAGGGGAAGTTAAGGCAAAAATTAAAATTTCACCAGTTGTAGTCTTCGGGGTGCTGAGTCGAATGGTCTTTGTCCGAGGAAGCTGAGACGCTCCCTTCCTACTTGAATCCCAATTGAACTCGCGCACTTCCACCGAAACTGGGTGACTGCGCCCTACGAGATGGGGATTTGTATGCAAAATGTCACTAAAAGCGCCATTTCGTTCTTATAAAAGCACGGATGACCGCGATTGGCCCATATGTTGTAGTCTTTTGGACGCTGAGTCGACTGGTTTTGGTCCGAAAAGGCTGCGATGCAGCGTTCCTCCTTTATTCCCAATCGAACATGGTTGAACAAGTGGTCACGTGCTCCTGGGTGCCCAAATCACCTGGTCACCACGCCAGCAGGTGACAACTTTCACACCAAGGTTCAACTCGAGTTCAACTCGAGTGACAGGACTGCACTAGGGCTTGGCGGATAATGCCGGCAGAATTTTCGGCAGAAAACGCCTGTTTGGGGGGTCGAGCATATTTCGGCAGAACGGGGGCTGAAAAAGCATTCTCTGCCATGTCAAATGACAGTTACCACGGAATTGGCGTGCGACGTTCTGCTTTTGCAGCAGATTTGCCGCGTTCTTCGACACGCAGTCCATCCATCCACCAAATGTGGCCGAAGCTGTTACTTTGTGGAAGGTAGCAGCCTTGAATGGCAGGCCAGTGGCAGAAGTCTAAGTAAGAGTCGTAGATCTACATAATATTGCCCAGTTGCAGCGATTTTCGACCTTCGGTGAAAAAGCCCGCTGTGTGAAAAGATTCAAATCGAATCATCTTTTGCTGCGCAAGCCGGGCCGCGGACGGGTATTCCGTGGATCACGACACCAGTGAAGTCAGACTTGAAAATGTTCGCAAAACAAGCATTTTGCAACGAAGGTCGAAAATCGCTGCACCTGGGCCATATTATGTAGTGTGGCTAGCCTTCATACGTTATTGCCTTTTAGCAGCCCCATTTACCTCTTTGTGTGATATTTCCCCAGCCTTCAGCACAGCCATTTCCTCTGGCTAACGCAGTCAGTCCAAATGAGAACTGATCATAAAGGCTAGAATGCCTTGTCTAGTATTTCACATGACTCATCTTTTTAGATCCTGAACCCAATTATGTGTGCCAAGTGTATTTTTACATAACTGGATTTCAGCAGAAATTTCAGCAGAAAATGCACTTTCATGAGCAGAATATTGAGCAGACCGAAAAGCAGAATGAGGGATTTCGGCGAGCATTATCCGCCTAGCCCTAGACTGCACCCAAAAAAGGTCAAACAGGCTAGTAAGTTGTACCCTGCAGGCACGGTGACCAGGTGACTGGCGTACGCAGGAGCACGTGACCACTTGTTCAACCATGTTCGATTGGGAATAAAGGCGGAACGCTGCATCGCAGCCTTTTCGGACCAAAACCAGTCGACTCAGCGTCCAAAAGACTACAACATATGGGCCAATCGCGGTCATCCGTGCTTTTATAAGAACGAAATGGCGCTTTTAGTGACATTTTGCATACAAATCCCCATCTAGTAAGGCGCAGTCACCCAGTTTCGGTGGAAGTGCGCGAGTTCGATTGGGATTCAAGTAGGAAGGGAGCGTCTCAGCTTCCTCGGACCAAGACCATTCGACTCAGCACCCCGAAGACTACAACTGGTGAAATTTTAATTTTTGCCTTAACTTCCCCTTTAATGCACGATCTCACCATCAATATACAGACGGGCGGGACTACGGTACGTGTTAAAGGGGAAGTTAAGGCAAAAATTAAAATTTCACCAGCTGTAGTCTTCGGGGTGCTGAGTCGAATGGTCGTGGTCCGAGGAAGCTGAGACGCTCCCTTCCTACTTGAATCCCAATCGAACTCGCGCACTTCCACCGAAACTGGGTGACTGCGCCCTACGAGATGGGGATTTGTATGCAAAATGTCACTAAAAGCGCCATTTCGTTCTTATAAAAGCACGGATGACCGCGATTGGCCTATATGTTGTAGCCTTTTGGACGCTGAGTCGACTGGTTTTGGTCCGAAAAGGCTGCGATGCAGCGTTCCTCCTTTATTCCCAATCGAACATGGTTGAACAAGCGGTCACGTGATGCTGCGTACGCCAGTCACCTGGTCACCGTGCCTGCAGGGTACAACTTACTAGCCTGTTTGACCTTTTTTTGAGTGCAGTCCTGTCACTCGAGTTGAACTCGAGTTGAACCTTGGTGTGAAAGTTGTCGCCTACTGGCGCGGTGACCAGGTGATTTGGGCACCCAGGAGCACGTGACCGCTTGTTCAACCATGTTCGATTGGGAATAAAGGAGGAACGCTGCTTCGCAGCCTTTTCGGACCAAAACCAGTCGACTCAGCGTCCAAAAGACTACAACATATGGGCCAATCGCGGTCATCCGTGCTTTTATAAGAACGAAATGGCGCTTTTAGTGACATTTTGCATACAAATCCCCATCTAGTAGGGCGCAGTCACCCAGTTTCGGTGGAAGTGCGCGAGTTCAATTGGGATTCAAGTAGGAAGGGGGCGTCCCAGCTTTCTCGGACCAAGACCATTCGACTCAGCACCCCGAAGACTACAACTGGTGAAATTTTAATGTTTGCCTTAATTTCCCCTTTAATGACCGCGGAAGAGAGAGAAGGGCATGAATGACGGATATTTTGTAGACAGTATCCACGATTCAGTCTGTTAAATGCATTTAACGCATAAGCAATCATAATTCCATCAACGTCTGGTGAGTGAAAGACACCACACATTGCATGAACTGCAGCCTCGACACCGCATTCCCGACCGGCACAAAGCTGAAGAGAACCTGCTACTTCCTGGACTTTATTGCCAAGAACACCCATAATTATTGCTTTCCCGATTATGCGTCGCATTACCTTGCCTATCCCGATGGGCCTCACGCCTAGATTTTTGTCCCGAGGAATAAGCCTGCAAGCGGTGTAGGCTTCTAAACTGACTGGATCAGCACAAGCGGTGGCGATGCGAATGGCACAGGTGGCGATAGCATCACATAAACCACCAGATGCCTGACCGAACGAAGTGAGCATACGCCGCCAGATGCCTCCACTCCAGATGGTCCTGTAGCTCCCTCGACCTTCAGAGCAGTTTGTCGAATGCTATCTCTTGTTATAGCTGCAAATAGAAATGGATGTGGAGGCTGTAGCGGGGCACCATCAGGTACAGATCCGGGATGAATAGGCGTTGCCTCCGGATGTTTACCCTTCAGAATATCACGCACCATTTCACCATCAATTTCATCGTCAAGTCGCACTTCCCCGCTCATTACCATCCAGCATTCGCAAAGCTGACTTGAGTTTGCCTGATGTCACCGTTGAGGCAAAATCTCTGGCAGGATCATTCATATTGGACGGACGAGTTCTTTTTGCCCGATCATCCAGCTGCTGGTGGATTGTTCAGTTCAACTTCTGCACTCATGAAGGAGCTCCCGAACCTCGCCCCGGCTCCATAACTCCATTCGACGTTTCAAACATGCTGCTGCAGAGTCAGGCCTCACGCCACATGGTTTTTGAAACAAGAGCTGTTGATATACCATGGCGACCTTTATAGCAATTCCTTCGTAAGGGCCGTTTCACACGAGGTACAAAATCGCGTACATGTCACGTTTCCGGTTATGTTCCCTAGGAGATGGAGCACTTTTGGCGCGAAATGTGAAACGCATCGTGTACGTTTTCAGCAAGACCAGGAGGGGTGTAGAAAGCAGGATATACCCAGCGTTCTACTGACAAACTTCGTTTTCCTTGCATTGTGATCTGTCGTCGTGTTTGCTTTTTTTGCTTCTGTTTGCTTTCATTGCTGGTTGCTGGTTGTGCCTTCCGTTTCGGACAATGCCTCGCCAAATATTCTCTGATGACCTGGAGGCTAGACTTATTGAGTTGTGGGCCGACTATCAAAAGTCAAAAAGTGGCCAGATGGTGAAGCGTATTGTGAGGGAAAGGGAGATCGCCGAGAAACTCAATGCTGCGTTCCGCTCAGGATGGTTGAATCCAGAGAAAAACTTGAAATTACACTTTGAACAAGCGAGGGCAATGTAGTCCTTCTACGCCTCGCCATCCTTTGCAACCTCTCTCGTCCGTTCATCTTTCTCTCCTTGTGGCGATCAAAGAAAACGAGAATCAGGGAGAGAACATCTCCTTGCCAAACTAATAATAATTATTATTATTTTGTGTTCAAAACTCCCGCGTTCGCGTGCGGATTCCGTATTTTACGACTTCTGTGCGAGGCAGGTCAAAGCTGCCATGGCAACTGCTCCTTGAAAAGCATGTTGCGACACTCGTGTGAAATCACGCGCTGTGTACTAGACTGTGCCTAGAAGTAGAACGCCCATTCGTGAAAAGCCATGTATACCTCGTGTGAAACGGCCCTAAGGCCCGGCACGACCGAAACAGGATAGGTAAGTTGTTAGTTGTGTCACGAAAGAGTTTTCCTGTTGGTACTTGGAAAGCATTGGGACGAAAATGAACAAGTTCATCATAAGTGTTCTGAATCAATTCGAACAGGTGTTAGTTAGACCATCATAAATTTTATGATGAAACCATCGAAAGTAAGTTAGTTGCTTCCGTGTGCATTAGGGCTTGGCGGATAATGCCGGCAGAATTTTCGGCAGAAAACGCCTGTTTGGGGGGTCGAGCATATTTCGGCAGAACGGGGGCTGAAAAAGCATTCTCTGCCATGTCAAATGACAGTTACCACGGAATTGGCGTGCGACGTTCTGCTTTTGCAGCAGATTTGCCGCGTTCTTCGACACGCAGTCCATCCATCCACCAAATGTGGCCGAAGCTGTTACTTTGTGGAAGGTAGCAGCCTTGAATGGCAGGCCAGTGGCAGAAGTCTAAGTAAGAGTCGTAGATCTACATAATATTGCCCAGTTGCAGCGATGTTCGACCTTCGGTGAAAAAGCCCGCTGTGTGAAAAGATTCAAATCGAATCATCTTTTGCTGCGCAAGCCGGGCCGCGGACGGGTATTCCGTGGATCACGACACCAGTGAAGTCAGACTTGAAAATGTTCGCAAAACAAGCATTTTGCAACGAAGGTCGAAAATCGCTGCACCTGGGCCATATTATGTAGTGTGGCTAGCCTTCATACGTTATTGCCTTTTAGCAGCCCCATTTACCTCTTTGTGTGATATTTCCCCAGCCTTCAGCACAGCCATTTCCTCTGGCTAACGCAGTCAGTCCAAATGAGAACTGATCATAAAGGCTAGAATGCCTTGTCTAGTATTTCACATGACTCATCTTTTTAGATCCTGAACCCAATTATGTGTGCCAAGTGTATTTTTACATAACTGGATTTCAGCAGAAATTTCAGCAGAAAATGCACTTTCATGAGCAGAATATTGAGCAGACCGAAAAGCAGAATGAGGGATTTCGGCGAGCATTATCCGCCTAGCCCTAGTGTGCATGCTGTGGCAAGTCCACGGTCCGCTGTTCATCCTGGTTTGATGTCACAGAGGGCGAACAAGCCAAACCTAGAGCAGAACCGAGGGACTGAGACGCCGGATTGCAACACTTTTCCGGGAGTAGTAATGGCGCCATTAGTAAATTAACATTTTAATAGCACATTATCACCAGACACCATAGTCAGGGCTCACCACGACCATACAAAATTCAAAAAGCGTCGACCACCATTTTGAATGCCGCCAAAGCCAGAGTTTGTGCAGTCATAGCGGCTACGCACCCGAGTTCATGCTCATCGATGTACAGCGATGTACAGTCTAGTCGTAAAATACCGGTATTTTACGACTTCCTGGTCTACTCTGTACAGCGAAGGGCCAGTGCCGAAGCGAATCTTGTTGTTTGATGTCGAGAAAGACACGCGGAGAAGACGTCCTTTCTCCAAGCAATCTTGGTCATTTTTCTCAATCCGCTGGTGGATGTCGACCAAGATATGTCCGTGGGGTACTGGTGAACTTGAGTCCTGGCATCTACAAGAATTTGCCGCGCCTAGCTAACCAATGTTGTCAGTAGAACTCAGCGTTTCCTGATCGCGACTCGGCACACTCTTTTCTGTTTGGCCTCGCAGCTTTCACGCTGCGAGTGGGGAGTTTCCTTGTCACAAATGAATCCCTTAGTCATGACCATGATGAGAGGTGACTAGTATGATCCCTGATTGGCATGAGTCCTTAGCTTGAGTCAACACGAAAGTAAACTCTTCACTTGGAACGCTTGCTGTCTCCTCCGCCCTTTCTTGTTGCACTTGCAGATATGCGCACGGCTGCCAGTTTTTGTTGGTGCGCGCGGCGACGCACGGCCGACCTTGATGTCTTCAAAAAAGTAGAACAGCGGTTCTCCTTGGCCGATTCTCATCATCGATAGCTCATTTTCAAGGTCTTGGAATTCTCTATCGGTTTACCGTCCCCGATTTCTAATTTTCTCTTCATTCACTTGTTTGCACGCCTTCGCGTTTGAGTGATTTCACCATCCGATCTCAGCCAAACGAAGGCCAAATCGAAAAATTCGAGACGGTAACCCCCCAAAGACACACCTTCTGAACACGAATCCACAATGGCCTAATGTCTAAAACCAACGAATACAGCCAAGCTCCACTCAGAAAACACCCCACAATTGCAAGAAACAGCCCGTTTTGCTGTGCGCTGATTGGTCAAATCCAAATGACCGTTATTGACGCTTTGTATGGTCGTGGTGAGCCCTGATAGTTATCATGACAGGATGCTGGTTGCCGTGGGAGCAAATCATCAGGTGCCATAGGCTGTCCATACTCGCATTTGCACACATGCTGGCAAACTCAAAATTAATAAAAAGCTCAGACTTCACTGTCTTTCCCTCTGCTCAGTCTGCTGACAGTCTGACTCTGACAGATACCAAATGGATACTCACGACTGACTGCAAAGACAGCTAGGGAAGAAAACAAAAGCTGGTCTTCCGCGGCAGAATCCTTTGGAGAGTTGAGGTTGCTGTGCTTGCGATTGGCTTTCCCATTGCAATCAGCAGGGCATTGATTTCGGTTTCTTGCTGGCTGTTTTGACGGAATAGCGAGTAGGGAGACCAGCACTGCAGGAGCATCAGTTAGGTTAGTGCCGAGCATGTCAATCTTGACAGCAGTACGGGGGACGGTGGTCGTCATCGGGACCTCCATTCTCCTGATCGCTGCCGTTCAGAACTCTCTGCACCGGTAAGCACCTCTGAGTCCAAAATGATGTGCAGCTGTTTCTGGTTGTTTTTCAAATGAATTTATTTCTCTGCGGTATTGGCAATGGGCGTGCGTAATGTTGAAAGTTTGGGCGATGGCGATAGCCTGATACAGTGATAGTGTGGCTAGCCTAGTGTTGGTGTTCGGTAATGTTGCAGTACTCATTTCCCCGTGTCCATGTGAACGTCTGTGTATTTTGCTGGAGCTCGAGCTTGACCACAGACTCGGCCGTGTTTTAGTTACTTTTGCATGTGAAGCGTGCGCCTACACTACTCGGCTGCAGCGCAGGTTACTCCATGTTGCGCCACCCGCCGCGATAAGATTGCTTGTTCTTGCTACCGCTGTACTATCTACTCGAGATGTTTGGTTTGCTCGAATCGTCAACTCAGCCAACTCGAATCGATGCTTGTGCCCGAGAACTTGTGGTTGTTTTCTAATACCGTGAAGCTCTACCAGCGACTCTATGAAAGAACTGACTAATTATGTTCGGCCTCATTTCCTCTGTGCTGCGCTGACGAGTCCACAAAGGACGAAACATTTCTGTCCGCAGATTGACTAATTATTATTTTAGTAATTTTTGTGTCCGCCTTGTCGGTTGTGAGATTGTTCTGGTTCCGGCGGGCGCATGCTCCTGCTCGCTCTCGATGTGTGGTTGCACATGTTTTTCATAGGCCCGGCGTATGCTGGCATGTCTTGTTTGGGCTTAGCATTTTTCAGGCAGTGCAGTGCGGGACAGGGTCGTCTGGACAAGGAGTACTCGAGTCCTTGCTGGCTGAATGAATGCATGAGCTGAGCCAGTGCAGGGGGGCGGACTCCCTGCCCCTGCACTGGCTTACAGTTACCCTTACAGAAGTTACAGTAACACTGATGGCGGGTGAGGGCGGAGGGCCAGGGGAGTGTCTCGCCAGAGCGCTCAGTGCTCACTCACGCATTACATCACTGACGACACGCTCAGCTAGCTGGGCGGCGGGCGCACTACAGCATGCATTGTACTATTTGTAGTGTGACACAGACTGTGTCAGCTCTTGTGCCATAAACTGTATACATCATGTACAGCTCCGGCTTGTACAGTCATGAGTGTGTGTGTGTAGCTACATGTAGATCTACATGTCATGGACCAAGACATACAATATCTGTCACAGGCTCTAAGGGGCCGTCCGTAAATATCGATGTTTTTTTAGAGACGATATTGGTGCGTCTGGGGGGGGGGGGGGGAGGGGGTTTGAGCCATGTGCGTCTTTTCGAGCATCAGAAAAATATCGATGTAAATATCTGAAGTTTCGCCGATCCCTGCACGCGGACGTCTAAATGGCTATACAAGAAATTTGAAACCAGCTTCCGTTCGCGGAGCTAAAACTCGCGACACGAGAACAAAATCAAAAATTGGAAGCTGTACGCCCATGGCGAATTTCAAGAGCAAAAGAATGAGCTATTGATTGTGGAAATCGGCCGAACGATGCCTGCAGGAGACCTTTTTCAAGACGTAGAGGCAGTGCGAACAAACACGGACGAACTCCACAAGAGTTTCCAGTCTTCACTGTCTGAACAAGGATTTGAAAAAATTCAAGCCCGAGCGTAGCCGCTTTGTCTACACCAGTACACGATTGCTGTGAGCACTGCAGCGCCAACCCGGTTCCCTCCCCCCAGGCGATGCAGCTATTGCGTGAGTGCGGCGGGATTTTCACGCCTACACCGGACCCTCAACATCCTGGGCACTTCATGAGCATCCAAAAATATTGATTCCATGATCTAGATGTACATGTGCGTCTTCTGGGGGGAGGGAGGGGGGTCAAGGGAGAGAAGCACCAATATCGTCTCTAAAAAAACATCGATATTTACGGACGGCCCCTAACTCAAGTTGAGGTGTGCTGTATGTGTAGCAAACCCCTACAATTAATATTAAAATATTAATTGTAGGGGTTTGCTACAGATACAGCACACCTGAACTTTGCTCATGATTCTCTGTGTGGATATTATCATTTGACAGTATTGTTTTTTATTGCCGTCGCTATGCAAAAGACGTTACTTCTACTTCAGTAACTCTGCTCTGGTGCTAGCCAGGGTCCACAACTCTTTAATTCGGTTTAGGTATGTGTGTGATGGTGCCTTTCACGTGACGTGCCACGGTTGGCGAGGTATCCCGTACATGACCCGTACCGTAAAAGGACTATCATACTATGTAGTGCGTACCGAAGCTTAGATCTAGACTGAGCATCTGAATGCAATGTGAATGTGCATGTCAGTTTCAGAAAGACTTTTTGACGATGTCACATTATCGTTCGAATGTTTAGGTGTGTGCTGCTCCCATGAGCCCCTACTAGTCCTCGCTACTAGTATCTGCCTGTTCATGGAGTCACCCACCTCTGTCGTTCCCTCCTCTGTCCTGGTCTAGGTCTCTCACTAAAGTCCATATAAAATATACATCAGGAGCATCGGCAGCAGTTTTTGATTGGTCCTGCAGTAACATGGCCTTTCATGATTTGTGTGTGATACGGCGGCGGGTACACATGCCCTCCGCCGTAGTAAACACGTGACATGCGTTGGTGGCCAACAAGTTGATCCGATGGTAACCTGACCTACCGGACCGCTTCCGGCCGCCGGCCTGTACAAGTCATGTTTGCAGCAGATCCAGAGGCTCTGTGATCATGACACGTTGATAATGTCTCGTTGTATCGTGGACCGCGTACCCTGTGTATTGCTACTGTTTCCGCAGGCACATGACAGAACTCTGGGGTGCATCGAATCAGTTCTGGCAGCTCAGATGGAACCAGCTCTATCACGATATAGCGGAAGGCAATGAGTTTCTTCTATATACCCGTAAGTTGGGTTTAACAGGACACGTTTCTATTCTGACCTACCGCTACGAGTTTTATTACAGGTCTTTTTGGTCTAGTGTTTGTCTTTTAGCAGTTGTCAAGAGTACATAACCCCAAGAGTGTGCAACTCTGCATATGGGCTGTGGCGCGTCGCGCTGCCCACTTAACGTAGCCACAGGCTGTGGGCCATTGCGTCATTATTCCTGTAGCAATGTTTCCGTGCATCTAAAAATCCGGTGACTGGATGCGCTTGTACGTGATGTGCTTGCGCCACTGGCCCTGACTTTAGCCAAAGTACTGCATCCATGGTCAAGTGCCTGCTATGGCAAAGTTCAGGGTTCCACAAGATAATACTCCTATATCCCATGGTATGTTATAGCCAGAGTTCTCTATATTTTTTTAAGGGGTCAAACGGGTGTACCTTTAACTAACGAACGGGTAATTTTCTTAATGGGCGGGTTAACGGGTACCCTTTAGCAGCCATGTTTAATGTTTTGTGCAATTTTCACATAAATCAAGATTTTAATTCATCTGTGCTCGGGTTGCATTTTGATATCACATGATTCGCAAATCGATTGGTGTCTGATAGTTGCAGGAGTAGATCTACTAGGTGCGAAATGCAACAACAATGCAGACATCCAGCGTGGAGTTGTAAATAATTGACTCCCGCCTGGAAGACACGATCCCAGCAGTGTTGCTCCGTACCGACTGGTTCATCAAAATCCAAACGGGTACCCTTTTACTAACGGTACCTGAGATTAACGGTCATGTACCCGGGTACCCGGTACACCCCTTTGACCCCTATTTTTTTTAATTTTCATTGTACTGGTGCAGCAGAAGAGAGCTGGAATATACGGTATTTACCTCCATGACAGGGATGTTTGTGACTGGTCTTGTCGTTGATACAGCTTGTAGGCTCATCCCTTTAATCCTATTGGCAATAGCTGGTGTACTGTCCTGTCATGTCATCAAATGACCTAATGGTGACTGTGTCGCGTGCACGTGTGTGTGTGTTTGCAGTTCAATATGTCTCCATGGTCGTCTTCTTTTGGCTGTTCAACATATTCTTCCTCTTCCTGGAACTGACTGGAAACCCTTCAAACATCTTGCAATACCGTATCCAACCTAACCAGAAGCCACCAGTGGTCAGTCATAGTGTTCTGTATGCCAGAAGTTCTTCTCGGTGCAACTTGTATATTATACTAGTCAACAGCTGTGTGTGTGTGTGTGTGTGTGTGTGTGTGCGCGCGCGCGCGCGTGCGCACGTGCATGCGTGCGTGTAATATTGTCAAATGTGTTTGCATGTACACACAACTGGGTTCCACGCCAGCTGCTCAGGCCTGCTTGATTCAGGCACGGAAAATGCTCCAGTGGGCAAACATCGATGGCCTGTGTTGGACGTTACATTTGAAACTACAGTCGTGGCCAAAGAAATCCGACCCGCGAGTCAAAAGCAGCGCCTCTTTTCCATTTCCATTTCAATTATATCATGCATGTTCGTAGTCCCAAAGCTGATCTGAGGGCCGCAGTGGCCACATGAGCCTTGGTGCCGCTTTGGGCCCATGGGTTGGATTTCTTTGGCCACAACTGTAGTAGCCCAGGGTTGGACACTGTTAGCTCAACTTCTATCAATCCTTGGTCTTTGTGTGTGTGTGATTCCATACAGGTGGAGTGGCGGGCGTTCAAGAAGTGCGTGAAGCTTGTCCTCTTCAACCAGTGGGTTGTGGGTTTTGGCGGCCACTTGGCCCTGTATTGGGTCTTCCAAAAGCGCGGCGGATTCTTTGCCGAGACCCTGCCGTCCTTCAAGTGGTGTTTGGTGGAGGTGGCAATCTTTGCCTTTGTCTTTGAGGTGTTGTTCTACTATCTGCACCGGTAAGGAAGGAGTGCAGTGACATGAAGTTGCTTTTTACGCTAAGAAGAAAATAGGATGGGGTGCGTGTCCTCCATGGGTCGAGCCTGCATGATATAACAATGCATACAAGATAGGAATTCTATTTACATATCTTTAGTCTTTCCCGTCTTCTAAATCTCGGTAATATCATACTAATATGCCAATACTTGGGTACAATTAGCCCTGACTTTGTGGAATTGCGTATTGAATGCCATTGGTTGCATTGTTGACACTCAGTGTTTCTCCTATTCCTTTGGATCCGTGGCCTTCAGATAACCTACTGGAATAATGGTATCCTGGCTCTCGTACAACTGAATGCCATATCGATAGTAACAGAGTAGTTTCTGTTATCTTGTCTTTTGTCACTTGCCTCCTTGTCTTAGAACAGTGCTGTTGGTTGGTGTTTTCGAGCGATCTCTCTTTTCTCTCTCTCTTTTTCTCTCTCTCTCTCTCACTCTCTCTCTCTCACCCTCTCTCTCTCTCTCTCTCTCTCTCTCTCTCTCTCTCTCTCTCTCTCTCTCTCTCTCTCTCTCTCTCTCTCTCTCTCTCTCCCTCCCTCCCTCCCTCTCTCTCTCCCTATCTCTCTCTCTCTCTCTCTCTCTCTCTCTCTCTCTCTCTCTCTCTCTCTTTCTCTCTCACACTCACTCCCTATTTTTGTTTTGTGGCTGTAGTGTACTTCACATGCCTTTCTGGTACAAACACGTTCACAAGATTCACCACGAGTGGACGGCGCCGATCAGCATCTCGGCTCTGTACTGCCACCCGATCGAGTACCTTCTCTCCAACGTGGTACCCGTCGCGGCCGGTCCCGTCCTGCTCGGCTGCCACTTTGTGTCCTTGCTACTGTGGGTCTACATCGTGCAGGCGTCCACGTCCATCTCGCACTGCGGCTTCCACCTGCCGTTCATGCAGTCCAACGAGTCCCACGACTTCCATCACTCACAGTTAGTAATGTGTTGTGTCCAGTAGACGCGTACGCCCAAGAACGTGGCGCCCAAGAACGTCCAGGCTGGAAATCTAAGAACGCCGCAGCCTGGATTTAAGAACGAACTCCAAGATTTTTAAGAACGCGACATTTTTTGGTATTGCACCCTCATGATCTTGTCCGAGTACACGAAAAACAAGTCCGCAACCACAAACTCTTGTCGGGTCCTCGCGAAAACATCACCCAGTAAAGCGCTACATACTACACGTGCATGTAAAAAAAGTGTACAACCGGTACATGTAGCGCAAAGTGCATTGTCCATGAGCGTCACGATTGTTGGACGCGTAAGAACGCGAAATAAGAACGTAGCCTGGGGCGCTGTAAAATAAGAACTTTGCTAGGCTGGCCCTCTGAAACCGCGTTCTTGGCCGTACGAGTCTACTGTACTGGTTGTTAGCTGTACTGCCCTGCACACGGGAGGCAGTGAATGCAAAATCTGACTGAAGCTCACACCCTTCCCTCCCCAGATATTCCCCCTGAAAAAAAGGGAAATCCCCCCCCCCCCCCGAATAAAGTAGTATGTCTGACTGCATGTAGAAGTCATGTGCAAACTATTCAAAAACTTTGGGCAATGAATACTTCTTTTGCCAAGTACGCCCCAGTCACACTGTGTCTTGACTGCATCGCCCCACGTCAACGCCAGCCATAACAATTGGTTAAGACTGGTCACATTACCCATTGGAGTGTATCGTGCGTACCGCAATTGTACCGTGTAATGCGGGCCCTCGGTGCCGAATGTCAGCGGACACAAACATGTGCTGAGCCGCGACTATGTTCAGCTATGGCGCGATAGCCCGCGGGTGCATCTCTCAAGATTCTGAGAGGCAGTGTCGCTTGTGTACATGACTTTACCGTTTGGGTTCCGTCATGTATATAGCTGTTGTCACATGACCTGATGCCGCTCATCATGCTTATAGCATACTACATAATTATAGTCATTACCATGAGTGTCAGGACCGCCAGAAGCAGTTCTTGATTGGTCCAGAAGTTTCAGTGCATTTTATACTCTGTGTATGATGTGGCCGGTACACATGACCTCCATAGCAGTACGAGTCTCGTAGACATGACTGTATCGGTGGCTAAGATGTTGGCCCGGTGATAACCTGACCAATCGGACCGGTTCCGTCGGCCCTGCGTCTGTACGCACACTACTGTAGTGTGCAAGTCTGATCTCCAAGCTAGTATGGGTGCTGTGCATGGTGATCTCCAAGCTAGTATGGGTGCTGTGCATGGTGATCTCCAAGCTAGTATGGGTGCTGTGCATGGTGATCTCCAAGCTAGTATGGGTGCTGTGCATGGTGATCTCCAAGCTAGTATGGGTGCTGTGCATGGTGATCTCCAAGCTAGTATGGGTGCTGTGCATGGTGATCTCCAAGCTAGTATGGGTGCTGTGCATGGTGATCTCCAAGCTAGTATGGGTGCTGTGCATGGTGATCTCCAAGCTAGTATGGGTGCTGTGCATGGTGATCTCCAAGCTAGTATGGGTGCTGACTGCTGTGCATGGTGCACGGCTGCCTTCAGTGGTGATAGAACTGCCAGGGGTTTGAACTTTCCTACGGTTTAGCCGCAACGATTTTACATGCAATATGGTAGGTTCAAAAGCACTACCTTTGCGCGACGTATCACGTACAAAACCATTGGAATTTCTCAAGAAAAGCAAACTTGGGGGCAGAAAACCATTGCAGACCAATATTGACGCAACGACCCACCTGACTCCATGTGCACGGTTCGTGGCTACGTGCTGTGGGTAGGGGCGCCACACCAGTCCCCAAGTACATAACTGTATACTCTTGGGGTTACTTATGGACTCCCTATTATAATTATGATAGTAACACTCCTCACTTAGATGACATTGAGTGTGATCTATCATATGATCTACTAATGCACTGCTGCCATTTTTGTTGGTCTTGGTGGCTGCTCTGCAGGTTCAACCAGAACTTTGGCATGCTGGGAATCTTTGATCAGCTGCACGGCACTGACGACCGCTTCCGTAAATCCAAGGCGTACGAGCGTCACTCCGTGCTGCTCAGCACCACGCCAGCCAACGTTCTGATTCCGGACGAACGGAAGAAATGCCAGTAGGCAGACAGTGCATGTGTGTGTGTGTGTGTGTGTGTGTGTGTGTGTGTGTGTGTGTGTGTGTGTCTTGTGTAATCAATGGTGCTAGTAGAGCTTATATCAGATCCACTCTGATTTAGCCACCCACACTAGTAGCAAGTATTACCTTCACTGGGGGCAGGGGTAACTGCAGTTGGATCCCTGGACGGATACCCTGATGCCGTCAATCCTTTTTCTGCGCCTTGTCCTTACCCACTTACTGAGGTGTGGTGAGCCCATAAGTGGGATCATTTTCAAGTCCACCCAGAGTTTTGGTGATTTCAGGGGGTGTCGGCCGTTGGGCGGTTCAATAGACAATTGAGTCATCTTTCCAAGATTCCTTTTGAGTCTCTCTCCCCTCTCCCGGGGAGACCCACGTGACCAATTTGTTAGTGAGCAACAAGTACAAGTACAAGTGTGTGTGTGTGTGTGTGTGTGTGTGTGTGTGTGTGTGTGTGTGTATGTGTGTGTGTGTGTGTGCGTGTGTGTGCGTGTGTGTGTGTATGTGTGTGTACGTGTGTGTGTGTGTGTGTGTGTGTGTGTGTGTGTGTGTGTGTGTGTGTGTGTGTGTGCTTCATCGCTGCTGCCGCTGCCTTCGTCGCACTCCACCCTTGGCCGTCACCTACTCCCCAGATTCCCGGCTAATATTGTGCCTACTCTACATGTATGTGAAGTATACCGTATGGGCCATCAATGATGTTTACGGGGCTACACTTCACACTAATTAGCAGCCTGGCATGACTATGCCAGTTTAGTATTACCCCACACAGCCAATGCTGCTTTCTGTTTTTGCCAGCCAAATCCCCTAGTGCCGTAGTCAGCCCGCCGGTGTGTTGTGGTGTGTGCATGACGACGTCACACTGTTAACTCTGCCAGCGCTATCAGTGAAGTCCCACGTAATCAACATGTCGTTATGAGAGCCATATCCGAAAACATATCCGAAATGCTACATCTTCTTTCTACATGTACTACTAATCATGTTTACAATTTTTTCACGTTCTTCTTCCCATCACTCCACCCTGGAAGCTTGGAAGTAGCCTGTATTATTAATTAATTTACTTGTATAATTATTTTAAAAGTTATATTAAGCAGGATATTTTGCTATGACGTCTGTGCTACTTGCTGCTATCATGATTGCCCCTATAAACAATTATCTACTCCAAGGAGGCTATTCAATCGCGTCACTATTCGAGGTGCTTGGTACATAGTGTTGAAAACCGCGGCCTGAAATAACATGCGGTCGATACGTGCCTGTACGATCCCGACACGGCTGCGGATATTCTCCCCGCTAAGTAAACGGACTCAAGTGTGTATTGTGGTACTGTGCTTGTGGTAAATGAATGCTGACTCTGCATGATCATCCGCTCCAAGAGGGATTAGCCCCCTCCGGGCCCGAGGGCATCACGTACCATTATTTTGTTCCTAACCGTGCCCAGTGTCCACTGACTGTAGGTGGAGTATTGACACAGCATGTCCGTGAAGTTTCCAGTACTAGCCTTCTCCACTTCATCTAGTTTCTACAGTTCTTCAATGGACGATTCACTACAGACTGTAGGCTGTGACCCGTGTGGGCTAGTGTAGACCAAAAACTGTAGTGTAGTGGAGTGTAGCAAGAAGAACCCACGCCTGTGTGTGATCCCCGGTAGCCTCATCCGTAATCATGGTAATCGGTAGGGCACTGTCCCGGAAAGACAGGGGTGCCCGATGTACTTCAGGACAGTGGTCGCAGAGAACTCAGTGACCATGGTCACCAGTCTCTTCAGATCGAGACTCCAACACTGGCAACAGACCAAGCACTTCTTTAGAGGACTGGCCCAAACCTTCTTCCAGAAATTTCCGGTAAGTTCTGATTCACTTGCATAGTGATCGATTGTCCGTTTTTTTGCTGTCGACGACGTAAGGTGAACCACAGAGTGCCACTGTGGTATTACATGGTATGTATGGCAAACGATCGTGTCAGTCGGGTTTGGTTTGATCGCGTGAGAAAGGTTCGAGACCGGCCTACAACTGTACTCTGTAGTTCCAGATCCCGAACCGTCCAAATCTTCAAACTCAGAGCTATCCATTCAAACTGTCCCTTTGGATCAGAAGGAAGCTCACCCACCTTCGCTCAAAGTTCATCCAGAAGAAAAGAAAATTTAATACATTCAAGCCAGCGTATCGTGCCATTCGAGTGTTATCCGCAACTCTACGGCTGGGTTCTCGTGGAGGTGAAAAGAGGCTCCTGCTGACGAGACCTGAACCGCTGAAGTGTGGCGGTTGGCTACAAGCACATGTGGCAGAGCTTCGCCACAAGTAGTCGGCACATCAGGGAAATGGAGCGGATCAAAATAGCGTTGCTAGTCGTCTGCTGTCTCTGTTTCGTCTCGTCCAGAGAAGCCAACAAGAAAGTAGCGAAGCAAAAAGTACGCGACGGACCACAGCAGTTTGATGACGATACACCGCCATTCTTCAAGTCTTTACAGACGGTGAAGGTCACTAGCGATCTCTCAGTGGAGTGGACGCAGTTTGGTCCCGGCATGTCCGGTAATAGCGACCGTGGCTACTGGCATCCAACTGACCCAAACTGGACGTACCAGGGACCCAATATGTACAATGCTTACTATTCGTCCAACAGAGGTACAACGTATTGGGGAATCTTAGATTGGGATGCGCCGCAGAACGTGACAGATACAGGACCGATCGAGCTGAAAGCGGTGGCGTTCTCCTACCAAGACGAAAATTTTGGATTCTGTTCTTCGGACCGGTCGCAGGGCCTCTGGGCCACCAATGATAAAGGCCGTACATGGACATATCACTATGAGCTGGATCCTGTCTGGAATAGTTCACACATCAATTGCATGCAAGCTGATCCCACTAACGACTCCATCTGGTACGCTGGTGCTGGTGACGCTACGTACATGGACAACTTTGTGTACACACACGACCACCCACACGGCGTCTATGCTCATCGAAACACTGTGAACGCATCCAGTGAAGTACCTATGGCAGCAAATCAGTACACGAATGAAGACCCAGCTCCGGTGATGAACGGCTCAACGAACTCCATCTGGCGTTCCATGGACAAGGGTGTGACCTGGTCCAAGCTGAAAGACACAAACATTCCTCAAGATGCCAACATTGTTCGAATCGTTGTGAATCCCCTCGTGTCCAGTCATGTATTCGCCGCCACCACATACGGACTGTACAAGAGTATAGATCATGGTGATACGTGGACACTACTGCATGTAGATAATGACATTGTCAGGGACATGGACGTCAGGGTGGACAAGATCAACAAGAAGTTTGAGATTTATGTCTTAACCTTGACTATGTGGGAGGCAGATGGGGCTGGTGGAGTGGCCTCCAAGACCGGTGGTATATTCAAGAGTGTCGACGAGGGAGTCACCTGGCAGAGTCTAGTCGGCGATATGCACATCAATATGTCTTTGCTGGCAACTGATTATCAGGTCAAATGGTACTACTATCAGTTCCTGAGCATTTGGTTTAGCATCAGCATTGATGAAGCCATGAAAACATATCCGAACATACCCGAGCATTTCCTGGATGGCTTGGTACGAGTACGAGTGGACCCGAACAACGCATCGCGCATCTACGTGATGAACGACTACAAGTCCCAAGTGTCCACGATGCCCGTAGTGATGTGGTGCACACATAACGGCGGAGTACACTGGGACTCGTGCTGGCGTGGCGGCAAGATCTGGGAGAACACAACGGGAGAGTCAGTAGAATACTGGAAGTCACGTGGCAATCCCATGGGTGTTAACGTGCACTTGGCATACCTGGAAAAGATGTGGATCGAAAAGCAATCGGACTACTTTGTCAAGTCAGGTGACATCCTGGATTTCAACGCCGATGGAACATTTCTAATGGTGCAAGTAGCCAAAGTGGTTACAAACAGTACAGACAACGGACTATCATGGTATTCGTCCCAAGAACAAGAGACATCACCAAAAAGTGGACATTGGGTTGGAGCAGGGAATAGCAACACGCCATGCGAAGAACTCATGCAAGACAAACGCTTTCCGGAAACTCTCTTCATGTGCACCGGTGAAAACTGGCTGTGGTCAACGACGAACGATGGAGATCTAGTACGGAAGAATGCCCAGGCCGGCATGGCCAGGTTCATGCCTGCGGAAGCATCCACGTCTTCTGTGGCAATTGATCCACGCGACACAAAGACATTCTATACGCTACATTTCCGACAGTGGAGCGCGGGATGTCTGGTTCGTTCCGTAGATGATGGCGTCACGTGGGAACCGGTCTCGTGCCCGGTAAAATTTCCTGACATACATGATCCAACTATTGTACAGAATAGTTTGATGTTTGACCCGGATAACTCCAGTACCATTTACTTTTGCATTCCAGCTCTGCGAGTTGAGTATCACATCCCGCAGGCGAAAGGCTTTGACGACTTTGGTGTGTACGCAAGTACCGACGGCGGAAAGACTTTCGGCAGACGCAACAACGGTCTTCCTGGTAATCGCAATGTCAACAAAATCCTCTTCAATCCAAACAACAGCAGAGAGTTCTATGCTGCAGTGGCGTACCTAGATCAGCAGCACCCTGCCCATGACCCCACTGGAGGGCTGTACATGTCCACAAACAAAGGTTTGCAGTGGAGCAAAGTCGACATACCAGCAGGAATTGGAGGAGTGAATGACGTGGAGGTGGATGAAGATGGAAACCTGTACATTGCATGTGGCTACAGCTATAGTAATGTATCTGGCGGTGGTGTGTGGAGAAGAAGTGCTGGACACGACAGCAAGTGGGAGAAAATCTTCTACATGCCTTTTGTGATTGATGTGGAGATAGCAGCATGGGATACAACGACTCTTCTGGTCGCTAACAACCCATCGCATACCGTCAACTTCCTGAACCCGGGTGTGTACCTCTCACACGATGCTGGTGTGTCTTGGAAGAAGGTCAACAGATACGTATGGCAGCCGGGTCGACTTCGTGATTGCGCAATAGACCAAGTCAAGAGAGGCGTGTACTATTGCGCAACCTACGGCAGTGGATGGTTCAGAGGTCTGGAGAGCCCATAGGCACAACTGGTATTATGTTCCATCAGTTGCTTTCATCACTAATAGGAATAAATCTACGTGCATTTCCCTGGAATGATTTTGCCTAATTGCGTGAGCGTGAACCGCGAGTCGCAATGCGACCTCATTCTACCTTATTTGTAAGGAACCTCTGCATTGCCTTAGTGGACTGGTATTGGTGGTATTGGGTACTGTGTGCATAGAGGACTTACTCTACTGTCTTTCGCCTTATACAGGAATGATGATAAGTATCGCCAAGAGTTATGTACTCTTGGTATTGCAGAGCCAGATATTCCGACATCAAGTTCAACCACTGCCCCTCGCCGGCTTGGAACGCATCCAGCCATGCTGCTGCTTCTCGCCGCCGTTTCTGTGCAAGTGGAATGAATTTCTTTGTTACACTTGATTTCAAACAAAGCTTCGGCAAGATCTCTCTACCCTTGCACTAGCATCTTCTGTGTGTGTGTGTTGGGGGGGGGGAGGGGTAGAATGAGCTCTTGATTGCCTCTGGCCTGCAGGATAGCGCATAACTACAGCAAGTAATACCGTAATACGCCATGTCTTACGAACCCGAGTATCACCATCCATGCGGGGCTAGAATGATCATGGTTGCGAATTGACACTCATTACAACAAAACATCCCATGCATGGGTGCATATGCATGGGTCCACTCACTTCTCTGGTGATCAATTTGTGAATTAGTCGGTAGTTGTTTCTGCACCACCGGTGTACTTTAATTCAAAGTACACGAAGTTGTAAAGCATACCGGTACTCAATCTGCAAAACATAAATAGGAGAACGACATTTTAATCTGACTTGCTGGACTTACTTCAAGTTCAACGTTAACATCCACCCAGTATCTGATCATCTCTCCCTTGTCCGTCTGAAGATAGGCAAACTCACTGGTAATGTCACCTTGCACAGCTACCCGGCCAAGAAGTGGGTAGAGGTGAAGAGATGTCAAGCATGACATCTCTTCTGCTCTTATCGGCCCCTGGGGTTGTACAGTGTTTAAAGCATATTAGCGCTACAGGTCCGAGAAGGGAATGAGGAGAAACTACCAAAGCCCTCTGGTAGAGCCATGACTGTGGTCACTATGGAAACAAATTACTTTCCTGCACTCCATGCAACATTCAGCAGCACACACACACACCGACAAGCAAAGCAGCGACAAGTCACTGAATAACAACAATTACATCATCGTTCCACCACTCCATCAACTATGAAGTACAGTTATACCGATTATACAATAATAATCAACAGCAGCCTACTTCTGGGAGTAATTTAAAAAGAATCCACAAGCAAAGCAGCCAGCGAATCAGGGAGAGCACCAGCACCTATCATCAAGAGTACATAACCCCCAGAGTGTGCAACGCCGATCCAGCTCTGTGTAGGGTCTTGGTCGAGCGGAATCGGATCTTCTGATGTCATGCGTACACTTCACACCAGCGCAAGGCCGGTCTCGAGGCAGGGCACCATTGTTTTTGATCCAAGAGTACCCGCGACTCCCCGGGTTCCCCTCAGATGTGTACGGTATTATGACGCAAAGATCCGATTCCGCTCGACCAAGACCCTATGCAGAGCTGGATCAGGCGTTGCACACTCTGGGGGGTTATGTACTCTTGCTATCATGGAGCGTGCTTCCAGCTTCAAACTTAGCGGCGGAGTATAGCAGCAGCACTACAACTTAATATAAGACGGAAAGAAAAGAGGACGACGGGGTGAGGGAGGCGGATGAAGAACAGAACACACCAGACACCATGATGTGTGTATGCGTGCGTGTATTTCGTGAGAGAAAAAGTAGACTTTGGTAGATGCAGATACAGACAGGAGCAGCAGGCAAGCGTCCGGGTACATGTTACACATTGGGGGATAAAACAACAATGAAGCACTTCAGTATTACATCGTCATTGAGCTAATCATCAGTGGTACTGGTACGACGGGTTACTACTCAATAGAGCTGCTACCTGTACTAAGGAGCACTGCCACAGGATGAAGTATTTCCAAAAAGCAATCAATGTGCCCGCATGCACGCGCACAGACACACGTGCACACACACACACGCACGCACACACATACACACGGATACGGAATAAAGCGATGAGCACCCTGGCATGATGATAATTATAATCCACTCTACTTCAAGCAGAATTGTGTCTAATTCAAGCAGAGGTAAATGAACAGAACAAAATGGAAAGCAAAGGAAAAGCAAATCAAGCACACGCAACAGGAAAACCGCTTCGAGTTCTGGAGATAATGCAGTGCCCGTACAATCAACAAACAAGACATAGACTCCGGTCAATAGAAACGAAGATACACACAACGTTGCCAACAGAATATGACGTACAATGTAACCTTGACAACACTCAGTGTCAGCGTCGATTCTGGGGACCGCCATTGAAATTCATCAAACTCTGAGGGGCTCCACTGTTCTCAACCGATAGGCCGATGGCTGACAAATTAGGAGAGTGACGTAGTGTCTCTGATGCCTGTAGCACACAGAAACACATAAACAAACACATAATAACAATGTGTATAAAGTGGTTGCACATCTATCACATGACCGTAAGGGGCAGCCATGTTGGTTCCAACTCCACTCAACCCCTGCATCTATGGGTCACATGATGTCGGCCATGTTGGTTCCACTGTCCACATGCCATGATCACTCTCGGCAAAAGTTTAGTAACATGACAAACTGATGTGAAGCCACTTGATACAGTCATGTCTCGTCGCTCCGGGGACATGAGAACACATGCAACCAATCATTGCAAGTGAGTGTACATGCTGCACTCAGTCACTGGGTATGGAGCAGAGACACATCACACTGCACTGTGTGTAGCCCATACACCGTCCACGGTATATCTCCCAGTGCTGCCAAGCACACTTCTCACACTTCACACACACACACACACACACACACACACACACACACACACACACACACGCACACAAACACACACTTGTACACACACACTTGTACACACACACTTGTACACACACACTTGTACACACACACACACACACACGCACACCCAGGAAAGATGTGCATGATGAAAATGGTCTTACGCGAATGAATGCGCCGCGGATAAGTTTCATGTTTTGTTTCTGGTTCACAGCTCTTGAAACATTGCCGCCATCCAGAGGATCTATGCATATAGAAACAACACACATGCAAGCCCACACATACACACACATGCAAACCCACACAGCCACACACATGCACGCCCACACAGCCACACACACGCAAACCAACACAGCCACACATATGCAAACCAACACAGCCACACACATGCAAGCCCACACAGCCACACACATGCAAGCCACCACACATACAGGGAAAACAAACGGGTTGAAATATCATACTGGCAGTCTGGTGACCATTCGAGATCCTTCTCGTCGTGTACTTCAGTGATATTAGAACATTGAAAGACAACCATTCTGCCACACATTGAGCACGGGGGGGGGGGGGGGGGGGAGAGAGAAACACAAGCCAAGGCATGTTTGCAAGCTCAGTAAGGGAAGCAGCAGGTCCAGAAGGTCACGCAATGGATACCGCAACCTGAAGCCACATTCCACAATTACATGTGCGTCAGAATGTCAGCAGCACGGGCAAACTGAATGGCCGCAAGCTCTTTCGAACAACACGCCAATTTGACCACAGCCCCTGAACCACACCAATGGATCAGAGTAGTTCATCGTTTATGCCTAAGGGCCGGGTTCCACTGCGGCTCCGCTGCTCCGCGGCACTTGGCTGCATGCAGCGGAGCAGCGCGGTTCCACTGACACTCGCCATTCGCGGTACCGCGGTCGTGCTCCACACTTTTTGATGACGTTTCACCTGCCTGCGCGCGCGCGAAATCAAAAAAATCCTCGTGTTCTGGCCTGCGCAACGAATTTAAATTTGAATTTTAAAATTCTGGCGTACAAAACAATGCAAAGTACGGGAAACAGGTCGAGCCGCGACCGCGACTCGCAGTTTTTGGTGAAGAATCGTAGCAAAAGCTCGCGGTGAGCCGCGGACTCGCTGCTCCAGCTCGAGCCGCGGTCACTATGGTAATGATGACGTTTCAAGCCGCGAAAGACGAGCAGCGGAGCCGCAGTGGAACCCAGCCCTAAGAACGGCGAACATAACGTTAGACTAAGGATAGACCCATGGGCTCATACAGGCAATTCTACAGTGGTCTGGAGAGAGAAACAATTTCCCCCGGAAAGGCCCACAGTACAAGTAGGAACTCAAGAGCTGTAAAGGCTAAGGAGCCAGGAAACTCTGAATGCATTTGACCATGATCGGGTTGCTCACCTTCAATACATATGAGAGATCCCGTGTCAAAACGAGAGCCCTCTTCACGTGAAAGGTCTTTCGCTTGCTTTACGGACATGTAGTTTCTGCGGAAGCTGGTTCAGGCAGAACAATGGTACAACGACAATTAGTCAAAGCAGAGAGACAGAGATAGATGGAACGATCGGCACAACAGATAAATAGAATACATGAGGGGGGAGGGGGGAAGGGAGGGAGGGAGGGAAAGAGATAGGGAGAGAGAGAGAGAGAGAGAGAGAGAGAGAGAGAGAGAGAGAGAGAGAGAGAGAGAGAGAGAGAGAGAGAGAGAGAGACGCCCACTCACACCCACACCCACTCACCCACACATAATTTCGAAAAGATTGGGAACTGCAGAAAAGTCATCAGCAGAGTATTGGCTGGACAGTGGACATTGACTTACTTGTAATCCGACATGAAGAAGAAGAATCCACGTAAAAGGTCTCCGAGAGATTGGCGATTGGCGCTCCTGGGTACACACAAACATCGACACAAACAATTTAGGTTAGTGTCCTTGCAAGGTATGTACCAGTCACAAAACAGTGAGTCAGTCAAACATGCACGCAGAAACACACAACGTTCAAACTAAGCAAACAATTTGAAATAATTGTTGATGAATGAGCTTTTTAGAAGCCAGCGGTGTGGTCGACTCAAAAATAAGGACCACAACCAAGGAATTGCAACTTTGCGTGACAATGGTGAGCGTGCTGCAACATAATTTTATCAGTCTCCCAACCCCTGCCAGAGAACCGTATCAGTCTCCCAACCCCTGCCAGAGAACCGTATCAGTCTCCAAACCCCCGCCAGAGAACCGTATCAGTCTCCCAACCCCTGCCAGAGAACCGTATCAGTCTCCCAATCCCTGCTAGCAAACATTATCAGTCTCCCAACCCCTGCTAGCAAACATTATCAGTCTCCCAACCCCTGCTAGCAAACACTATCAGTCTGGGTTTGGGGCCTGGGTTTGGGATGGCTAGACTTGAATTTTCTTCGCATGAATTTTGAATTTTCTTCACCGGTGTACCAATACTTGACTTTGTTCTGCACTGCACACGCACACATTGTCTGTGTTGACTTTGTTCTGCACTGCACACGCACACATTGTCTGTGTTGACTTTGTTCTGCACTGCACACGCACACATTGTCTGTGTTGACTTTGTTCTGCACTGCACACGCACACATTGTCTGTGTTGACTTTGTTCTGCACTGCACACGCACACATTGTCTGTGTTGACTTTGTTCTGCACTGCACACGCACACATTGTCTGTGTTGACTTTGTTCTGCACTGCACACGCACACATTGTCTGTGTTGACTTTGTTCTGCACTGCACACGCACACATTGTCTGTGTTGACTTTGTTCTGCACTGCACACGCACACATTGTCTGTGTTGACTTTGTTCTGCACACGCACACGCACACATTGTCTGTGTTGACTTTGTTCTGCACTGCACACGCACACATTGTCTGTGCGAGTGTGACACTTTTACTCAAAGTCTGCAATCCGTACCCGTGGACTTTCGTATCGGCTGCTTCACGAAACACGCTGTTCTCAACAAATAGCCTTCAGTTCTTACCTGTGCGATGGTCCAAGTTTCCATTCCTTTTTCTCTTTGTGATCATACATGTAGTTTCTTTTCTTGAACTGTCGGCCACTGTCGCTAGTGAGAAGAGTCGGTAGCGTTGTCTTTTCTTCAGCTGGGATATGCTTTGCTTTCGCGCACTTCATTCGTGACCAGAGAGGTTCCGCACTACGTAAAGTTGAGCAACTTTACGTTAGTGGGTGGGAAAAACCCGTGAATTCGCGAGTTTGCACTCCACTTACGGAAAGTTGTTTACGTAGAGTACGAAGTTAGGGCTCTGATAACGGAGGTGCTCCTTGAATGGGTTGGGGGATAAGTTTATGACTCTCTTCCGCATCTCTCTCTCTCTCTTCCATTCTGGCTTTTGAAAGAAAAAGTGCAGTGTTGAGCATATGGTGACATGATCGATATCGATAGTTCAAATTGGTCACAACCACTCTCAGTTTACTTTCACTTCCTCCAAGCTTTGTGCTAGTTTTTTTTAGCCTTATCCTCGTGTGATTCACCTGTTTCATCTTCGCCTGTCTCATCGAGTGGCAAGTCCACTCAATTTCACTTTGGGGTTGCAGACGACTGCGCTGTGCTCAGGCAAATCAGTGGTTATTCAAAACCGTTTTCGTTGGCTCCAAAGCCTGGATGGAAATTTCAGTAGCCCTGCCAGCCGTCAAGCCGCAAACTATCAGGGAGAGGGTGATACACCTGGTTGAGCTTCACTCTGCTGGCGTGCTGGAGCTGACGACGCTGCTGCAAAATGTACCTGTGCTGGCACTAACCAGCGGCGCTTGGACGTCTCGGGCAACCCAGTCTTTCGTCACGTACATGGCTCACTGTGTCAGTGCCGACTGGACGTTGGAGAATTACGTTCTCTCCACAACCCTGGTCAGTGGCTCTCCCACTGCTGTTAGAATTGCTGAGCACGCTGTGGAAAAGTGCTCAACTGGATACCAATTGCCCAAGCACAAGGTGTCCACGCTGGTGCATGATGAAGCAGCAAACATGATGGCTGCCTGGTGGGTCACTTCCACCATAGTAGCAAAGCGACTGAAGCGTCGCTGCGGGAGCAAGGCGGCAATGGATTGCGGCTAGTCCAGGACTGTCCGACACGTTGGAATAGTTCGTACTATACGCTGAGTTCGGCTGCTCAAGTTGAAAGTCAACGTGATTGCTGTGTTGGACAGGAGTGAGAAGAGGGATATTTGGCAGCTTGTGCCCCACAACCACCACTGGGAGGTTGCCAAGGAGATTGTGACCAGGCAACTGATGTTCTTGGTGGCGCTAAGTATGTAACCGCTAGTCCGCTTTTGCCTCTTGTGAACAAAATGGAGAACAGGTGTGGGCCACGCCAGGCCGAAGACGAATCACGTGTAGCTTGCAAGTTCAGTAGTCTTGTTCATGTCCAAGAAACATCACGGAGGACGTTTTGAAACTCAGCCATAGGTACTGGACTAGAGTATTTGCATGTTGATGTTTTACTTCAGCAGTGCCCTTCCTCGTTGTGTAAAGTTTCAATTGAAATATTTCCAGCAATTCAGGAAATCTCTGGCATCTGGACTTCAGGATCCTGGCCTCTGCAATAGATCCGCGATTCCGTGCATTGTCATTCCTCCCCGAGTTCGAACGTGATGATGTAAAGAGGCACCTGTTGAAAGCAAACTTTCTTTGACTTAGTTTTCAACCTTGTGAAGACTGATGCTTCAGCTCATCGTTTTCCTTTGTTGCAGTAGCTTTCCAGGAAGCCAAAGACCTTGAAATTCGGAGAATGGTTTGCCCGAGTTAGAGACTTTTACGTGTGGTGTGTTTTCAGTAAAAATGACCCATTTTCGCTGGTCCTTAGAGCCCCGGCAGCAGCAGAACACCGCGACAGTCAAAGGATTGATCGTTTCACCCCTACTCCAAACCCTTGCTAGGAACACTATCAGCCTCTAAACCCTTGCTAGTAAACCCTATCAGTTTCCCAATCCCGGCCAGTGAACCTTGGACAACTCATGACGAAGTGGTCAGCATCTGAAGACAGTGACGCGACTTACGGCTTGAATTCAAACAACTGCGTGCAATCTTTCACCGTTAGCTGATTCACATCCGACAGCGGGCCAAACAGCTTGTCGCACACTTTCTGCATCCACACAACACATAGAAACAGCACGGTGCATAAATAGTATATACAGGCAACAAACAAGAAAAGAGAAAGAAAAAAACAAAGACGAAGAATGGACAAGAAGGAAGTCACCGCTGTGAAAAACATCAGCACTGGTTACAAGGTTATCTAGTTGTGTGAAGAGCAGGAAAGAGAGTGCTGCTGCTTGGGCAGCCGGGTCTGGGTTGGGCTATGCTTGCTACATGGAGCTATAGGGTAGCTACAATAGTCCAGTACAACTGAACATCATGTGTACCATGTGTAGCTTAGTAGCAATAAGAATGGTAGCACGAGTGTCAAATGATGTGAAGACTCCAATGCAGCAGCATCATATTATTGTGATAGTACTAGTGTCCTACCGGGAAGTCTCTGTGGATGCACGGGACGACGGGAGGCTTGCATGCTGTGCATACAAACGAACAGGCGAGCGCGCGCACACGCACGCACGCACGCGCGCACACACACACACACACACACACACACACACACATGGTTAACGCAGCACAAATGGAACAAAAAAAGACAAAAGCCCCGAATTGCATTCAAATGCACAAGGTTGATCTAAGAAGTGATGACCACCACTGCCGTGTTGACAGCAGATCACCCAGTACTCACACCAAGAAAGTAGCAAAGGAGCAGCAAACACCTAACACACAAGCCCAACGCCGCGTCCAATCACGATGCTCAGATACCAGCAGAGGAATATGTGACACCAGAGCCAGCACGTGGTAAAGCACGCAGAGCTCAGCAGGGCCCACAGCCACAGACGCAAGAAGAACGACGTTCTGCTAGAAATGCCCCGGCCAGCCGCTAGGGGCCCGTGGATCATCGTCACGACCGGCCTCCTGACAATGTTGGCCCCCACAGACAACGACAAGAACAACACCCCTCGCCACCACGCAAACACGCCGGCGTCACCTAGACAGCCTACAGAATATAGAATGGAATGAAAATATTTCTCTTTCTTGTAGACGACCTTGGATCCCTAGCCTGGTACAGTAAAACCTGTCAAGGCGACCACTCGGAGAAGGCGACCACCTGTCCTGGACGACCACAGGAACCAGGACCAAGGGATGCTATTTCCAGTCAAATGACCCTGGATAAGGAGACCACCTGTTAACTGAGACCACATTTCGCAGGTCCCTTCAGCAATCGGCTTAGCCAGGTTTTACTGTACTTGCTGCTGGTGTGTAGTACATACCTTGCAGGTACCGGACTAACATCATAATTAACGCATAGCTGGAGAGTGTGCCATCCGCCGCATTGTTGATGTTGTGTTTCTTAGCCCACTGCTTCAGCAATACGCCGAGGATAGACACACGGGGGTCAGCTGTATCGGACACACAAAACACAATGATGAGTAAGTGATCTACTGGACGTACACACACACATGCATGCAGCCACACATGCACGCACAAAACACCCACAAAAGCACGGATATGCATGCACGCACACACATAGAGGTCTTACAAGATCGGGGCAACAAGCTCCCATTTGCGGCTCCGACAAAGCAGCCATTTCACCTCACCGCCCATCGGAACATCTTATCAATTGCCCCCCTCCCCAACACACACACACACACACACACACACACACACACACACACACACACACACACATACACACATGCAAGTATGCACAGATGCAAAGACACATCCGCCCACATGCACGCCCACTCGCACACACGTAAGCGGGCGCACATGCGCACGCGCACACACGCACACACACACACACACACACACGCACACACACACATACACCGTAAATGCACAGATTGGCCAGTCACAGAAGACAAACAACACCAACTCACCTGCGGCATATACGCGTAACAGATGCGTATTCTGAATGCCCTGCAAGACAAAGTGTGAAGCAAAACAAAACAGCACAAGCAGCATGAGTGGACGGCTGCAACGTACACCAAGCAACTGCCATCTTGCACTATAATTATCATGTCTTTCTCAAAATAGTCGCTAAGGGAACGGCCCGCTCACACTGCGGCCGAGTTGCACTTGACCCAAACTCCACGGCTACGTTTCAAACCGTGACTGTGACCTCCGGAGGGGAGTGGCACGACTTGGCGGCAACATGACCGTAGACATGACGTGTATTATGTGTACAACCTGGCCTGAAGTAAGTTTGATTTCTCAAATTCTGGGCGTGTTGGTTCCTGCAACTGGGACATTGTCGAAGCAAGAGAGTAAAAGATAACAAGCACAACCGGGGTACTCAAACTCATGAGTACTACTCGTGTCAACGTTCTAGATAAAAGGAAAGAGATAAAAAAAGACGAAAAGCAGGGAGTCGTCAACGCGTCTTTTTTTTTGTAAGTATACCGTATTTCCCAGAATATAAGTCGCATGTTTTTTTCTTCCTATTAAAACCTCAAGTGCAAAGAAGGGGATGCGACTTAAAATCGAGTGTGACAACCCATATACGCGAACATATGGAAACAAGATGGCTCAGACCTGAAAGTGGGGGCGCGACTTAAAAGTGAGTGCGATTTATAATCGGGGAAATACGGTACAAAAGCACAATGCACGTCAATTTGTTATGGACTCAAGATGAAAAATATAGCCAGAGCCATTCGTGGTTTATTTCTGTTCTATCGGAGTCTCTAGGTCTTGTACTCGGTTGAGAACTATGAGATGGCATGATTTTGTGCGGCGTCGTCACCAGGCTCAATTTCTAGTTTCTACCATCGACGCATCCAGGACGACGAAAATGTGGAGGAGACGATCTGAATCCTCCAAATTTGGGATGTCCTGCTTTGTGAAAAACTCGAAAGTGAAGACAACTGCAGCCAGGGTACTAATGTACTCTTGTTTTCTTTTCTTTTTGTAACGTGGAAAATGTGGGCACAAGTTATCCGATCGAGTCAACCAACTAAACCGGATTTTGAACAGTCAGACGTGTACAATCTAGCACAAAACTGACAAGGAGTACTGAGACATTCCACGGCATGAAAGTCAGCTTGAGCATAACTTGTGCCTACATTTTTCCACGTTACAAGTTTTCCTTGGCTCACCATCTGAGTTATTTTTACGATGACAGCACGTTACAAGGCGGAAGACACATTGTATGGAAAACAGTGTTCCTGACTGCAACCAGAAACCGGTTGGTAGAGTCTCGGTCATGCGGCCATTCGAACCGTACGTGTTTTCCAATTCCATACAGTGTGCCCGCCGCCTCGTAACATACTGTCATCGTCCTACATGTTAACCTATCAAGCAAGGCATGCATATAACACTATTTCGTCTCAGTGTTGCCTGGAATAAGCTGCCAGAAGAAATCCGCTGTCTGACATCCGCTAGCCGATTCAGTGTTGCTGTGCGTAGACACTGCCTGCACCACAAGTATTCTGTACGAGGTCTACCGAATTCTTGCAAGTAGCTTCTGCTTGCAAGCCAGATATGAAAGAAAGAAAAAAATCATCAGTCACACCACCGGGACTCGAACCAGGGACCTTGCTATTTTCGGAGAGAAAAGAGCAGTAGGTGGCATGTGGCCTCTAATTTCCTAAAAACTTTGAAATTCTCCGTGAAGTCCAAATTTGAAATAGCTTCTGCTGTTCCTGCTTTGTATTATTTTTATTTTCCACCTTGTCATGTCCCTTCCTCCCTCTCTGATAACAGCCACCTTCACTTCCGTTCCCCAGGTGACTACCGTTGATAGGCATCCATTTGCCTCCGGAGAATCCTTGAAAATACCGGTATATATCTAATCAATATTGTACTCTTGAACTACACCTACCACAGTAATGGAAAGAGATCACGTCATGACAAGAAAGGATGGATACGGCACAAAACACACCAATTCTGCACTCAAAAGGAGGAATAAAGCCAAAACGAATGGCCATTCGTCGTTTCTTCCTGTGACTGTTCTTTCATAGTCTATAGTGTTTGTTCTCCGGTATCAGATGGACCTGTTTACTGCTCTAATTATGCTATTCAAAAGAAGGAAGGCATCGAGATGACCATCTGTTCAATTTAGAATCCTGTGTGAGCAAGAGTTGCAGCACCAGTTCTTGAGTGCACCGAGGCGTAGGCTATCCTGCTCCCTGCACCCGACCCCAGTCAGCCAGCAGCAGCAAGGTTTCTGGGAGAGGAACTGCCTGGGAAAGTGACTCAAACAAGCCAAGGAGTATGCCCGGCGTTCCCAGTGTTGCTCATAGCGAGGAATACTTAGACAAGAAATACGTCGAGTCATTTCGAGTTGACTACCGCCTTTTCAACTGGCTGCTGGTCCTGCTTATCAAGCCCCTTTCATTCCAGGACATTCACCTGCGACTGAGCATCTGCCCAGGAAAGCGTCTGGCTGTCCTTTTGCACTGGCTGGGGCATGGTTGTGCCCAGAGGCAGCTTGCGTCTACGTACCGTCTTGGCACATCGACGGTACACCTCATCATCCACCAGGGATTCGAAGCCATGAAGAACATTCTGCTACCAAAGGCAATTGTCTTCCCTCGTGGCGAGAACTTAGCGCAAACAATGGAGGAATTCCACTTGATGTCTGGCCTCCATTGCTGTGCCGGTGCACTAGATGGCACTTTCACGCGCATCAGGAAACCACGTGAATGAGGCGATCACTACTGGTGCTACAAGCAGTCTCCGGCGATCATTGTGCTGGCAGTGGTGAATGCCCGGGGCCATTTCATGTTTGTCGGCGCTGGCAGGGCGGGCTCACTTGGAGATGCTTTCACCTGGAATAACTGCGCACTGAAAACAAAAATTGAGTCGCGGCAGCTCCTCCATGAGCAGGTGAAAGAAATCAACGATGTCTGTGTCCAGCCATACCTGGTAGCTGACTGTGCATTAGCTTTGTCACAAACGCTGGTGAAGGGATATCATCCGTATTCACCAGTCCCAGGGAATGTACCCTTCAACAATGCTATCGCTTCTGCTTGCAAAGTGGTGGAGCAAGCTTATGGTGGAGCCAAGCAGCGGTTCAATGTGTTGGTTACGGCAAATGTCAATGATCCTTCCTTTGCCGCTGATGTTGCCTTAGTCTGTTGTGCGCTGCACGATGTCTGTGCACGTTTGACAGACCCAAGAGAGGCCACGTGCCTACCCGACAAGACAAGGAACACGACCTTCCTTGGTCCAGCTCTGGGTCCCGTAGGTAAGGTTCCTGATATTATGGCAGCTCTTGCAGCTAATGTGTGACACGACTGATACCTGCTTGTCAGTGGATGAATGTGGTATCACATGCCTTGTCGCTCTCAGCCCTCTTCTGTCTTTCTCTCTATCACCCTTTGCCTGTCTCCTTGTATATCTCTTCTTTCCCATTGTCCTTACCTCTATACCAGCTCACTTTCACCCTATTAATATTTCTCTTTCTCTGTAATGGTCCCTCACCCGTCTCCCTCGCCCCTTTCACTTTCCCTCACCCCTCTCCTTCACCCCTCTCCTCTTCACCCCTCTCCTTCACCACTCTCCTTCACCACTCTCCTCTTCACCCGTCTAACTCACCCCTCTCCCTCTAGTGTGTTTGCATGGATCTGGCTGCTTTTGTGCCTTCTGCTCAAAAGATAGAGTACCATACGATCTCAAAGCGAAAAACAAAGTTTGTTAATAGAGAGGTTTTGCAAGACGAAAATTCAAACGAAGTTTCGCGACAGGCCTTGCGAAAATGTGTATGAATTTTCACACGAACTTTGTGTTCTGCACATTTGCGTAGTTTGCGTGCGCCAAGTGCACGTACGCCATGACCCAATCTCACGAAACTTCCTACGAAAGTTCATTTTGCGCTCCCTGCAAGTTTCGCGTCCAAAGTTGCGAAAGTTCATGCGAAGTTTCTCACTTCGTGACGTAGAGCGAAAGTTCGTACACATTTTCGTTTTGCAGAACCTCTCTATTGTTTTTCTTGATACATACCGTATGTCAGCGCCTTGAAAGCCATGGTCTTACATTCGAAACATCGCTGCTTTCCTAGATATTTTAGATGCAAAATGACTCACCCACTATGCCAAGCCATAAAAGTCAAAGTCCACACAGAAATTTCAATCTAAATCCATTTGTTCACCCTTCCTGCTGGGCTATAAGGGCCTGGTCAGACTGCGGCAAATTTTGGTTGCCTGACGAAAACAGAAAAGCGTCCAGAATTAGAATCGCGATCACACTACACATGTGGGGAGAATGAAAATTCAAACTTCATTTCGAGCGTCAAGTGGTAATCTCCACGAACGACGTCAAATTCCTTCACCTTGGGGATCACCAACACCTTCAGTGCAATCCTTGCAACCATCCTTATGAGTTTTGTTGTTGTCCGTGGCCAATCAGCTCCTCGATATCGAGATGAAAAAATAAGTGAATATCAGCGTCAATGGCGTACCAGCGTCAAACTCCTGTTGGAGCGGAAAAGCGTGGTCCGTTCTTGCTTTTTTTTGGAGTGTCAATTCCCGCTTTTGCCACTCTGGCGGCAAGTTACTATGGAGATTCGGATTATAATCCTAGGATTATTTCGATTTTGCCGCAGTCTGACCAGGAAAATCAGCAGCGGAAAATCAACGAGTCAACAACATGAAAACTATAGCTTTGAAGACCTTTGTGTAGAATGTCTGATGACAGGGAAACACTCCACCCGTAAGATAAACACATTACAGTCAACTTACAACATGGTTTCCTACGTTGAGATCTACTTCAAAACGCCTATACAAAATCCAAGCAAAAGAAACGCAGACAAAAACCACACCACAGAAAGGATTACCTTAACATAAAGGCACATAAGGTCAGGTACTCAGCGGAGTGTGACCTTTGCAATACGACAATCGGACTGGTTCTCTTCTATATGGGCGGGGGCTCTATTTCTGCAACTACTCACCCATTGTACAACACATGGCGGAATTTGTGTCGATCATACAGCAATGAATCAAGCAGCACTTCAGCACGTACATACAGCACATTGCACACACAGAAGCTGCTGCTCCTCAAAGAGAGGCTACAGTATACCGTTCAAGCAGAGGCTACAGTATACCGTTCAAGCAGAGGCTAAAATATACCGTTCAAGCAGAGGCTAAAATATACCGTTCAAGCAGAGGCCAAAATATACCGTTCAATCAGAGGCTACAGTATAGTGTTCGATCAGAGGCTACAGTATAGTGTTCGATCAGAGGCTACAGTATAGTGTTCAATCAGAGGCTGAAGTACACCACTCAAGCAGCAGGAAGGATGAGCACACCTATACCAAGCTCAACAATTCTACAACACATCTCCGTGCTTCGTCACTCACCCGTAGCTGTCATAGAAACGCAGAATGGGTACCCTTGCAGGAATAACCTCAAGATGAGTAAACCATTCTGAATGGGTATAGCAATCGGGTAGAACAACAACCAATCAGCACAATCATAGAAGGCACATCAGCGCACAGCAGCACACATGCACAAACACACATACACACACACACGCACGCACGCACGCGCACACACGCAAAACCCACCCACCCACCCACTTGGGTGGGTGTGCAAGTATATGCAGTGTCCACTACTCAAAGCATGCACTCATGAAGCTGAGTAATGTACAATGAACAGCCACACTTGCAAAGCCTGCCAAGGACCTGGCAAAAAAGTGACAGGAAACAAAACGAGATCCCAGGACAACAGAACCGACACAAAGAAATGGATAGGGGGCATATGTTTGTTTTGTTTGTTTTTAGGCGTATGTTCTTGATTGCAAGTATCACGCTATCAATATCAAAACAATGTGTCTATGGCAGGATTGGATTGAGTATCTCCCAAATACAGCAATGAACAGACCAGGGAAAACATAGGGCAAAAAACAACAACATTGAACTCACGGTTTCTCGCGAAAAGTTTCTGTACTTTCTTGAGTATGAGAAGAGCCTGACCTTTCATCTGCTTTGTCTTTGACCAGTCTCCCCGCTCCATCTATACAGCAGGAGCAGTGCCGCGTGAAAGCAGCAGACAAGTGCATGAACACTGTCAGAGTGCAGCCATGATGTACTGGCAGACAGGACATTATCTCTACACTGTATGCACTATACAAGTAAACCAATAGTGACAGCAGCAGTAGCAGGTCCAGGCACGCATGTAGTCCGTCATCAGTGCTAACAGACTTCGGCCAGCCGACTACTAGTAGACCTTACAGAATGGTTGCGCATCAGGAGGCAAAGGTCAACGTCGCTTGAAATCCTGTCAAAGCCATTCTGGGACGAGCCAACTAAGTGCAGACTAGCGCCTGCCAGGAAAACACAACACGAGCATGCATGCAAACAAGACAGGCAATGAGTAAGTTGACCTGCCTGGACAGCCTACTTCACACACCTATGTTACAAGAGCCATACTGAACACTGTATGTTAATCAAATACCGACTCAACCACTTCCAGTGTACACCCAGACAGCAACACACATTATCGCCCCCCCCCCCCCCCCCCCCCCCGAGACACACACATCATAGCACCATAGAATGGGGTTGCATTTTTGTTGTTTTTGCCATGTGATTAAGCAATCACGAGTGTTGCCTGCTGCTCCTCGTTGCTAGTCTTGAAGAAGAAGAAAAAAAATCACGCCCATCTGCTGCTGCTGGCTGGCTGCCAATATTGATGCTGTCCCTGCGTTCGCCACCTCCAACTGCTGAGGTGCCTCGTGCTGTGGCACTACCACACCTTGGTCCGCCCTGCGTTGATCCGGCATTGTACTCTCGTACTCTGCTCATGCTGCCGTACTCTCGCGTTGTGGCCTCGTGGGTACGTCTTACGCTATTTGCGCTTGCCACGTGCTTATGCGGCCCGCCTTACCTGGTGGGCTCTCGCGCCTTATTTCCCATATAAGCATGGTGGTGTCTGTTATTGTGGACCGGGCGGCATCCGGGGACTTCGCCTCTTCCATACGTGGTATGTTTGCTCCGCCACACCGCCTGTTCTATCTTGCGTACTCGGTTAGTACTGTACCTTGGCTGAGGCTTAGTACGCGCGCGCGCTGGAGTCCTTTCGTGCCATGAAAGGAACTGCTTCCTAATATAGAGATTAGGCGCCATGAGCCCTGCTTGTAGTAAACATTGCATTAGTAGCGCTGATACCTTTATGGAAATATGGGGTAGTCTCGCCCGCGCATATGGGCGTACTCGTACTGCGGCCTGGGCTTTCCCCAGTACGGCTGCCCGCCATTGCATGCCAGACACCCCCATTGTTGCGCGCCTAGCCACGCGCGTGGCTTTTGCCTGCTGCTCGGTTGTCAGCGATAACTACGGTTTGCCGTACGCTGCAAACCTACATTGTTGCTGAACACAACTGCATCACCACTGATACCCCATACAGCAATGTCCACCAACGCCAAGAGGAACCTGGCATCCATGCATACAGGTACATGAAAATCTACGCTGAAAAAGAGAGAAGGCAACGCTACTTCACCAACAAACACACATTGTGCAGCTCCGTCGATAGAAGCAAACATTTACATTTTTATTCCACTTTTCGAGT
>NC_088644.1:42289123-42301623 GCF_964019385.1 Sycon ciliatum
GGAACAGGAGCAGCTGAAGAACTAACAGGCGCAGGAACAGGAGCAGCAGCAGAAGCAGCAGCAGCGCTGGATTTCGCCGTGGATTTCGTCGTAGATTTAGCCGTAGCACTGGGAGCAGTTCGTCTTCCAGACGAAGTAGCTTGAATGGCAGCGGCGGCGGCAGTGGCAGCAGCACGACGGGTACGCTTGGCAGGTGGTGAGTGAGGCGCAGGTGACGTTGGTGACTCCGATGACTCCGACTGTGAACCAGATGGTGACCACTCTGGTGACGACGCTGAAGACATGGCTGAAGATACCGCTGAAGAACTCATCGATAAAGATGGAGACGGAGGTGCCAGAGTAACCTGCCCACCGCTCGCCGTTGTGACGCGCAAGGAGGAATGCGGTCGTTTTCGAGACGCACTACCGCTCTCACCTTCTTGACCCTCCGCTGCTCCAGATGACGACGGACGTGGACCAGCCGACATGATGAGTGAGGACCCCGTCGACGTCACGGTGCGTTGTCCTTCAGCTGGTGAGGAGCTCGAAGTAACGCCAGTGGCCGTTACAGTTCTTTTACCAGCCTGCGGGGCACTGCTGAATGCTGGCGTAGTACTGTTCTGATTTGCAGCCTTGGCTGCCGCAGCAGCAGCAGCCGCTGCTGTTGCTTCTTGGGCTTTTCTCCTTTTCTTTTGTCGCCGTTTCTGTGTGTTAGTCATTGGAGGCGGTTGTGCTGCTTCTGCTTCAAACGACAAGTTAAAATCTGGGACGGGCTGGTGAGCGTCCGGCAAACCTGCAGCAGGAGACATGACAGCGCGTCGAGACGTCCGTTCTTCCAGCAGCAGCGAGGGTGGCGCTGAGCTGGCATGATCAGTGTAATGATGGCGCTGATGATTGTGTTGAGGATGTTGATGATGACCAGGCGTTTTGCTAGTGCTGACGGCGCTATCGCGCTTAGCCCTACCCGGGCTGCGTTCATCCAGCAAACCGGGTGTCGACGGTGCACTACTCGCCTGCTGGCCACGGTAGAGCGGACTCGAGCCACTGCCTCTAGGTGAGCGATTGGGCGAGAAAGACGGTGCAGGGGTGGGGTTGTGCGAATGTGAAAACTCGAACGGCCGCGTCGACGGCGGCGGCGTTTCCGACACAGGAGACGTGGGAAGTGGATACGCTCTGTCACCATGGCGATGCGCCAGCCCTGGAGAATGGTGGCGAGGTGCCATCAATGGGGAGCGGTGATCATTTCTCGATCGGTCGTGGCTTGGGTAGTCTCTGGAACGGGTTTGCAAACGATCAAAAGAAGGCTCGCGAGAATAATCACGAGAACGACCAAGGGAACGCTCACGAGAATGCTCGCGAGAATATCCTCGGGAATGATCACGAGAATTTTCCCTTGAGTGTCCTCGAGACGGACCTTGCGCATGCTCTCCAGGCATATAATGTTCATTTCTCGATGCTACTGCGGCCACTACCGGTGCAGCTGCTGCTGCTGCTGATGGTGGTGCGCCGCCGCCGCCACCAGAAGAAGCAGCAACAGAACTGAAGGAGCTTCTCTGCATAATACTACCAAAGCGGGGGCCTGCTAGTGCTGGTGGGTATCGAAACGAGTTGAGCTGAGTATTCACGTGCTCCTGTCTCTGCCTGTCAGTGGGTTGTGGCCAGGCGGCATGCTGGTGAGGATGGTGCTGCTCATGGCGTACTTCTTGCCGATGTTGATGATTAGCCACGGGAGCTCTGTGGCCCCAGTCGTATACAGCATGTCTTCCCGAAGACATTGTCGTCGGCGGACCACTGTTACCAGTGGCAGCAGAGCCGTGAGCATAATCCAACGACGACATAGTTCTGCTGGCGGTTGGCATGTTGCTTGTCGCGCCAACAACACCTTGCCTCTTTTTGAAGTCCTCTACGCGCTGCAGTGCTTCTCGAAGGGAATTGTAGATATTGCCACTCAGCAGGCTGGGTATGGTACTGGTACTAGATGTAGTGCAAGTTGCCAATGTGCCGTTAGTGCTGGGCGTGTTCAGAGAGACAGAGGGTTGTGTTCCATCACCTATGGACTGTTTCCCCAGTTCCGCACTGCTGCCGTGCCTTGGACCATAATCTGTCCAGCCGTGGTCGTACACTTGCCGACTGCCCTCTTGTGTCTGCTGTTGCTGCGGCTGCTGCTGCCCGAGGGTGTACGCAGTCCCACTGCTGTACCCAGTGTGTTGTTTTTGTTGGCCGTGCTTGGTGCCTATTTCCTTCCGGTCCCTCACATTGAAGCTCATACTAAGTAGACACAAAGCTAGTAGAGTCTGGCTGTGAATACAGGCACACACATGCCAAGCCAATCAAGACGCCATCGTGTGGAATACTGAAACACTGCAGAGCACACACACAAACATACATGCATGCATGCATGCACACACACACACACACACACACACACACACGCGCGCGTGCGCGCACACGCACACACACGCACGCACACGCACACACACACACACACACACACACACACACACACACACACAACAATAATGCGTAAAGTAGCGTAGTCTAAATACAGCCAGTAGTAACGCCTTCAACGCAGATGATTTGATGTATGCTCTCAACCTCAGCAAGGAATTGAAATGATAGTACGAAGTGGACCTGATAGATCAAATTTCTTTCCCAGGGATAATCATACATCAAATGTAACAGCAACAGGGCGAGCATTAAAAAAAACACTTCTGATGACAATAGACAAGAGGAGATTACTGGGTGACATCACTTTTACACAATGGACTTCCAAGAAAGAAAGGTCTATTGTGCAATGATTTGGCTACGCATCAGAGACCCTTTGAAAGCCTGATCAACATTACAGTGCAAAGGGCGCAGCTATGGCTCATCTTATCACAGTAAAACTACAAGAATTCAGTATACCGGTACATGAAATCGATACGCAGCACTAAACAGCAGCACTGTTAGTTTTGGGTCTGGTCTCGGGTTTTCACGGTATTACCCCTCATTCAGAAACTGTTTCTATGCTAATGCCTTTGGTAGGCAAATACTACTTGCGACTACGGGTACTACAAACAAATGCTGCCTTCATCGTCATTTTACTACAGTCAATCTGGATATGTTCAAACCGTACCCAATCTAACTATTAGGGTTTTCATCAACGGTACAGGCGGGAAAAGTGAATTCTGATCATTGCATATTGATAACACATCACTCAAATACAAGCGAGCCAAATATACACACTACATGTAAGATACGTATGCTATCGCCGAGTACTGCGCAAACACCCGGGAGGCCCTCCCTATGCTGCTCTGCATACCGTATTATCTCCATTACAAGCCCAGTCTATATTATAAGCGCACTCCAAGAGGGCTTCGAAGATATACAAGCACAGTCTCCAATAAAAGCGCAGGGCCTATAATGGAGGACTGTACGGATCATGTCCATGCACGTTTGACGTCCACAGTATCACATACACACATGCTATGCCGCAAGTCTGTGATCCCCGAGATAAAAATGTACAGACTCCGTGCTCCAGGAAGTGCAAAACTGCATTCACGGTACCTGGTGGGAAATTTTGTACTACTGGTACTTCAAAGTATAAGAAGAAAAATACTTGTACCATATGGTTGAAAGATTATAAGCCCAGTCTCCAATATAAGCCCAGGGTCAGGACTGGTTGAAAAAATATAAGCCCAGGGCTTATAATGTATAATGGAGATAATACGGTATTAATTATTTGGGTACTGTGCACTTCTATTCAAGCTGCCTCGACCTCCAGGCCCTGTTTGTATCTGGGTGCTGTATACTGAAGCTTCACTGTACATGTAAATATTACTAAATAACTCACTTGGAAATTCACTACCTCGTTCTAATGGACAAAATAAGTTTCTCTCTTGCATTCACAAAAATACTCACATAAAGAAGATATGCCTCGGACCAACCACGGGCGCGCCCACTTCAGTGCAGCTCAAGGACCAGGTGAGTGCCGCCCAGCTGCGCTCGTTTTGCAATACTATTAATTTTTACTGGACAATTTTGTTATGAGGTGCTTGACCTTGAAAATATTCTCAAACTACGACCAAACAAGTGTGCGTATCAAAACACAATCATGGCGCGGTGGATGAAAAATTACACTCACAAAGTCTCCTCAAGATACTAGCATTTCTAGAAGAACTCTCCAGCACGCACTCCAAAGGGAAATAATTCCTCGTCAATTCCGTGTCCAACGGAATGAATGGAAACTTCCCACATGTACGAGTACACCAGAGAGTCTTGTGTGTGTGTGTTTTTTTGTGGCTTGTGCTTTTTCTTGTTGATGTAAAAAAACACGAGATCGAGAATCATCATCTTCCGGCCATGACGTCGTTATGAATCCATAGCAACGAGTCGGCGTCAGGGTGGAAGAAGAAGACAACGACGACGCCAGCTGCCAACAACAAAAAAGGCTGTCAGGGAGATACGGAATCATAGTCTTTTCAATTTCAGGGCCAAGCCAAGGCAAAGACTGCGAACCACGCTGACGTTTTTTTCTGTCCACTGGCACCGACCCTCAGCCACCAGCCTGGCTCCAGCTCTATCGCTGGGTCTGGAAGAACACGTATCTTGCCATTATCGTACCGGACACTTGTCATAGGATTGTCAAAATAAAAATGGTTTCAATTAAACTGATCGCCTTAGCTATTGGATTAGCGGTACTTGCCACCAGTTCTCTCACTGATGGAACTCTGTCAAAGAAAGAAAAACAAGCAAAGAAGGTCAGTCATTCAAATTACTAATCCGAAGTGTAGGCTAGAGAATGACACTTGAAGAGACAACACAGAAATTTCAAAGTGACAATGTAAAAGCTAGATAAAGTGAAGTGACATTTCAGGTAACGAAGTTCTAGTAATTGCTATCTGTGCAGTTGAAGAGGAACTTTGGGATAAAATCACAATTGTTTCAGAGCACGGAATTTGGACAATGGAATAAGTAAAGCCGTAGGCAATGCTCAACTGAATACCTGTATAATTGTATATCCAACTTACTAGTGGTGTGGCGCTGGTTTTATTCGTTTAGGAGAAAGAACTGAAGATTGACAAGAGTGCAGCGAAAGAAGCTGTTCACAAGCGTGGATTGGTGGTGGAGGCCACACGCAGTAAAGACATCGTCAAGGAGCATGCCAGATGCCATGATCAGTCGGCTGAGGAGGCGAAGTTCCCTGCGACTACTCTTGTCTACGTTACTCCGGTACTGTTTTGTGTGTGTGTGTGTATGTGTGTGCGCGCGCGCGCGCGTGTGTGTGTGTCCGTGCGTGTGTGTGTGTGTCCGTGTGTGTGTGTGTGTGTGTGTGTGTGTGATCCGCGGTAGCACTGTCCCAGTAAGACAGGGATGTTGGGTTCGAGTCCCGCTCGTGGATCCTTCTTTTGCAACAATACGGAGTATGTTATCCTGGGTCGAATGGTCTTGCCCGGAAGAAGTCCACCGGTCGAAAAGGCTCTGAAACCGGCCATTCGATATATTCCTGCATTCAAAATGTATTGTGTTTTCTTCTTTGGTGGGAATTCCCCAATAGCCGTGATACAACACTGTACTTCAGCCAGTTCAGGAGTAGTTTGAGGGAGTTTCCCTTTGTTTGGTATTGCTTCTCTGTGTTGGCTGTAGTGGAATGCACACGGCTATGACATTGCAAAGCGCTTTGGAGGCAAGTTCACCTTGTTGTCGCCAGTGTGGCTGCAAATCAAGAAACAGTAAGTAGTAGTAGACAAGAAGACCAAAAGACCTTTCACCATGGTCTTGGTCTTAGATGCTGCTAATCCGAAACTCTATCTCCAACTTTGTGCGCCCGCATATTAGTTTTTGGCTTGTTTTCTGAGAATACCCTTGTATTCTGTGTATTCTCTGTGGTCTGTGCGGTCTGTGTGTTTGTGGTTGAATATTGTGCCATGGACAGGCATGGGACCTTCAAGGTGCAAGGTGCACATGACATTGATCAAGGTAACTTTTCCGTTGCAACTATCTTGTGCGTGTGTGAAACACGAGTTGCCCAGTTTTTCTGACCCTGTACGATGTGATGTGGGTCTGCACTATATGCACGGATTGCTATTCCACAGTGACCACCATCTTGATCGAGGACATAGGATGGACATTCTCGCACTTGTAATGCTCCTTTCAGAACCTCAGGGTCAGAATTGCAGAGCTTGCATGGAAGCATAGTGCATACCGTGTGGGTAGCAACAACAAATGACTGGGCACCATATCTAGCTAGCAGATACTCTCAGCCAGCATGCGAATATGTTGCTTACAAGCAGCCATGTTTCTCTCTTTTTTCCGTTTCTTCACTGATTCTCGCAACAGCCCCAGTCCCATGCGGTACTGTGGGGGATGCATCCAACGCATCATCCTGGATCAGCCCGCTTTGCTTGTTTCCCTGCCTGCATCGCATCCAGTGACGCTTCCTCGTGCTCATTCATCTTGTTTATATTCCCATCACAGGCTGGCTAAAGGATGTGAAGAAGAACAGGAAAATAGAGATTGGTAAGCACACACACAACACACACATGGATAGTGGAGTGTTAAAGTCATTGACCTGGAGTGAAGCTCGTGCGTAACATCATGCTCCGAAGGTTGAACCAGTATGCTTTGCTTCACGCCATGTATGTAGATGTACATGCACTGTGATGTGTGCAACTACTGTCGCGGACATGGACATCCATTGAGCTGTCAAGCGGCCACGGGGCGCTGGCCTTGCAGCCGTGAGCACTGCTGGTCCATTTTTACACTGTGTATATGAACTACAGTGCATGTACACGCTAAAAGCAGTAAGGGTGCCTGCCCCGGTTATCTCATTGGATTTCGATGTCCACGACAGTACATTCCCATGCTGCTGCATGAATGTACACTCAAACGTCTCTTATCCGGACGCCTCGGATACGGACACGTCTCTCTACCGAGCACCTTCAGCTTGGGGTTCCTATGGCAAAATGCTTCGAATTTGGGGGTTTGAACTTTTTTTTTCGTTTGCTGTGTGCCCTATGCTGCCAGTTCCCCGTGTCCTCTTCGACGGCTGGCGCTCAGAAGACTTCCAGGTGGTGATGAGCAACGAGAAGGTTGCGCGCTCCATGGCGGGTATTCTAGCCGACTTCTTGGTGGTGAGTTCACTGAGTTTGCTAGTTGCTATATCACCAACGCACGACAGCTAAATGTTAGAAAAATCGCATGAGCTGATTGTTTAGTAACTGGTGGTGTTAGTGGACATTATAGCGTAACTTGTAGTTCCTTGGTCTTTTTTTCTTTTCTATAAAAATCTTTTCTCTTTTTCTTTTTGGACGCAACCAGTTATATTTTCCATTATACAACAATGAGAAAAAGCAAAGACAATTGTACAACTAACTCTCTGTTTTCCTGCACTGGCCGAATAACCTATGACAACAGTTAATGGAAAATTGCACCCTGCGCGCACGTTCATGCTGCTTTCATTTCTCCTCAAGGTCTTCGTCTGAACTTTTTATGTTGTTTGCTTCTCCAGGACAATGACTTCCACGGATGTGTCATTGAAGTGTGGAGTCAATTCGCTGGACATATGCGAAGGTACGTCAGTCTGAATAGCGTGATCTACCTTGAAACAAAAAGTTTAACGGACAAATTGTTCACCGAGTTCTGAAAATATCCGTTGGTGCATAGAAAGCAGGGCGGATTAACCCCCGATAATGCTGCTTATACCTCATTCCGTATTCACCTACATGCAATTTCCCACCTACATAAGTTTTGAATATTCCTCAACGTTCACTGCTTATATTCACCACTGTTGTTCACTGCTGAGAGGTTGTAACTATTGGACTTTCAAGGGACTTAGAATTTTTTCTCTTTCTAGTACAGTCGTCCCTCTCTAATCCGGCACTTGTTTATCCGGAACCCTTGCCAACCGGCGCACTTTCTGACGAAACCGATTTTTTTCGTTCAATTCCTACATCTTAATCCGGCACTTGAATTCCGCCTCCGGCAGTGACTTTTTGAAACGAATCGCTCAAACTGCACGTAGTTTGATTTCATAATCCGGCAGTCGTAAATCGCGTACCGTACAGGTGCACTCCTTGCCAGGCCAGGCTAGGCCAGTCTGGTCAATGTTGTCCAGGAGACAACGGCTAAGCAGCCAACCATATTTTCTTATTTTAGCAAGGAGTAGTGTCCTGCCAGTTTTCAGGTGTGTGTGTGTGCGTGTGTGTGTGTGCAAGAGTACATGTGAACATGTTCTCTGTTTTACTTTATCACTTTATCACTGTGTATATTCCTGGAGAAAAGTTGAGAACATAAAGCCGTACACCAAATACTTGGGTCGACACGGAAAAACCCTGCGTTTTGACGTATGATACATGCATGCAATTGGGTAGGGCCGGGTCAGAGGGGGCTGGATTTCTTAATCCAGCACCCTCGTTAATCCAGCAGAAAACGACGTAGCAAAAGGTGCCGGATTAGAGAGGGACGACTGTACTCATTCTAGACAGATTTCACTGTACAACTGCTTTGTTGTAATCAGGGAGTAGTAAAATACCTACTACTCCCCGTTTGTACTGTACCTGTACACGTATAGCCATTTCCGCCCTAACTTGAAGTAACACCAGCTGATACTCTCCAGTTCTTATGTAGTGAAACCTGTCTAAGCCAATTGCTCAAGGAAACTTCTAAGTGCGGTCTCCGTGTACAGGTGGTCTCCTCGTCCAGGGTCGTTTGACTAGAAATTACATCCCTTGGTCCTGGTTGTAGTGGTCCTCTATTAAAGACAGGTAACCATCACCTTTTCAGAGTGGTCACCTTGACAGGCTTCGCTGTACATGTATATGCATGGGTGGTACATTTTTTGAATTTTTTCTCTCACTGTTCTTGTCTACAGTGAACTAGCTGCTCTGGTCAATGTCATGACGGACGTGCTGCACAAGAACAAGCTCAAGTCCATTCTCGTCATTCCTCCACCTGTTGGACGAGGGTTAGTTAAGGATATGGTCTTCGACGTTGCTATTCGAGAGGGACTTAAAGTATACTCCCTGTGCTGGTATCTTGTGTGAAGCTGGGGATGACTTACACACTTTAATACCATACCTAACTGAGAGATAAAAATGTGCTGGTTCACGATGAGAAACCGGTTAACCGTGAACCAGCACAATTCTTGAAAACGCAAAATTTGCATGCCGTGACAGTTTATCGCTTTACAGTGGCTGTGTGTTCTCACTCCTTGCTTTGACAGTAATCACAGGAACACGTAAACTGTCATTACCACCGCTATTTCAAACCGTGCACGTTGCTGCTTCACCGATGTTTACACTCTGGAGTGGCTTGAATCCGTCCTGTTTGGTCAGCTGTTTTACGTTCCTTTCGGCTTGGTCTGATTTCAAAGACACGGTCTCTGCCTTATGGCACTCCAGTGTACTACCTAGCATTTCTCATTTCTATTTGTGTGTTTGTGACTTGCTCGGGCAGGGTCATGTTCGATGGCAGTGACTTTGAGCGCTTGGCACCAACCGTCGATGGGTTCAGCTTGATGACGTACGACTTTTCATCGCCAGCAAGGTGAGCACTGCTTGCAAGTACCTTGAGTGTAGAGTTGCTGAAACTAATTGAACCGTCAATGCCTGCTGCTGTGGGCATGTTAGTTTATTGGGTTGGGTTTTTGGGGGGGGGGGGGGGGAGGCTTCTGCATTGCAACAAAATATCGACACATTCAACTCACCGTCAGGTATCGGCACGATTTCACCCTGCTATCATTCTTGTGAACATCTCCGCCGCCAGCATATGTACATGATTAGTTCTCTATAACATTTGCGTTCACCACTACAACATTGTGCTGATTATCCACGCACCACTTTCCCATCAACAAGGTACCAACGGACAGCACATCAACTGTAGGATATAGTCCACTGTTTACCCTGTTGAGCATTGTCTTCTGATAACCACGTCGTAGCAAGAAACTCTGATTACAGAAAGACGATTCTTCCATTCAGGATCCCAATGTGCGGTAAGGCTAGGCACTGGGACCCTGGTTGTACTGCGTACACTCTGCAATGCTCACTACGGTCATGTAGTCAGCACTTGTGCTCAGCACTTTGACCTGTGTGTCTGTATGTCTGTGTGTATGCATGTGTATGTGGGTGGGTGTATGTCTGTATTTCTGTGTGTATGTATGTATATCTGGGTGTGTATATGTTTGGGTGTGCAGCCCCGGTCCCAATGCACCCATTGGCTGGATGGAAGAGTGTGTGAAGGCCTTGGCACCCTCAGCACATGACCAGTACCGTAGTAAAATTCTTCTCGGACTCAATTTCTACGGCTATTCCTACAGTAGTCAAGGTGGTCTCCGTAAGTCACACTGCCTTTTGAAACACTGCACTGAGTACGGAGGAGGATCCAGGAGGGGTTTCAGGGGAACCCCCTAAATTTCGTAAATGTACTACTGGTAACGATATGAGTGTCCATGTACATGTATCAGTTATTCAATTTTGACTATACTGACCCCCCCCCTGTAGAGATCGCTGGATCTGCCGCTGTAGTAGCCAAGGTGGTCTCACAGTGCCCCAGCGCCCCAACACTACACTAGATATGCATGACTACATACACTACACTAGATATGCATGACTACATACACTACACTAGATATGCATGACTACATACACTACACTAGATATGCATGACTACATACAGTCAGACCTCGCTTATCCGGTCCTCTTTTATCCGGATCCCTCGCCATCCGGAAGGAAATCGTTGGTTACCGATTAACAGCATATGCCATGTACACATACAGTATGTGTGTTCGATTATCCGGTTCCCTCGCCTATCCGGATATTTTTATGGAAAACGGATGTGTGCGGTTATGCGAGGTCTGACTGTACACTACACTAGATATGCATGACTACATACACTACACTAGATATGCATGACTAGATACACTACACTAGAGATGCATGACTAGATACACTACACTAGATATGCATGACTAGATACACTACACTAGAGATGCATGACTAGATACACTACACTAGATATGCATGACTAGATACACTACACTAGATATGCATGACTAGATACACTACACTAGAGATGCATGACTAGATACACTACACTAGAGATGCATGACTACATACACTACACTAGATATGCATGACTACATACACTACACTAGATATGCATGACTACATACACTACACTAGATATGCATGACTAGATACACTACACTAGATATGCATGACTAGATACACTACACTAGAGATGCATGACTAGATACACTACGCTAGATATGCATGACTAGATACACTACACTAGATATGCATGACTAGATACACTACACTAGAGATGCATGACTAGATACACTACACTAGAGATGCATGACTAGATACACTACACTAGAGATGCATGACTAGATACACTACACTAGATATGCATGACTAGATACACTACACTAGAGATGCATGACTAGATACACTACACTAGATATGCATGACTAGATACACTACACTAGAGATGCATGACTAGATACACTACACTAGATATGCATGACTAGATACATGTGTACTGTACACTTTAAAGCGAGAAACTTCAAGCTTTCACTGCATGCAAACATGGTGTTTTTTATGAGCTGCACTGGTTCCCAACGAGAAACTTTTGTAATTCTATCTCATCAGGACTGAGGTGGATCTTGTATTGTCACAACAATGGAAAGAACAGTTTGCGGCGATTTGTATTCACGAATGTGGACTCCTCGCGAAAATGGCAAATTTTAGTCTCTAGCAAAATTTTCTCACTTTGCAGTAGTAGTCAAGGGGTGTCATCGATTGGCGAATCTGGATTGAGTGCGAGCAGGCGGTGTAATCCGAGCAACGCTGGCCCAATCGAACAAAACAAGGGTGTAGTACGCAAAATGTACGCATATCGTACAAACATTCTGTGAGAGCTGTCCTAAAACGCCAAAGTCCATTTCCACTCCAGCCACTCCCGGTGTGGGGGCCGGTGTGGTCGGATTCCACTCCAAGTACACCTACTCCGGATTCGATCGGATTCGCCCAATCAATCACGCTCACTCGGAGCGCACTTGCTTGGGATTCACCCAATCAATCATACCCCAGGTGTACTTGGTCACAGTGTCCCAGCCCTACACTGGTTACTATGAAAGTCAGACCTCGCCGCTTATCCGCTCCTCTTTTATCCAGATCCCTCGCCATCCGGAAGAAAATCATTGGTTACCGATCTACGCCACATGTCATGCATACATACAGTATGTGTGTTCGATTATCCGGTTCCCTCGCCTATCCGGATATTTTGGTGGAAAACGAATGTGTGCGGTTTTAAGCGAGGTCTGAGTGTATACTTTGTGACTATAATGTCTATGTACATGTGACTTGTACTACCTGTCCTGCATCCACAGGTGATCATGATCTTAGCAACCAGCATGTGCTTTGCGACCAGTCCGCATTACATATACATTCACATGTGTACTGCATCCATGTTTTTCCTCGTGCCAGGCCATGAGTTCCCAATTAGCTGTGGGTCGCAGCACGGCTGGAAAAAATCCTTCC
>NC_088644.1:42304123-42446623 GCF_964019385.1 Sycon ciliatum
TTCACCGGAGCCACCGCATCCCAGCAAGAAGAAAACAGTACTAGTAAATTGTACGTCAGGTGGCTGACCGCACCACCCCAAATTTCATTCCGGTGCCCCTGCATGCCTGTGGGGAGCTGTGTGTCTTCCATGCCCCTGCATGCCTGTGGAGAGCTGTGTGTCCTCCATGCAGATGCGCCTTGCGCTCTCTGTCCGCTGGTTGCGCATGCCGCCCATTTTTTGGAGAGCTGTGTGTCCTCCATGCAGATGCGCCTTGCGCTCTCTGTCCGCTGGTTGCGCATGCCGCCCATTTTTCTTTCTCGTGTTTCCCCTGTGCATGAAACCAGGGGTCGGATTCAAGGGGAATTTTGTGTTGGGAACAACGAACTTATGTCAGAACATGTAGTGTTCCGGACGCAGTGTCTAATGGTTGAGTTCAAGGAGGCAACGATGCACTGTCCAGGGGGCATTCCCAATCGAATCCGCTGTCACCAAGAATTCCAGATGATGTTCTGGAAGTGAACCAATGGGAAATACCCACTACAGTTTCAATTCAACACGATGGACTTGGGAGTGGTTTTGATTGTGAGGGAGACATCGCAGCGTCAACCATTTAACACAGGGCACCCTGAAGAGTACATGTGCTGAAAAATTCACCCAAGCTTTGCTTTCCATGGCATTACGCCGAATCTGTATACGCCGACGACATGCAGTGGAGTGCTCTCAACGATGGCACTGGTTGAAAGTGCAAACACAGTGTTCACACGCGCGTGCGCGCACACACACACGCACACATACACACACACGGACACACACACTTGTGATTACCTCATGAACGCTGTATCCCGGAATCCTAGCACCAACACTGTTCAATTCAGCAAGACAAGTTTAGGAATTTTATTTCATCCCGAGGTCCCGCTTTGACTTTTCATCGCTGCCGTTCCGGACTATCTCATCTCTTTTACTCATACCCTCAAACTCTGCAACATATCTGAAACTAGCCAGGTGTTAGCTGAAGGACGTAATAAGATTAATGTATACATTTGCTTAATGTAGTTATGTTTGAATCCCCATCTTGCATCAAACAGCCTGTACCGTTTTTGCTGATTTCATGCCTGTTGCATAGTCCATTCACAAGCGTCTGGAGCTAGCTAAACAGCTGGGAGTTGGCATATCAATCTGGGAGATTGGACAAGGACTGGACTACTTCTACGATCTGCTATAGAGCTGCCGTCTGCGTGGCCATGTTGCCTAGGGGACCAGGGCAATGTTGCTTAGGGGGCCAGGGCAATGTTGCCTAGAGGACCAGGGCAATGTTGCCTAGGGGACCAGGGCAATGTTGCCTAGGGGATCAGGGCAATGTTGCCTAGGGGACCAGGGCAATGTTGCCTAGGGGATCCGCAGCTAGGGATGATTGCTCCATAGCTGCTGCTGCTGCTGTTCCTAGTATTGTGTTCCTCTCGTACTTGTACGGCACCCTACTCTGTCTATCTGTGTTGCTTGCTGAGCCCGCGGCGAAGCATGATGTTGCTTTCCCTGCCACGCTGACTTAAAAACTGCATCGACGAGTGGTGTGTCGCATGTGTTCACGTTGCGGCCTTGAGCCGGACTGCTGGATGGCATAGCTATTCAGCCACAGCCGGGCTGGCATTCATGAAATGTAAGATATGGCAGTTGTGTGCTTAGCCAAGTAACACTATTAAGTAACACTATTCTCTTCTATGAACATCATTGTACTCCCTGGGAGCAGTCACCGCTGATTACCCGCTACACAAATTATTTCGATTTTGACCATCATCCTCTTTTCTATAAGAAGAAAAGAGGACCAAAGAGCTACAATTTAGTTACGCTATAATATCCACTAACACCACTGCAGTTACTTTACACTAACACCACTGCAGTTACTTTACAATCAGCTCATTGTCGTGCAATGTTATCGCATGAGCTGATTGTAAAATAGCTGGTGGTGTTAGTGGACATTATAGCGTAACTTGTAACTCTTTGGTCCTCTTTTCTTCTTATAAATTAATCCTCGGCTCTCCACCCGAGTCTAATCCTTTTTAGCTCCAACTGATGATAGTCACAAGAACAGGTTTTTGGAAACCTCCGGGACTACCTTGCCTTGTTTATCGGAGTAATGAGTGCGCAGCTAATTGTATTCATAGCTTGATATAATTGAACTTGGTACCCTCTGTTTCTCAATCATAGCCTTAATAGACCATCCCACTATGCCTGCCTGTTCAAGTCCTGCTTGGAAGCGGGAGGATTTTCCAGCCGTGCTGCGACCCACAGTTAATTGGGAACTTGTGGCCTGGCATGAGGGAAACGTGGATGCAGCGAATGGGATTTTTCGGTCTTTGACCACATTGTGGTGGGTCTGATCTACTCACCTGCCACTGCTTAAGAGCTGCATCTGCGCTTTGATCCTAAAGGGTGGTGGCGTTCCTGTGGATGCGGAAAATTCCAGCCTCCAGCCGAGTCTCACGCGAACTGTTATTTTTTTGGGATGTAATTATTATGATTTCATGATGCCATCCTTTGCTTTACATGTATTTATAGCCATATGAGAGCTATTAGTTCAGGGTCTCGCGGTGCTTTTTGTTTTATCTTGGCCATCAAATGAGCTACTCAAACTGATAGAAACGTCTTTGCAATACAATTATCGCGATGGCTAGCACGTACATGACTTGCAAAGACGTTTCTTCTGTCACAGCTTCAGAGTGAGCAGATAGTGCAATAATTATTATTAGTGATCACCTGTAGATAAAGACCAAGCATAGTGTGGGTGCTGAGTAGGCAGCTCCCCCCCCCCCCCTCTCTCTCTCTCTCTCTCTCTCTCTCTCTCTCTCTCTCTCTCTCTCTCTCTCTCTCTCTCTCTCTCTCTCTCTCTCTCTCTCTCTCTCTCTCTCTCTCTCTCTCTCTCTCTCTCTCTCTCTCTCTCTCTCTCCTGCATGAACGACCCCTCGTCACCCGTACACACATACACACACACACACACACACACATGTGCGGCGGACGTCTTTTGCATAGCTTTGCAGGGCCGGCGCCACTGGTACGGCCGGTACGGCCATGGCCGTACCAACTTCCCAAAAAGTCGGTCCACGTGGAACGTCCAAAACCGGGGAGAAAAAGTTTCGATGTATGATTTTGTACATGGAGTCGCCCAGAGTGCAGGATTTGCCGTCTAAATTCCAAAAATGTTCTGGCGGAGGACCCCCACACCCCCCTTAAAGATGGCCCTTTGGCCACACCGCTCCGCGGAAGCTGCCTCCGGCCCTGGCCAAAGGGAATTGAAACTTCCTTCTCCAAGAGGCCTCTCAGTTGCCAATACAGTGTAGTGTTTTCAGTATTCTCTGTATTCACAAATTCACTATTTTAATACATACAAAAACAAAATATCCTAATATGTATAAGGCGGGGGTAGTACTAAACATTACGTAACCGCTGCTATTGTGCAATGAAGATCTACTACTCCTTATCTGTACAATTGAAGTGTTGCTGCCTGAGCGTTTCGCTGTACAAAACTATCAATGTGCAAGCCTCAGCTACGAAATTCTATAGAGGTAGTTAGCAAGGCAGCAGTGGCAGTAGAATGAGGATAAAGCAATAATATCTAGGTACGTGTGTGTGGTGGTGGTGGTGGGGGGGGGGGGGGGATCAGCTAGTGAGCGCAGCCGTCTAGGTGGGTGGGGGGGATCTAAGGATTACATGTTGTATTCAGGCGTGAACAAAATGTGTCCCTTCAGCACTTTGTACTCTCCAGCTGCAGAGGACAGCTGTTACTACTGAGGCGCAGAGCCACCACCATTAGCCGCCACAGGAATGTCAAAGAACTGCAAGAGAAGCTGTAAATCAGCTGCTTTCTTTTCGCTAAGGTTGTCACCAAACAGTTCGGACATGGGAGAGCATATGCCACTGGAAGACACGTCACTAATATTCCCAGGCATAGAGCTAGAGTAGCCGCTGCATCCGGACGAGTTTGTGACGCTGCTAGCATTTGAAAACCGTTGCTGCGTGGCCTGCGACACAGGCGGACTACAGAAATCCAGCGCCGTGCTGTCTCGGCTGAAGCGTCCTGTGTTGCCAGCTGAACAGCTGTCAAAACTCTGAAGCCTCTTAAAGGCACATCGGTGGAACGAACACTCGTAGATATTTGCTTGTGGTGCAGAGCTGTACCGTAGACCATGTAGTGACATTTTCTTTGTCAACTTTGGCGAGTCGCTTGCTGGTTCGTGACGCTTTGCTAGCTTAACAAGGCACCAGCCCGAGGCGGTCATCAACTCCAGCAAATCATCAAGTTGGCATGCCTGCATTGTCAAGACCATGCATGCACACACACACACACACACACACACACACACACACACACGTGTACACACACACGTGCACACACACATACATGCACACACACACATACACACACCATGCATACCAGGTATACGCCCGTTGCAAGAGAAGCACGCAAATCTGCAAATGCATTGGATGTTCACCCACAGAGCAAGACTAGCACCAGATGACTGCCTCATCCACACACCTGGTAAAGCCATGTGAATCGACCCCCCCCCCAATGCACACCTGGTCTGCACCGCACGGAGCACATCGGTATAGGACGGCCAAGATCGTTACCTATGCACACACTACACTTCCTGAGGTAACCAGACAGCACGCTGCTTTGATAGAAGCAGACACTGGATGCACTAGTACCTTGAAGTGAAATTGGAGTCACTTTGCCAACCAGCCCCGGCAACTGACACACACACACACACGCACGCACAAAAAACAGTACAGCTATGCTGCACACAAAGCTAATGTCACGTACCATGGCAATGTGTCTCTTCAGGGTTGGCGATTCCAAACAGGTATTCGTAATTGTTGCCCCCTTCTGAACTTCCAGTCGAACTTCTAATGTAGTCGGCTTCTGAGAACAAGTTTCAGGCGACTGTGGACGTGACCCATTAGCTGCTTGATACTCATCATAGAACATTGTGTCGTCTTCAAAGGGTGTTGACTCAGTTAGTGACATTGTGCTAGTAGCGCGTTGAAACCTTGATGAGCGGTGCAGTGTTGTCAGTCGGTTTGGCCGTGCAGTTAGTGTTTTAGCAGACCTTGGACGAGGCATCGGTGGCGACGACTGGTTAGAACTACAGGGCTCACCTGTTCTGCCATCCAAACTAGTGGTAACTGAAATACTTCGTTGTTTTGCATCATTGCGTGGACTTCCATCCGGCCCAGTGGGTACACCGGCAAGTGCAGCTTGGCAACCAATCGGTGAACTTACTGATCTCAGTGTTCTGCTGCTGGCAGGTCGAATGATGACTTGCCGCGCACCCGGTGGAGAAATACAGCGAACTGTAGGTAGAGGTGATTCTTCCCTAGCTTCACCTTTGTCTAACAGCTGCTGACAATGCATTTTTTTGGCTAAATCAACTTTAGGATCAACAATCATCTCGGACATGGTGAATTGCCGCGGCATTTTTTTGGGCCTCGGTTTTTCATGGCTTGGTGACGGGCTAGGTGGAGGACTGGCAGTAGCACTGGGCGAGGCGCAGGTATTGCATCCACTACTGCTGCTACTACTTCGTCTACTGCAAGGTGAATCGAATGGTTCCATACTATGACCTGATGCGGATCTAAAATGTTGTGAGAATGGGTGATGTTCCCCGTCCATCGCTGCAGAATCATCTGCACCTGTGGCCGCCTCCACCACATGATCGTCACTGGACGAATCAGTTACATTTTCCTCCTGCGGCACATTCGATAGCTTTCTTCTCCTCTCCGCAAACGATGAAACAGCTGTCACGAACTGATTGGAATGAGGCTCAGGCTCATCATCGGCCAAGGACGTTGCATGAAAAATGCACAGCTCCCGAGCTCTGCGTGACGCTTCCGGGGTGCGGCGTGGCTTGCTGGGAGTTCGTGGTGGCAAGCCCTCTTCGGACAACCGTGATGAGCTATCGCAGGACTGCTCTTCGCCACTTGTCGACACGGACCCGTATTTCACTCTCTTCCACAGCGCAGTCGGAATGTTCTCACTGCTGCTGTCGCTTGCCATCACAAATTCGAGCCTTTCTGTTCACCAGAAAACTAAAACGAAAAGTGTTTCCCGTACCTAGGTCTCAATGACAAGCACCACTCCGAGCAAAGAAACTCGCATAGGAACATAGTCGCAATCTCGCTACGGGAAGATCCATAGATTGACGCCAAAGAGCTATGTCAATGAAGAAATAGATTATGGAGCCTTTCCCTCATACCGAAAACAAGTAACAGTTAGTTCGTGTGTTGACATGATTTGGTAAGCCAACAGAACTACGGCAACAAAGTAACAGACAGTTACATAAATTTTGTGATTCTGAAGGCGTTCTGGAAAATACCTGCATATTTGGCAGGTTACCGGTTGCGCACTTAGCTACAACGCAGGGCTAGCTACAACTCGACTCCCGGCCTGCTACAAATTAGGTACCGACATTCACGAGTACGAGTGCGCCCTGCCAAGAAGCAAGTGAAGAACACAGTTAATACTAGTACTAGTACAGTTGCGCTCGGTGAAATCCGGCCCGAAGTGCATAACTGGCGCCCAGTACTGATGCGGCCCTTGACGCCCTCAAAGTTGTACAAGTGCTAGTGTGGGTGTGTGCCGTATGAACTGTGCATGTGCTGTACTCATACGCATGCATGCTTACACCAAAGTGTAAAAAACCTCGCCAAACAAAGACATGTGTAACATTCATTTCAGTTCAGCACAAGTAAAGAAGACGGAGATCGTTTCGAAGCAGTTTATTTCATACACAGAACAGCAGGGCTTCAATATTTTGTGTGGCCACCGTCAGCTTCGATTAGGGCTTCAACACGACGTGACATTGACTCCACGTATGGGGAAACCGTGTCAGGACCCAACGAGTCCCACTCCAGGTGCAGTGCCTGCACCAGCTGGTCAGCATTCTCGCAGCGATGTGGAATTATTCTCTTCTTGAGAAGAGCCCACACATTCTCGATCGGATTCATGTCCGGCGAGCAGGGAGGTTGAAACAGGATGTTGGGTACTCCGCTATCGAGAAGATCCTGCTGTTCTTGAGTGAAGTGAATGAAAGAAATTTTGAACTGTTTTTAGCATGCAACACTAGCACTCCGAACTTTTACACGAGGTGCGTACAGTTGAGTTCATACACACAAATCGCCAGTGATGTAATGGGAGCTGGCTTCGCGGCGCCGGCTTTGCACTTTGGGCCGGATTTCACCGAGCGCAACTGTAGTAGAATTTATTATTTTGATAGGGAAGGCCCTACAGACGTTGCCGTCTTGTTTCAGGGAACCCTAAGTGCTCTTTACAGAGGGGACCAAAAACGGATAGATGCTCAACCTGACGACACGAGACAGGCAGAGAATTCCACCTATCAGCGCCAAGGAAAGAAAGAGAGAACAGTTGACGCCTCGGTTCGGGCTGATGCTGATTATGCTTCTTTCTTCATCTGTGGATATCCGGATGCTGAGTTGCAGCGGGTCATTGTGCTAGCATCGGAGAAGGGAAATTCTTCCTGGCTCACCTGTCGGCCCTTGATTGAAGCGGCATGGCTTGAGTTCCGTGATGGCATTCACCTGGGATACGGCTGGCTTCCACAGCGACTGCCATCATCTTGCAGCTGTGGAGCCACATTTTCAGTCGCTCACGCGCTTTGTTTTGCAGCTTGCCCCACCGCGTACCGGTGGATTTCCGTCGGTGCAGCACAATGAGGTGCGTGACCTCACTGCCCATGAAGCGAGTGGCTAGGGTCACAATGTATCCGTGGAGCCCCACTGATGTATATGGATTCCCCCATGCCATATTTGACCTGTAGTTCATGTACTCCCGTACTAGATTTGTACCACAGTTGTATGACCTCGCACCATAACGGCATGCTTGCTTGGCTTGGGAGATACTTCCGTGCTTCATGTGTTTTGCCTCTTCAGTTGTGTTTTCCTTCTCTTCAGATTGTTTTATAATAAATGTCTTCTTGCTAACTGTAGACATATCATGGCGCAGTGAACTGTTCGTTCCTTGTAGAACTCACCTGTGTGTTTAGTTTCTCGTGCTTTGTGTTTGCACCTCGTTGTGTTGCGCACTGGCCGATTTTTTTTGTAGTTTGTTCGTGATACTGGCATTTGCGTAGGTTGCGACCACGATGTCCGACTCAGACCCTGCTCCTGACATTGTTGCCCTGACCGCGATGTTGGCGGCACAAATGAAGTCCTCAGAGGAGAGGGAACGTAAAATGGCTGACCTGTTCCAACAAACTATACAACGACTGACACAACCAACACAACAACCCGTGCAACCCAGCACCACATCACCAGCTCCAAAGCCTGTCTCTGCGGAGCGACCGATTTTACTGTCGTCCTCGACATTAGCCGACTTCACGGCATGGCAGGAAATGTGGCGAGACTATTATGAGTGCCAGCACCTGTCAGCCCAGAGCCGTGAGACCAGAGTATCCTCGCTGCGGCAAGCTCTTGATGAGGAGCTACGCAGATTTCTCCGCGAGGGTATAATCGTGACTCCACCGAATCCCGATGCGGACGATGTGATTTCTGCAGTCAAGGAATATTTGCGACGGCAGCGCAACCCACTCCTGGATCGTATCGCATTTTACGACAAGTGTCAGTCGAAAGGCGAGTCTTTCGATTGTTTTTACACTTCGTTGAAAGAATTACACACTAGCTGTGATTTTCCGGACGTTGTTTTGTGCTCACAATGTTCAGCACACACATGTAGTACCTGTCGCACAAGCCTGACACGTGTGCGTGCTGACACCCTGCGTGACAGGATTGTCATTGGAATTGGTGACGACGCTACCCGGCACAAGCTATTGTCTGCCAAGGACTTGACCCTGAACGATGCAGTCACAATTTGCCGGGCGGAGGAAGCGGCTACCACGACGAGCAGCAGTATCCCGTCCACCAGCCAGCTCAATGCTGTGCGGCGGTCCGCGTACCAACGCAGTAAGCAACAATCCCGACAGGGACAGCCTGGCAGCAAGATGTCTGCACCTGTATTGCCATCTGCATCCGCTCCCTCGTCAGGAAGCGACACACACAAGAAGTGCCCCAATTGCGGCCGGAGCCCGCACACAAAGTCTAGTTGCCCTGCCAGCGGCAAGAAATGTAATGGCTGTGGCAAGACTGGTCACTTTCTCGCTATGTGTAGGTCGTCGTCACAATCGGACCGGAACGTGAAGCATGTGGGCCAACTGAAGTTGCAGCGTACTCGTCTTGCTGCGCAGCCTACTGTGCGTGTGTCCACCCGTTTAGCCACTGAGGATGAGGCAGTCACGCTACCCTGGGTCCCTGATACTGGCAGTGACGTCGATGCCATTGGCGAGCATCATCTCGAACTGCTTGGCGGGTTCCCCGAGAACCTCGACCATGACCCAGAGTGCGTCCTAGCGGCATCTGGAGAGCAGTTGCAGAACGTCGGCAGTATTCGTGCTTCACTTCAGGTTGGCGAAGTACAACACAGCACCGTAATCCACGTGTACAAGGGTCTGGACGATGCTCTTCTATCACGTTCGTCCTTGAGTGCACTCCAGCTCCTCCCGTCAGATTGGCCTGCACAGTACCCTGCTGCTAATGCTGCCGCGCAACCTAAGATCCGTGCTGTATCAAAGCCTGTTGTCAATCCGAGCTCTGCTGATATCGCTCGTGTTCGCGATGAGCTACTGCAGGAGTTCTCGGACGTGTTTTCCGACACTGGCTTGAAGGCGATGGCAGGTCCTCCGATGGACATCCAACTTCAGCCAGATGCTAAGCCGTCATGTGTCCATACCGCACGCCCGATTCCGTACGCGTTTCGTGACCAGGTCAAGTCACAGCTGGACACAATGGTTGTCGATGGCATAATCGAGCCTGTCAGTGAGCCTAGTGAATGGTGTCACCCAATTGTGCTCGTCGACAAGAAAGGTACCTCCGAGAAACGCCTCACCGTCGATTTCAAACGACTGAATGACCAAGTCCTGAGACCAGCCCACCCTGTTCGCACCGCTCGCGATGTGGTTTCTGGTATTGGATCGGCACAATTCCTCACCAAGCTTGACGCAAGGCACGGATACTGGCAAATCCCACTGAGTGAGCAGGCATGTCCAATGACCACATTCATCACCCCATACGGCAGGTATCGCTTCCTACGCAACCCTCAAGGCCTGATTTCCGCCGGGGATGTTTTCAACTGCCGCACTGATGCTGCGTTTGATGCAATCCCGAATTTCGCCAAGGTTGTAGATGATTGCCTGGCCTATGATGACGACTTTGCCTCCCATGTCACCCATGTCCGTGACATCCTGCTGTGTGCTCGACAGCATGGCATTACTCTGAGCCCGTCCAAATTCACCTTTGCGTCACATCACGTCCATTTCTGCGGCTACATTGTCAGTCCAGACGGCTGGGTTGTTGACGATGACAAGGCAGCGGCTATTCGCGATTTTGACATTCCTGCGAACCGCACTGATTTGCGTTCGTTTCTTGGCCTGGTGAACCAGTGTAGCGAGTTCTCACCACACCTCGCCGCCTGCACCACTCCGCTTCGTGGTCTGTTGAAGACGACCCGTGAATTTGTCTGGGATGCCAACCACACTGTTGCGTTCGAGAAGACCAAGTCTACTCTGCTGTCTCCTCCTATCCTGGCCTTCTACCAGCATGGACACGACCTCCGTCTGGAGACTGATGCCTCTGCACTACGTGGTCTCGGCTTCGTTCTGTGGCAGAAGCAGGATGATAAGTGGCGAATCATCCAGTGTGGCTCCCGCTACCTCTCTGACGCCGAATCTCGCTATGCTGTTGTTGAGCTCGAGATGCTCGCCGTCGTTTGGGCTGTGCACAAGTGCAAGTTGTACTTATCCGGCACCCTATTTGATCTGATCACTGATCACCGTCCGTTGATCCCGATTATCAACGCGTATTCTCTAGATCAGATCGAGAATCCTCGCCTTCTTCGTCTTCGCCTGAAGCTGCAGTCGTTTCAAGTGCACGCTTCCTGGCGAAAAGGCTCTGATCACGCGTTTGCTGATGCGCTGTCTCGCAATCCCGTCGGCATCCCGTCTTCAGATGATGAACTCGGCGAAGCCCCTGCTCTTCATTGCCGCAGCATCCGTGTGTGCATGCTCCGTGATGATGGTCCTCACCCCAACCTGAAGTTTGCTGAACTTCGAGCAGCCGCCTCAGCTGATCCAGTCTATCAGTCTCTTGTCCAGTGCGTTCTGCATGGTTTTCCCGCTCGTCAGCGTGATTTGGATGCTCCACTCCAACCCTTCTGGAATGGACGTGAGCACCTGTCAGTGGACCAGGGCATCGTCATGAAAGGCCAACGCATTCTTGTTCCCTTGGCTATGCGTCAACGCGTTCTTGCTAATCTTCATGCATCGCATCAAGGTCTCGTCCGCACGAAGGCTCGCGCCCGGCAGCTCGTGTACTGGCCTGGTCTCACCGCCGACATAGACACCCTTGTCCGTGCCTGTTCCGCGTGTCGAGAATTCCAGTCGTCGCAGTCAGCCGAACCACCGATGAATGACCGTCATCCTACTCTGCCGTTCGAGTTTGTGTCCGCTGATCTGTTCTCTTGCCAAGGCTACGAGTTTCTTGTTTATGTCGACCGTCTGACTGGTTGGCCGTGCGTTGTTCGAACCGGCAGGACCACGTCATCACACGATGTCATTCTCGCTTGTCGTCGTTGGTTTGCCGATCTGGGTGTGCCTGCTGTACTGTGCACCGACGGTGGCCCCCAGTTTGCATCGAAGAAGTTTGCTGACTTCTGTAGCCGTTGGCAAGTGCAACGCGTATCCTCTTCCCCGCATTACCCCCAGAGTAATGGACATGCGGAAGCTGCAGTGAAAGCTATGAAGCGCTTGCTGCTCAAGACCTCGTCAAATGGCAATCTCGACACAGATGCATTTCGTCGTGGTCTACTGGAGTGGCGGAACACGCCCGGTCCGTCTGGCAAGAGCCCAGCTGAGCATCTTCTCGGGCATCCACTTCGGTCTTTCGTCATTGCTGAGTGGACGCAGTTTGATTCCTCGTGGTCGACCGTCGCTAGTGAGCGTGAAGAACAGTCACCACCCTCGACACCTGTTTCCGCCAGTACTCCCACCCACCGCTCTCTTCCCGTTCTCCGTATCGGCACTCCTGTGGACGTCCAGGATCCGAAGACGAAGCGTTGGACAACCCGTGGCGTGATTGTGGCCATTGGGCAGCACCGTGACTATTTCGTCAAGTTGGCTAGTGGTCGAGTTTATTGGAGAAATCGCCGTTTTCTTCGTCCGTTCTCTCCACCCGTGCCGTCACCAGCACCATGCGTTTCACCACAGCCGTCTGTTGTCGTTGCTCCTGCTACGCCTCCTCCTCTGCGTCGCAGCACACGAGCACACCAACCACCCTCTCGTTTGAACATTTCCTCCACCCGTGGACAGTCTTATGCATCTTGATTTGTTCTGGACACATCGTGTACATGTTCTTGAGGATTGTTCTCATATCGTATCTTTCTGTATCCTTGTGTGGCATGCTATGTCTGTTCCGCCGTGTGCTATAGGCCGTTGCTTGCCATACTTATTTGTTTGTTTGTTTGGATTTGATAGATAATACTGGATTTGTTTTCTCAGCATTATCTCGAAGGGGCGTGATGTATATGGATTCCCCCATGCCATATTTGACCTGTAGTTCATGTACTCCCGTACTAGATTTGTACCACAGTTGTATGACCTCGCACCATAACGGCATGCTTGCTTGGCTTGGGAGATACTTCCGTGCTTCATGTGTTTTGCCTCTTCAGTTGTGTTTTCCTTCTCTTCAGATTGTTTTATAATAAATGTCTTCTTGCTAACTGTAGACATATCACCCACCTGCATCCGGTCACTTGCACTAGCACCGCTATCCATGCCCAGTTTTTCGCTTCAAATCAGAGGTGGCTCCAAACCGGACATGTTTTTAATACTAATAGAGTGCACGTCAAATTCACGCTGGGTCTGAAATTAGGTAATCTCCACGACGGCCAGTACAGAGTAACAATAAGCCTTGTGTGTGCTTCCATTAGTTTTGGTCGGTATGCGGTGCTTTACTGGCGAGAGGCAAGCCGCTGTTTACCTGCGACAAGAAGATGATTTTTCGAAAGTCGTAAAACTCAAGTCGCAGTGGGAAGCAACACGTCAAAAACTCAAATGCTTGGTATGGCGCTTCTGGTCATCGCAGAGCCATGGAATTTTGGCGCTGAGTAAAACACATCGTAGTCTCACTGTGACATACATGTACATTCTCTAATCAAAATACCAAGAGAGAAAGTGGAGAGACCGTTCCGGTTTGCAACCTATGTCCTATTTGAAACCGTCGCCTCTACCCCGCTGGGGTCACTGGGTCAATAATATTCCCCGCTGGGGTCACGAATATTCCCCGGGCCACGCCAATAAGGGAGATTTTAGTGCTGGTCACGCTCTATTTGGAACAGTACATGGGATAAATGGATTATACCATTCGTACTCTGTGTATAGTATACACAGAGTACGAATGGTATAATCCATAATCCCATGTACTGTCCAAAAACTGTATACCGTGTCCCTTATATTTTCCCTCGTGCTAACGCACTCGTGAAAATATTCGGCGGTATACCGCTCGTACTCATGCCACTGTCATATTGTGTTCTGTTTGCCCGTAAAAGAGGCCTTTTACTCGTAGACCCTCTCTACTCATGGGATAATCCATACATATTTTCACGAGTGCGTTAGCACGAGGGAAAATATAAGGGACACGGTATACACAGAGTAGGTCTACGAATGGTATAATCCATTTATCCCATGTACTGTCCCAAATAGAGCGTGACCAGCACTAAAATCTCCCTTATTGGCGTGACCCGGGGAATATTCGTGACCCCAGCGGGGTATATTGGTGACCCCGTGACCCCAGCGGGGTATATCGTCCATATACCTCCGCTCAAAACGGTCGCTGATTGGCTGAAATGGCCCAAATCGTTCGTACCATGGGAAAAGGAGCGATATTCCCCGCTGGGGTCAAATATTTGACCCCAGCGGGAAACATTCCCGGTAGTCGTAGTAGTGTAGATCTACATGTATGATCCTGAAGTCAAAAAAAGTGAAGAGAAGGGAAAGAAAATGTTTGATAAAAGGAAGTGTCTACTTGATTGTGTGGATTTGCGTCTTTGCATGCGAGGGTATAGATTGCGAAATAATTCTTGCATTCGGATATGTGTTCTGTGCAAGAATGGACTCGATCGGATGGAGAGCCAAGGAAAAAATTATAGAAAAATGGACCAAGGAACTACAAGTTACGCTATAATGTCCACTAACACGCTGGAATGCCCTCCCAGCGGAGGTCCGCTCAAGTTCTTCCCTGCATACCTTCCGTAATTCTGTTCTTCGTTTTTTAGGGTACCCTGTCAAAAGGCCTTAGGCCTGTACTGCGGGGATTGCCCTATCAAAAATTTAATAATTTTTATTAAAATAATAATAACACCACTATTTTATTAAAACAATCAGTTCATGCGATAACATAATTGCACGACCCTGACAGACGACACTGACTTTAAACTGGCAGACAGCTCTAGCACATCTAATATTCTTGGATGGGCATTCCAACAGTTACGCAACAGCCTTCCCAATCGGAAGGTTCCAAGTTAGTTACAGTCGTCCCTCTCTAATCCGGCACCTTTTGCAACGGCATTTTCTGCTGGATAAACAAGGGTGCTGGATTATGAAATCCTGCCCTCCAACCCGGCCCACATGTTATCATACATGTTTGTGTCGTACGTCAAAACGTAGGGATTTTCTGTGTCAAACCAAGTACTTTGTGGAATGCATGTCTATAACATACACTTAGGAATATCCTATGTACTGGCATGGGATATTCCCAAGTGTATGTTGCATGTGTTGTGTATGTTACAATGGTCCCTGACAGTCTGCGATGTACAACTGCTGGATTAGAAAATCGAATTATGTACAGTTTGAGTGATTTGTTGCAGAAAATCGCTGCTGGAGGCGGAATTCAAGTGCCGGATTAAAGCGTAGAAAATGAACTGAAAAAATCCGTTTTGCCAGAAAGTGTGCTGTTTTGCAAGGGTGCTGGATAAACAAGTGCCGGATTAGAGAGGGACGACTGTATATGATTATAGGAGGGGTAGGTGAGCACAACCAAGACAAGCATGAGCTGAACGTCTCAGCTGTGAAGGACGTTGGCGGATGTACATGCATGTCGATGACGATACTGGCAACCTTCCCCTTTCCCTCCTATGTTTGCAATGAATAAAACTATAGGCGCACTCACATCACAATCATACTCGGCAACGAATAATTATATTGTTCCAGAACATTTTCTCGTCACAATTATCATTGGAAACTCGTGACTGAAGATAATATCAAAAATAGCAATAGGATTTATAAGCTTGGAGTGACAAACACAAGGATACAAGTAAGAAAATAGCACATAATTTATACTTCGAAGTAGGAGTATTATACCCTGGTATAAAGTGATAAATATACAGGTGAGAATATGGTGATATCCTCACCTGTATATGGTACACTACGCGGCATTCAGCACATAAGACAAGAGTTGTCAGAAAATAGAAATCTGAAACGAGTCCTCTCTTTCAATTGGTACTCTGTGTCCCTGTTCGAGATTATCTCAAGTATGAAATCATCAACTGAACTCAGACTTTCTTGTTCGGGGATTAGGAAAGCAATCCGGAGATTGAAGAACTCGCTGCGGTGGCATCTCCTTCTTGGCTATACACATAAAGTAGCGCATGAGCAAGTGACAAATCACCACAGTGACACACAAGCCATGCATCACTGGTACGGTGCAGGGATATTGTTAACAAGTGCACCCAATGACATAACCGATATCGTTTTTTACACAACCGTTCATGATGCGGTAGAATACACTGAATGACCGGGCAGCTACAGCATACGGGTTACTAGCCAACGAGTGATTTATCAACACGCATTCAACCGTGCAATATTGTTATTTGTAAATCTGGAAAACGTACTGGTACTGTGCACCCATCGGTCACGTCTGGGCCTATTCTTACACTATGCAGCAGTCTGCAGTGGAGTGAGAGTACAGCATTACAGCACATCTGGTAACCCGGCTTAAATCTACATGTACATCACAGCCAGTTGCACAGCTAATTCTGCTGCATTCAGTGTAGGCTTGTAGAACGCACGGCCAGATCCATTCACGCAAGACAAGATCAGCGTTTCTGACTCGCACATCAGGTGTGATGTTGCCATGGTCATCCCGGGTACAGCAGACCACCAGCATGCATGAGCTTCTGCTGCTCACAGTCCACAGTCATGTACTTCGTTACAACGAGAGCAGAATAAAGGAAATCACTTAGCGGCGCGCCCTGGTACCTTGGAGGACCGACCAGGCGCAGGAGCGGCGCGTTGAGTAGGCTGCCGACTGCCGGCAGCTGACCGTCCACCACCTGTAGGTGCAGAGCCTGCTCGACTTCCTGTAGTTCTTGATGCACTGCGATCACCTGGTGTGTGTGTGCGTGTGTGTGTGTGTGTGTGTGTGTGTGTGTGTGAGAGAGAGAGAGAGAGAGAGAGAGAGAGAGAGAGAGAGAGAGAGATGATGGTGATGTACTTGGTACCACAGCAACATACACGAGTCACGGAGTATCACGCGTCTGGATTGTTGTAACTAATAGTTTCATGCCAGATGGCAATCTTCAGACAACTGTTGTCTGAAGATTGCCATCTTGCATGAAACTATTAGTTATAACAATCCAGACGTGTGGTACTCTGTGACTCGTGTGTTACTGCTCTGCTTCTGCATTGAGCACTCTATCGAACCGGAGGAATCCGCTCTCTGTATGCACAATAATTACAAGACTTCACAGGTAGAAGAAAGGGGCCAATGAACTACAAGTTACGCTATAATGTCCACTAACACCACCAGTTACTTGACAATCAGCTCATTTTAGCGTAACTTGTAGCTCATTGGTCCTTTCGTTTCTTCCTATAAATCCTTGGCTCTCCATCCGAGCCTCGTGATCCAACTTCACAGGTACTCGAGTATACAGGATGACATCACATCACTGTAACAAGACGGCAACGTCTGTACGGCCTCCCCTCTCAAAATAATAAATTCTACTATCACTGTCGCTGGCATACATGATGACATCACTGGCTACAAGATGACATCATCATAATAATTATAATACTCAATCTGCGGACAGAATAATAATATTATGGTTGGGAGACGATAGAACAGGGTGCACACATATGCATGCACATCTCAGGAAGAGGAAAGTAACTTGCAAACAAGATGCAGATGTGCTTGCATGCAGATCCACTGTCGTCTTACCTTCAAGCAGCAGGGTATCCAGTGTCTCCTCAATGTTCTGGATATGTGCAGGAATACAGTCAAGGAATACACTTCAGTTTACGGAGACTGATCAGTGATGTCAAGAACACAGCTTACAACACTGCCGGATCAGTCCGCCATGCACACGCTACAGTACCAGTCCGAGTCAACATCACACCACAATCACGTCGAATCACAGAATTGTTTCTTGCACGATACTGAACAGTTCTCTACACATCCCCACTTCAACTCAATGAACTGCATCAGACGTAACCATGGTAACTAGCCTGAGACTACGGCCCACAGTCCCATGCACCTACACCCGGTGAGTGTAGAAGTCATTCAGTGGGAGCAAGCCATTTGGCTGGTGAGAGGCATCATCGCCCATACGCTCAATAAAGTAAAAATGAAGAATGCTAAACACATAAATCCCTTTCCCTACCTGAACGCTGACAGCTAGTACCACTAGTACTACTTACACCTATAACCATACATCCTCTCAACACTCTCCAAGCGGTCTCTAGCCTACAACAATCACTGAACAAGACTACAGATGAAAGAAGATGGGCCTTGCCCCGAAAATTCGGATAATTTTTTAAAAATTGCCAGTGATTAGTGTAGTAGCCCACTGACTGCTTGGAGAGTGTTGTGAGGATGTATGGTTATAAAAGATGGCTGCAGTGGAGTCTGTGCGTATTGAGAAAGATTTACACCTATGCTAGAAGCAACTATAGGCTAGCTGTGGGGTGGATATCATCGACGGTGAACCATCCAGGATGCGGGACTAGATTCTCTGCAGGCTTGGGTGGTGGGGTGATGAGCGGTCGAGACGGCGGCGAATCGTCGTCCTCATCACCGCCACTGCCGCCCCGCCGCGGTGTGCGTGCAGTGCTGGCCGCGGCCGATGCAGCCCGACTGGACTGAGCGGCCGCGTGACGGCTTCCAGCGGCCATTCCGCCGCCTCTGGTAGCCGTTGATCTGGACGATGCGGTGCTCATGCCGGTGCTGCGACTGAGCGAGGAACGCTGCTGCGATGCTAGCCTGACGGATTCCGGCAGTACGCCGGTGATCATTCCGTTTGCAAACTGGCTAGACAGAACCTTCAGACCTGCAGGCCGGCAAGTGATGACACAACACTATTACAGAGATACTTATGAATTTGTACCCTTGTGTGTCAGGATTAGACCTCTAATCGGACATTCCAAAGCACACAGTCATAGGGCTGAGGTTTTCCCCGGGCGGTGGCCTGAATGCGCGCATCACTGCTCCGTAGCATGCATGGAAAATGGAGCAAAACAAATAATATCATTCCCAAAAACAATCAGACTTACCTCCAGACAGCATGAATACGTTTGTCACCTCGCGCTGAACGAATGTCGTGGCGCAGTCCGCAGCAATACGCTCATCTTCATCATAGAGAATGATGATCTTTCCGGGCGCGTTTTTCTACAGCAATGGTTGTCAATAGCCGTCAAGGTTAAATCTGTTTTGATGGGCTGGACACTGATTCAATACAGTCATGCGACTCATGCCAATAATTGAACACACAGCGGAACCTGTAACTAACGACCACCCCTTGGGGCCAGAGAAAGCGATCTTTAGTGGCAGGTGGTGCTTAGTTAGAGGTTTGCACCGCACAACCATATCTGAATGTGAGACCGTCCGTGCCTGGCAGAGTAGTCTGTAGTACCAGGCTGGTCGCTAGTCACGGTGGTCTTTACAATTGTAGTTACAGGTTTTACTGTACAAAAATGCATGCATTGAGTGAACCCCGCGTGGAGTCACCAGGGTCATAGCATGCAGTAAGAGAGCACCTGTCTTAGAGGATCATCTGTCTGAGAAGACCACCTGTCTTAAGAGACTGTTCATCTCAGGTCTCCACGCACTGTGAAGCTGTGCGGCAAAATTGCATGACATTCAACTCATTTCGTATGCACAACAAAAACACTTGAATAACGTAGCAGCAGCAGCAACATTGTGAGAATAAAGATTTGAAACAATAACAACAACAACAACAACAGCAGCAGCAGCAGCAACAACGGCTATCGTGAGAATAAAGATTTTAAATAACAACAACAGCAGCAGCAGCAGCAACAACAACCACCACCACCACCACAACGGGTCAACAACAACAACCAGTCAACAAGAATCATAATAAGGAGGAGGAGGATACGTATTGAAGGATTTCACGCGTAAAGTAGTTACATGATCTGGTCAGCATAGCGGCTGGGTAGCTGCGTGCTGCGGAGCAGAAATAACATTTCACAGTCATTCAAAAATACAGTGCCGTTCAACTTGAAGCGGTTCGCAGAATGTCTTCTTTATCACATCAGCAGGCAGCCTCTGGCTGCCATAAATTGCCATACACATGACACGCTTACCTACGGCCTTCAATGTTCATGCTGGTCAGGCTGGATGATCTCCAAATCCAAGTTCATGGTACAACATACCTTGAGTTCTTGTCATCCAAAAGCAAGGAGCAAAGAAGTTCCCGGGGGAGGGGGGGGGGGGACAGACAGACGTGCATGCAGGAATTGTTTTCTAGCAAACACAGCCCTACTAACAATCAGGGAAAGAGGACAAGAGAAGTGACACCGGACAACAAGACGAAGGGGGATAGGGGCGATGTGCCGATGCAGTTGGCGAAGCTCATCCGACCAAAAGTCTCAGGCATACCGGTACGCAGACAGACAGGCCGACCGACCGACATACAGGCACGCAGGAATGCAGGCGTTGTTTAACCCAAAGGACGAACTACTTCTCTACGCTCCTCGCCACGCCACACAACAAAGGACTAGTTAATTGAGAGAGAGAGTTTTTTCTTAGTCTTGACTTCACACGGCGACTGGAGAACTGCTATCAGGCAACTAACCGTGACTGACAAGAACGACTGACGACTGACAACGAGCCAAGACGAGACAACAGAATATAGTATAGTGAAGGCGTACAACGGGGACAAGACGAGCAAGTGTGTACACAACGGGGACAGAAAACGGAGCAGCCGCATGTACGCAGGAGTCAAAAACAGCGCAGCAGCATGTACCACGACTCAGCAGCATGTACAACAAAGAGACACAAAAGCAGCCACATGTATGCAGTAAGAGCTACACGTGCAACCGCATGTACAACAAAGAGACACAAGCGCAGCCACATGTACAACACAGGCATACAGACAGACAGGCCGACTGACCAAAATGCAAGAGGGAGCTTATTCACAGGTTGGACACCGCCTACTGACCCGTTATGATGTGGCAACGCTCATACGCATCCTTGTCGCGCACATCCAAGATGAGAAACGGAATGTCGGACAATGGTTCCGTTTGCGATGCAGAGTTCGTAGCATCATCTTTCTCACCAATACCATGTGCCACTCTGCAGGACATTCAGTGACAACAGCAATGATCCCGTGAGCCGCAGCAAGTCAAGGGAGAACATGACGCTATGAACCCTCTCAATACAGTTGATATCACACATATATTCAGGCAGGATGCCCGGGACAGCAGATAGCATGGTGTAGTGGGGAACATAGGGTATGAGCAAAGAGTATAGGCTAGCCAGGAAACATTGGGAGTCAAAATGAGGACAAACTTCTGTCTCAACTTGACAGCAATGCAAAATCTGTTCTCACAGAATGTACCGCGTGCCCTGGCACTATGCAGTTTCTAACAGACCCAAAGCTGCTGATGTTCTTACTGCACACAAACACAGAGCCTCTGCCTACGACTCGTATGTTCTTACTGTAAAAATCACACAGAGCTGAGGTTCTAACTGTCATCACAGACACAGAGCTTATGCAGAGGTGATGCTCTTACTGTGCGAATGTCGTACGCCCGGGTGATGCAAGAGTGTCGTCCACTACCGGCGGACTGTGCTCACTTGGACATGCTGCTGCTCCAGTGCAGAATGAGAGAAGAGAGAAGGCATCGCAACCGCTTGTCCTCATTTCCAACACAAAGATTTCATACTTCAAATCCGGAGCTAAAATTTCAAAAGTATGCAGTCAACCCCCCCCCCCCCCCACACACACACACACAACACAAACAGACACACAGACATTCCGCAGCCCATGCAACATACATTCAGTAAGGAAAGCAGATGGCCGCAGGTTCAAGCCACATGTGACCGAGATTGTCAGATCGCCGTTCCATGTAAAAAGAGAATAGCAGATGCTATCAGCGTGACTATTGACAATTTAGGCATATCCACATTTCTGCCTGAGCATTTCCACCTTCCCCGAATGCACTACGCCGACCCATCCATACACTGTAGCGTTCTTGTTACCTTCAGCTATTGACTCCATCTCTTCAGCATCAGGTCCAGGATCAGCAAACGTGAACACTTGTAAAACCTGTAACAACCACCGTTATTGTAATCAACAATGAAAAATGATGACGTCATCATGACGTCATCGATGATAACAGCAACAGTGATCTAAGAGTTTCCAGATTATTCGCAAGAAATTGCGTATTATTGAGATACAAGATACTGTTCTCGAGCATCAAGATTCAAATCCAAAAAATGATGCTATGCGAAAAATTTCTAAAAAATATTCAAAAAATCACTCAAAACCCGAGAATTATCTACCCGTTGCCATGGCAACGATGACGTAACCTAATGCATGACAGTGCTGAGCTCAGATCTGAGGCCGCGTGCACTGACGTCGACATTTTTCAGGCCCATCGTGGCACGTGATTGGTGCCTTTGCCGGGCTTTGGTCCCCCAGATTTTCAAAACACCTCAAAAAGAGGTCTAAAAAAGGCAGAATTTGGCAAAAAATTCCGGAAAATTGTCGAATTTGCGAAAATTCACGGGAAAACAGCAAAATTCAAAAATTCCAAAGATCCAAAAAACATTATTCAAAAAGATAATCTGGAAACCCCTACAGTGATCACAACAAAAATAGCTGCAGCAGTGAGAGCAGCAAAAGAATAAGAACAGGAAACTATTTATATCTCTCCGGTTATGGTTATGATTACCGTACTGTCGGGCGCAGAAGAACGGAGTGCCGAAGAACAAACAGGCTAGAATTTCAACAAGCACATACCAATGTATATACGTTGACTCACCTGTGCATAGACTGTAATACATGAAAATAAGAATGGTCTAGGCTAGGAGGCTGACCCTCTAGTTCTTGGGCGACCGTCGGTACTGTATGGTATGACACATTGTATACAATCAGAGCTCACTCACCATGTGGGCCAGGGTGCTGCACTTTAGGCGCTTGAAGATCTCTCCTGGTCGGAAACGATAGTCTACACAAGCACACATACACAAGCACACATACACATACATACACACACATACACACCATACACACATACATACACACATACACACACACACATACATACACACATACACACACACCTCAGACCTCAGACCTGCCCATCGCGGAAGCGATGATAGCGAACAGCTATGTTGGACATAGCAACTTGTGCTGGGATTACACCATTCACCAGCTTGCAAGGCTGATGAATTGACCGCCACTATTTTTAGCCTGGTATCCACCACACAGCTGATTGAAGTGACTTTTTTCTGGCCAGTGAATCCCTATTTTACACATACACACACACACACACACATACATACATACATACACACACACACACACACACACACACACACACACATACCGTAAAGTCGCGGATAAAAGCCGGGTTTGCATACAAGCACATCGCGGATAGAAGCCTGAAAATCAAACGGGTCAATGCATATAAGCCTGTCGCGCGTAGAAGCCTGGCTTCTATGCAAGCGAGGATCGGGTAGGTCAAGAGTGCATGCGCTATGTACAGTGCATAGTAAAACTGCCGCCATACCGGTAGTCAGTGGTAAATAGGCGTGTCGCGCGTAGAAGCCTGGCTTCTATGCAAGCCCGGATCGGCCGATGTGCATACAAGCCTGGCAAAAATATCAGTGGTGCATATAAGCATGGTTTGCATACAAGCCTGGTTTGCATTGAAGCCTGATGCAGAAAGCGGCTTATGTGCTTATAAGCCCGGCTTTTATCCGCGACTTTACGGTACATACATACATACACACACCATTGGACCATTGGACGCCCATCGCCGGAGGCGATGATAGCGATGCTACAGCAGAAGCCATAGCAGCTTGCGCTGGGATTGCACCATTCAACAGCTTGCAAGGCTGAAGAATTGACCGCCACTATTCAGCCTGGTCTACACCACACACACACACACACACACACACACACACACACACACACACACACACACACACACACACACACACACACACACACACACACACACACAAAGTGAATTTTGACCATGGCACATCAATCGTGGTGAGGTACTAATGTTTTCATTAGTCTGCCAAGGCAGTGGAATGCATAATTCCATACACCATTTCCATGGTTACCATGGGCTGTTACCATGGAATTTCGTAGTATGCCTTGTGCGATCAGGTCCAAAATTTGTGGACTCCTTCATTATCCCCTGAGCAACAGTTTAGGGTCAAGTTTTAAGGAGGTTCGCGACGGTTAGCGCCATGTTGGATTTCCGAATTTTTTTCTGAAAAATAATGCCTTTCGGAGTGGAAAAATGGGACGCGATCATCATGCAAGCAGTTTGACCATGACTTCGCAGCGCGTGCTCGAGTCGAGACAAGATTTGAGGAAGAAGCTCAGCCGCTACTGGACTTGCGGATTTGTTTTGACATCGGCGGTTTTTGGATAGCTTGGTTCTCCTGTCGACGTGTCGTGGAGATGAAGACGCGGGAGAGTAATCTGTCACCCACGACGCGGCCTCGCATTCTGCGTACTGGATGATTCAAGAAGCCGAGAAGGGGGACGCTTCGCAAGCTCGAACGATCGATCGAGTTCCTGAAAAACGGAAAGGGCGATCTCCACCACCAACGCCACTGGATTCGACTCCCGCGAAGAGGTCGTTCAGTGCCCCTCTTCACGGTCGACGAATCGTTCATCTCAGGTATCTGGCTGTGGGATTGTCTGCTTGCCAGAATCCTGGATGTGGCAAACCTCTGGCGCTCGTTGATTGCGTTGAAGAGAAGAGGTACGGCCTGGGCAGCGTACTTGTCATTCCGTGTCAGCAGTGTGGGATGGAGAATTATAGATACAGATAGCCCTCAGGGTAACTGCTCAACACCCTGGCCCCCGTGCTTCCACAAGCAACACCAAAGCTGCTTTGGGTAAGTGTGTTTTTCAATCTCATCAGATTTATTCATGATATTTGCGAGTCATTGCCACCCTATGGCTATGGAAATGTATGAGCACACTGTATGCGCGGCGCGCGCGAGCGTGTGTGTGTTTGCATAGACCTGCATGTTTGTGCATGTGTGCACCATACGCATGTATGAACATGCACATGCATATGCGCTCATGTGGACGTGCCCTCGCACATATACTATACACACGTGCATGACCGCCCCAAGGGCATGTTGGTGTGACATGATTGTGTATGCGGGCATCTCCACTCATGCACATGAGTGTGCACATGCATGTGGGTGGGTACGTACACGTGCGTGAATGTATGTGTGTGTACGCGCACGCGCGCGCGTGTGTGTTCTATTGCGTGTGAGAGCATGCGTGTGTGTGTGTGTGTGTGTGTGTGTGTGTGTGTGTGTGTATTAGCGTGGGCCTGCGTTTTGTAGTGCGTTCAATGATGAGTGTTTTCAATTCTGATTGCCGGTACTTTTATCCCATTATTGCGGTTCTATAATTTTTTGTGTTACATGTGTGTGTGTGTGTGTCTGTGTGTGTGTGTCTGTGTGTGTGTGTGAGTGTGTATGTGTGCACGCATGTGTGTGTCGATGGTGTGCATTTTTGTGCTGGGTGTACACTCATCATGATCCCTAAACCGCGATACCGGACCTCCCAAGCTACAGCCTCACATTGATTTATAGTTCATCGTTGGGAATGAGTTCGCTGCTCATGATGCTATTGCGGATATTGCGGCCCTAGTCGAAGCTCGCCCTGATGCCAGTATCCTGTAGCACTCTGTCAAATTTGCATCAGCATTTTCGGCGATGGAGTTTGCAGAACATCAGCAAAAGCGGCTGGCCACCCTTCAACCGTTGGTCCAAGCAACGTGCTGCTCTAAATCAGTTGCAGTGCGGGCAGCTGCTAGTGGGTTGGTGATGAAGCACTTTGTCTTGTCCTACAAACGAAATGGTGAGCCAGCCATTTCCAGACTGATGAAGGAGCAAGTCAGAGGTAAGAAGCGGGTGACAGCCTCAAGGAAGATTATATTAGCGGTGGCTGAACACCTAGCCAAGAACCAGCAGCAACCCAACTGTAAGGAACGCCCTGTGGCACAGCGCTTCACTTGTTTGTGCGCACCGTAAAATACCATCATTTTGCCAGTGTGGGAACACGTTCTAGCTCGCATAGTTGAAGAACAAGAGGACTCAATGTTTTCTGATTCGTTACAACATGTCAGCTTTCATTGTAGTTTGATATGGGGCTGTGCTAAGCGCTGTCACAGCTACATGTGTAGTGTATCCACTCCAAACCCCATGCCCGGGAGATTTCCGTCAAATTTGTCTAAATCGCAACTTGTACTCTTGACCCTTCCTTACTTTTTGGTCCCGTATATCCATAATCACTCTACTCTAGTTTCTGCCGATCCCGCGTACCCGCGCGCGGTGTTCTCACGCACCGTATTGCGTGGTACGATAATGTTGTACTTTCCTATGCCGCGTACCCATTTTGGCTTTCTTCTCCCTTTTTATGTATTCTCCCTTCGACAAGAAGTGCTTCTCTTCCCTTGGTAGTTAGAAGACGGTTGTCGTTTTTTCTCTCTGAACTTCAGTTTATCCATGTAATTCTGGTGCCCCTGGCTTGCTGTGTCGTGTGGTGTTGGATGTGAGGAATCTGCATGCTTTCCGAAGATTCCAACACATGTACATGTATCAAAACCAAGTACCAACAGGAGAGTAATCATGGAGAAAAGTACCTATCGATAATGCGTGCACCCCGGGTTTTCCGGCAAATTCACTAGTTCAGCTATTCCATCCTTGTATTGTTCTGAACGCCGAGGGCTCTAGCGAGTTTATGCAACACCTAACAGCCAAAAATCCAATAAGTTATGACCAAAGCAGCAGCAGCGAAGTACAAGCAATATAATTATAGATACGTGAATTTACCAATTTTAGGCAAATTTTGACAGTTTTTTGGATTTTTCTCCAGAATATGCACGGTGACCCCTATTTTCGCCACGGTAAACCTGTTCCAACCCACTTATAGAATGTATTTGAAGTATCCACATATGGGGCAAACTCAAAAATAAGCTGCAAAAAATATTCAAAGTTTCATTTTTTGCGTCTTTTTGTTCTTCTCAAGGAAATGACGACCTGGATCCCATCGTCAACCAAAGTGTACATTTTTCGGTGTTGATATCATCTTAGTCAATACCTCGAACAGTCTGTATAATTTTATGTCATATTTTCTGTCCTAACTAGTGTTATGGACGATTTCTCATCAATTTTCGGATTTTGTGTTATTTTGTGTCATCAAGGAAAATTGTGTTTTTGGCAAGACCTATTCAGGCAATTGAAAAACTGATGTTACTAAGCGAAAATATAAGGCTGTAGCTATTCAAACCTGATGTCAGATTGGGCTGATGTTGAAATTAATTTTTTGGGCCTAACTGTCCCGAACCCCCTTAAGTCAATGTTAGAACAGAGGCCATGCAGCATGTCTGTGTATGATGGTCCTACCGGTAGGACCGAGGTCTATGCAAGCTATCACTAACTGTCCACCAACGTAACCAGATCTTATAAAGTCAGCGAGTTCGACAAAATGGCACAAAACTGACAAGGAGTACTGAGACATTCGGCTACCTGACACCTAGCTCCTACACTTCTCCAAGGCGCAAACCAACAACCTTCCAACTTGGAATGCTCACCATCCGAGTTAAAATATGCTCCAAGTTCTGATAAGGTCACTGACCTGACTGGGTGTCAATAAACCTTGATAAAGGTGATCAGCATGCACTACCCTTCTCAGGATGTTGACCAACACTACGGACAACGAATATCACGCTATGATGTGATGCTCTTTTTATTTTTATTTTTTCATTTCCCAATTCCCAAGTCCATTCAGCACGTGCGAATTTGTGGGCGGTTTACCACCGCTGACATCGACGCGTAAGTGCATAATAATAATAATAATGTGATGCCCAAACAGAGTAACCCTAACTCTAACTGGAGGGAATTTCCTAACCTAACTAAAACCTACTTGTAACTAAAACCTTACTAAAACTAAACTATAACCTAACTAAAACCTAACTAAAACCTAACTAAAACTTAACTAAAACTTAACTAGAACCTAACTAAAACCTACTTGTAACTAAAACCTAACTAAAACCTATAGCTGAAACCAAACTAAAAAAATTGCATGTCAGAACTTACTATGGCGGATCTCGTCAACTTTTTCCAAGTAACGGGACATGCTGTCGCCTGCAAGAACACATGAATGGGAAACATAAAATAAACATGAAACATAAGGATCCTAGCTCTCCAGCCAGGGCAATCACAGCACACCAAGTTGTTTGTTTTATAGAGTGCTAGCCGAAAAATCAGGGTGGAGCAAAAATGAAATCAGCAGCTGAAGTTGTCGCTGCCAAAATCACGGTCATCACCCTCCCCCCAACCACTGCCAATAATGTTACCACCGCCACTGCTACCATAAACACTACACTGACCTGGGACAGTAGACAGTAGAGGCATCAAGAACAGCAATGTAGAGGTAGAGTATCGCAGACAACATTTATCATACCACTTCCCCTACTCAGTATCGTCCGCATAACTTTCCCCTGTAGTACTGTCGGTCGCCGAAGAACTGGGGGTCAGCCTCCTAGCCAAGACCCGGTTCCTATTTTCATGTATTACAGTCTATGCACAGTTGAGTCACCCCGTGTATACATTGGTATGCTGCGGCTTGGTGAATTTCTAGCCTGGCCGTTCTTCGGCGTTCAGCAGTGCTGCACCCGGCACCATCCCCATAGCTCAACCTACCGGTGTCCAGGACTGACTGGATATGTTTGTATCGGGGATTCTTGGGAATCCTCTTGTTGAGAGGCTGTAGGGAAGTCAAGAAATTACAAGGAGCAGCCAAGCCAAATTGTACAGTTTTCAGGTGATTTAGGCTGTCCACATTTTGAGGCATATAGATGTAGGCAAAAAATCAATCATGTTATGGGAACACATATTGTAGATGTGTGTAGAGAAAGCAGAACAATACATGGGTGGGACCACATGGCAGAATTCTCGCCAGTGGCTATAATCGCTGCGGCATTGATCCACACACACACCACACACACACACACACACACACACACGCACACACCACACACGCACACACACACACACACACACACACACACACACACACACACACACACACACACACACACACACAAGCATTTTCGTAATGTTGATCTACGCCCATGATTTGTACAATCATGTATTTTCACGTTGATGCACGCACACGTGCACCACCAGGAACAAATCTCCAGCACTTACGTTGGACTTTTTGCGTTTGGCCGCATCCAATTGCTTGTTTGACGAAGACATGACTGAGTTGAAGTACCGCCTGGTCTGGACAACAAGGCCGCTGCTACTTCCACAGAATCAACAATCACACCAGAAATGTCCAACTAATTCAGGAGAGCGGTGATAGCGGTGATAGCGGCTAGAGACTCGCTCGCTATACAGTGTTGCGGTATCGACTCGTGCAATGAACAGAAGAAGCATGCAGTTTAGGAGAGAAAAATTGTTCTGTCCCTCTTGAGCTGGCTAAATAAAAGCACAGGTCGAGGTGAAGCCATCCAGATATCAACAATTACTTGACCTACGCACTCTCTTTCGAAAATAGAAGATGACCATGGTGAGTGACACACAGGTGATTTTTCTCGCTGTCAGATCAGCTAGCTATCCGCCTTGCAGCTTGGTCGGCTCATTTCAAAACGAACTGTATTTCGCGCCGAATTCTTTGTTCTTGTCCGCCTTAAAAAAAAAGGTACCCGGTCAGGATAACCGGGCGGCGGGCGCCAGTACTACTAGTACTACAAAAAAATAATAGTAGTACAATGTCATGTACCGTCCGTACATGTACTACTACTAGGTCACAGACTCAGTAGGTGGGCCATGGGCTCTGCGCCTAATCTGGCTTGTCACAGACATATTAGTCGGCCATACTACGGTGCATGCTGGCAACTGAAATCCGACCACCCTTGCCGGGGCGGCGCCCCGGCAAGGGGGTCGGATTTCAGTTGCCAGCACTGTACTACACTGTACTAGACATTCAACGACCTGACCCTCCCCCCCCCCCCGCCCCCCCCCCCCCCCCCGCAACACTTCTACGAGGCGCAAACGAACAACCTAAGCCAAGGTCCTTCCAACTATTACTTGGAAGGCTCAGGTTAGGAACTAGGAATAGGCATGGGCGGGTAATGCTAGCATTATGGCTGGCATTATAGTCCCTTTTTTCCAGGTGGCATAATGCTGGCATTGTAACACCATTTCGCATGCAAAATTGGCATTACAAGCATAATTGCCGGTCGACAACGGTGTCATGCATGAAGCTGGCTAGGTCCAGTTCCGAAAATCGTGCATCTGAACCTGTCCGGCTTCGTCCAGAGACTTGACGTTGCAAATCAACCTTCCCAGTGGATTGTTTCAGACAACATGCACACCGCTGTTTAAGGTTTTTTCTTCTACGCTTTAGCCTTGATCCAAGACGACCTTCTTAAATCGACTTTTCCAACTTTCAAACTGGCATTATGGAGTAGTGTGAGCATTATAAGTGGCATTATATCATCATATTATGAGCATTGCCTTTAGCATTATCGCAGCAAATAACTAACATTACCCGCCGCGCAAGAATAGACTTCACCGAAAGTGGCTACGAGATAAGACTAACGTGCATCTACATGAGGAGTACAAGCGAGCCCGTGCAGAAGCCTCAAAAGCTTACCGGCGAAAACGCAATCAGCATTTCCAACAGCAGTGTCGTGATCACTCCTCCAATCTGCGGATGATGTGGTCCGTGATCAACTCTGTCACTAGCCGTTCTCGTCAACATCATCAGCCAACGTGCGACATCACAGAAGTCTCGGATGCCTTCCACAGCATTGTACATGATCCGTCCCGTCCGGCGCAGCTCCAGATTCCCATTGGTCCACAGCCGCAAGGCTCAATGCTGACCTTCCAGTCAACCACCCCAGATGAGGTCAAGCACCTCCTGGAACGGATAAATCCCTGCAAAGCCACAGGCAGTGATGGGATTCCTGGGTGTCTGCTACGTGCTTGCGCTGACCTGTTGGCTCCATCGCTTTCAGTGCTCTTCAGCTCATCGCTGAGGCATGGTGAAATCCCTCTGGCTTTCAAACATGCTGTAATAAGCCCTCTCTTCAAAGCTGGCGATCCATCGGTAGCTGCAAATTATCGTCCTGTGTCGCTCCTGCCGATCGTATCCAAACTACTCGAGAAGATAGTCCAGAAGCAACTTGTTGCACATCTGGAGCGATCATGTGCCATACCACCGACTCAGTTTGCCTTCCGCCGTGAGCACTACACAGAGGACGCCCTAGTTGTAGCAACAGATGCCATCTTAAAGGCCCGGGACGACAAGTTGACCACAGGCGTCTGCCTAATCGACATATCAAAAGCCTTTGACAAGGTCAATCACAGCGAACTGGTCCGGGACCTATTCGATCTCGGCCTGGACAATGCCTCCCTTCGCTGGTTCTGCAGCTACTTAAGCGATCGAACCCAGCAAGTGCGCATTGGCCCCACCTACAGTGTTGATGCTAAGTGCTCATCTGGTGTACCTCAGGGCTCGGTCCTAGGACCGATCCTGTTTAGCATCTACACCCGCGATGTCCCTGCCATAGCCCATCCTGCTCCATCTCTGCAATTTGCCGATGACATTGCCGTGCACTGCCACAGAAAATCAGTGCTAGCCACATCAGCCTGCCTGTCAGGGGCCGTCACCAACGTCGCTGACTGGCTCAAGCATCGACATCTGCTTCTAAATACTACATCTACTGTTCTTTCAATCAAATGAACCCCTCGATAGGCACATTGCCTTTGGGTCATTTCATAATATTAATAATAATAATAATAATAATAATTTGAAAGTAGGACGGAGGCAGAAAATATTACAAAAAAAGTGTATTATCTACGCATGCATCTACGCAAGAGTCACCACCAGCCAATTAGGACATGTGTCACAGTATTGAACGTTTTCGTTCCCTTCTTGTCAAAATACTACAGGGAATGATGGAAATAAGCTAAAAGACTACAACTATAAGGAAAAGAAGTTCAGAAATATATCACTCCAATTATGTGTAGAAGTGACACGAAAAAAAAATATAATGAATCAAGAAAACAGCATGCAAATCCAGTAAGTGACAAAAACGTAGTGACAAGAAAAAGAGAGAAATATCAAGAGATCTATTTCGCACCTTCACGACGAACAGTGCCAAACAACTGCAAAGACAACACATTCTCCTTCTGAACACAAAGCTCAGGGTCTAACTTACGTATGTACAAAGCTTCCAACACGGCAAGATGTAACAAAGACCTACCACGCGACAAAACAGAGAATACATCATCGGAATACCACTCACGACAACTAGCACTGCCCGACAGGTGACACTTGATTGCCGAGGTACCGTTTCCCTGACCCGACGACTTGGCCGTTGTCACCTCCGATATTGCCGCTTGCGAATCTCTCCCATTACGCCCTGCGTCCCTGCAATTCCGATTGCCTCGGTCGAGATCAGTGTGCTGCCCCACGTCCAGTCTGTCCTGCTTCCGTGGTCTACCTCGTTTCTTCACATTAACCGTTGTTGTCACTTCCAGTATTGGTTCTTTTGATTCGTCATCAATTCGTCTCCTCAATTGACTTCTGGTGACTCGTCCGGGGCTCGATTGTCCAGATGTCAGCCCAAACAAGCCCAGCCCAAACAACAGTCAACAAGAAGAAGAGACCTATACGGAAACCACCGAAACTGACATCTGGACAATCGAGCCCCGGACGAGTCACCAGAAGTCAATTGAGGAGACGAATTGATGACGAATCAAAAGAACCAATACTGGAAGTGACAACAACGGTTAATGTGAAGAAACGAGGTAGACCACGGAAGCAGGACAGACTGGACGTGGGGCAGCACACTGATCTCGACCGAGGCAATCGGAATTGCAGGGACGCAGGGCGTAATGGGAGAGATTCGCAAGCGGCAATATCGGAGGTGACAACGGCCAAGTCGTCGGGTCAGGGAAACGGTACCTCGGCAATCAAGTGTCACCTGTCGGGCAGTGCTAGTTGTCGTGAGTGGTATTCCGATGATGTATTCTCTGTTTTGTCGCGTGGTAGGTCTTTGTTACATCTTGCCGTGTTGGAAGCTTTGTACATACGTAAGTTAGACCCTGAGCTTTGTGTTCAGAAGGAGAATGTGTTGTCTTTGCAGTTGTTTGGCACTGTTCGTCGTGAAGGTGCGAAATAGATCTCTTGATATTTCTCTCTTTTTCTTGTCACTACGTTTTTGTCACTTACTGGATTTGCATGCTGTTTTCTTGATTCATTATATTTTTTTTTTCGTGTCACTTCTACACATAATTGGAGTGATATATTTCTGAACTTCTTTTCCTTATAGTTGTAGTCTTTTAGCTTATTTCCATCATTCCCTGTAGTATTTTGACAAGAAGGGAACGAAAACGTTCAATACTGTGACACATGTCCTAATTGGCTGGTGGTGACTCTTGCGTAGATGCATGCGTAGATAATACACTTTTTTTGTAATAATAATAATAACAGAATAAACCTGCTTTATCAGTATCATCAACAAAAACCTACAACAAAAAGCCACTCAATAACTGCAAAGGCCGCTAAGTTCTTGTCGAGTTTGGATCTGCCAGCAGCTGGACCAGCTTTACCCAATAAGCATACCATTAAACAAGCGTGCGCTGAGCGAAAATCCAAAACACTTTCCACTATGCCGCTGCATGGGAGATATTGGAGCCGATTGGAGAAGAATCGCCTAGATAAGGAGCTTACCTTCATGTGGTTGAAATCAAGGACACTGAAACCTTCAACTGAAGGCATGATTATGGCAGCACAAGACCAATCCCTCAAAACGAAAAATTACCAATACGCCATAATGAAGTCAATTGCTCGAACAGATGCCAATTGCAGGCTTTGCAAGGGCAGCTTAGAAACAATTGACCACATTGTCAGTGCCTGCCCAGTTCTTGCTCGGACCAGTTACATTGAACGACATAACCGGATAGTAAAGTATGTGCACTTCGAAATGTGTAGAGCACGAGATCTACCTACTGGTGCTTCACGATTCGACCACCAGCTCAAGGCATTGGTCAAGAGTGATCGGTATCGCCTCTATTGGGAGTATTCGGTCCCAACTGACCTGAAACTATCAGCAAACAGGCCCGATCTGCTCCTTGTTGATGACAAGGAGCGCATCGCCTACATTATAGACATCAGCGTTCCTGGTGAGAACAACATCAATAAGAAAATGGCTGAAAAGCGCTCGAAATATTATGATTTTAAGCGGGAGATTTCGAGGATTTGGTCCCTCACCCAGGTTGACGTGGTCCCTGTGGTTGTCGGTGCCCTGGGAGGCTTGGTGGGGGAGACTCCTCAATGCCTTCGGACTGTGCAGGGAGGAGACCTGGCTATTGTGCAACAGGAGGCTATACAAGGTTCGATTAAAATACTAAGAACTATCCTTAACATGTAGATGCACCTCTGCTGCGTTTGCATGTTCAATAGCTAAGAGACTTGAATAACGACTGATAAAGACTGATATTTCCTTTGTTACTACTCCCTTCATTGGTTGATGTATTTTGCCTGTCGCTGCAAATTCTTTATTATTGTTTTGATGTTGGAGTTCGGATTGAGTTTCTTTCCTTTCTTCCTCTTCCTTCAACTATTTCTTGTCCCTTTGGTTTTTAGGTTTTATTTATTTATTTATTTTTGTTTTTGTTTTTTTCACTTTCTTTTTGCTGTCCCACCCATGGAAATATTTCCCGGTGGGTCTGGCTTATCGCCTTCGAAAGAAGTGAATAAAGGAGAAATAATAATAAATGACAAGAAGAGCCAGGTCCTGTCAATTGTACCACAACGCAATGCGGGTCAGCATGTCGCTGTCCGCTGCAACCAGACAGAGCTTCCCCTGAGCCCAACAGCAAGGTACCTCGGCGTGACCATTGACGCCGCTGTGAAGTGGGACCCCCATGTTGACGCGATGGCGAAGAAAGTTGTGCAGAAGATTGGAGCATTGTGGCGGTCCCGCAGATGTCTGAGCCTCAGTAGTCGCATCCAGTATGTGAGGTCAGTCATCATGCCTGACCTCCTATATGGGTCTAACGCCTTCTCTTCCTCCCTCAAGGTTTCGCAGCTTGATCGCCTTCAGGTCCTGCAGAACCGAGCGGCGAGAGCGGTATACGGTTTGCCGCCTCACACCTCGGCTCAGCCTCTGCTCGAACGGATGTCCCTGTACAGAGTTCGTGAGTGCTACGCCCAGAAGCGGCTCGTCCTGGTGTGGCGCTGTGTCAATGGGAAAGCCAGCAGTGTCCTCCAGGACCTATTCTCACCATCAGCTGGCAGCACCACCCGGCACCAGGTTTCCAGGGGCCTCACTGTCCCCTCGGCACAGTCAGAAGCCGGCAGATCTCGCCTGGCCTTTCAGGCAGCCTTGGCCTGGAACGCTCTCCCAAGGAGTGTAAGGGAGATCAAGGCTGCCCAGCAATTTAACTTAAGCTTGCCTCCATCCCCTACACCTTGCAATGAATGCTCTGTCTGACTTTTCCCGTCCACACACCACGTCATTTACTCTTCTCTGCGTGCTTGTGCGCTTATGAAGTCTTTGTGTTCCCTCTGTTGACGCTTCAAAACCGCTCTATTGACACTCCAAAATCGCTCTGTTGACGCTGCAAAATTGCTTATCATCTCCCTCCCTCCCTCCCCCCCCCCTCTCTCTCTCTCTCTCTCTCTCTCTCTCTCTCTCTCTCTCTCTCTCTCTCTCTCTCTCTCTCTCTCTCTCTCTCTCTCTCTCTCACTCTCTCCCCGTAGCTCTCTCCCTTTTGAAATTCGCTTCCATAGAATTGGGCACCATTGCCCGTTTGGCCTTGCGAAGTAAAATAAAAATCAACAGCAACAACAAACCGCCCATGCGGCATGATGCCTAACTAGGAAAGCGCAATGAAGAAGAGCACGAGCTACGCATCACGGCAACAAAGAATGCCGAAAGTTTCCTTCCCCTCTTGGACCTTTCCGAACTTGAGCTTTCCAAGTTGGAAGGTTGTTGGTTTGCGCCTTGGAGAAGTGTTGGAGCTACATGCAGGCGTCAGGTCGCCGAATGTCTCAGTACTCCTTGTCAGTGTTGTGCCATTTTGCCGCACTCGCTGACTGTATAAGATCTGGTTTCGTTGGTGGACAGTTAGTCACTCATAACTCGTAACATTTTGTCATTCTTCTTTTTTCATTATAATATAATTTTTTCATTATAATATAATTTTTTCATTATAATATAATTTTTTCATTATAATATAATTTTTTCATTATAATATAATCACCATCCGAGTTAAAATAGCTACTAATTTTTATGACTATCAGGACGACATCCAGGAGCGATCACAGAATACACGACTGACGTTAGGAGAAGTCTATAAAAAAACTCTCCTTTAAGACCCATACGGTTCAGATGGTCTCAACAGACTGGGTCTCAACCAACCGGGGATGGTTGTAGAGAGGTCGCTGTTTCCGAACACGGTGTCCCCGTGTCCTCCACCTTGTTTCATGCTGTCAAACCAACAACAAGATTGTCCATGTAATGTTACGTGTACAGAAGAAGAATGTGAAGGCTCACCGCGTGAGGAGACCATAGGCATAGGTCTGTGGGGACTAGCCCTTTCCCAAAGGTGCTCGCCCTTTTATTCGCCCTTTTTGGCCTTTTTGGAAAAGCCCGTTTCTTTCGCCCTTTATTGCGTTTTTGGTGAATATCGCCCTTTTTGAGCTTTTTTAGCTGAAAAAGTGCTAAAATCTCTTTGCTCATGCATGCGATCACAGTTTCCGAGTGCTCGATGGGCCTTGGCACGCCGCTTTTTGGGGGGGGGGGGGCAGCAAGTTGGTGAAGCTTGTTTAACGGTGACCGGTGTACACAATGCTGTAAAAAGTGGGTTGTTTGAACTTTACTTCCTGTTTTGCCTTTCGTGGACCCATCAATGGAAGAGTGCGTATTCATTTCTCAGCTGGGGTTCATATCTGAACTTGTATCATGGCTATGCTTCACTGAAAAATGAGCACTTTTTGCCTGTTTTCACTGAAAAAAGAGCACCGTGTTTTAGGGCTAGGCGGATAATGCTCGCAGAAATCCCTCATTCTGCTTTTCGGTCTGCTCAATATTCTGCTCATGAAAGTGCATTTTCTGCTGAAATTTCTGCTGAAATCCAGTTATGTAAAAATACACTTGGCACACATAATTGGGTTCAGGATCTAAAAAGATGAGTCATGTGAAATACTAGACAAGGCATTCTAGCCTTTATGATCAGTTCTCATTTGGACTGACTGCGTTAGCCAGAGGAAATGGCTGTGCTGAAGGCTGGGGAAATATCACACAAAGAGGTAAATGGGGCTGCTAAAAGGCAATAACGTATGAAGGCTAGCCACACTACATAATATGGCCCAGGTGCAGCGATTTTCGACCTTCGTTGCAAAATGCTTGTTTTGCGAACATTTTCAAGTCTGACTTCACTGGTGTCGTGATCCACGGAATACCCGTCCGCGGCCCGGCTTGCGCAGCAAAAGATGATTCGATTTGAATCTTTTCACACAGCGGGCTTTTTCACCGAAGGTCGAAAATCGCTGCAACTGGGCAATATTATGTAGATCTACGACTCTTACTTAGACTTCTGCCACTGGCCTGCCATTCAAGGCTGCTACCTTCCACAAAGTAACAGCTCCGGCCACATTTGGTGGATGGATGGACTGCGTGTCGAAGAACGCGGCAAATCTGCTGCAAAAGCAGAACGTCGCACGCCAATTCCGTGGTAACTGTCATTTGACATGGCAGAGAATGCTTTTTCAGCCCCCGTTCTGCCGAAATATGCTCGACCCCCCAAACAGGCGTTTTCTGCCGAAAATTCTGCCGGCATTATCCGCCAAGCCCTACCGTGTTTTCGCCTGTTTTCACTGAAAAAACACTTTTTCAGCATATTTTGAGGGAGTCGGCGAAAAGCACTACAATTATTTAGAGTGGCACACTCCACCCTCATCCAGAGTCTACATGACACAGGCATCAGAGATGTTGCCTTGAATTGGTTTTGTAGCTACCTGTCTGACAGAATGCAAACTGTTAGAGTTGGTCAGGAACTTGGACAGTCACGCCCATGCTCCCGAGGAGTGCCCCAAGGCTTCGTTCTGGGCCCAGTCTTGTTTTGTATCTACATTCGCGACATAACACCCTGTTTTAGGTTTAGCCAAGACCAGGAATATACCGATGATATTGCATTTTATGTCCGGCATAGTGACTGTGATACTGTGTTGGAGCGTCTCACTGCGGACCTTGCTGCTCAGGACAGCTACCTTACAGGGAAGGGACTGGTTCTTAACCCTGATAAGACACAATTTCTGCTATTACGTCGCCCAACTAGTCCCTTACCCACCACTGTGTCCATATCATGCCGCAACTCCACTCTCTATCCTGCGCACACAGCCAAATACCTGGGCCTCATTGTGGATGAGCACTTGGCATTCGATGCTCAAGTAGAGCGAGTTTGCATTACCGTCAAGCAGAAGGTCGGAGCCTACAAGCAAGCCAGGCAGAACCTGAACCACAGAGCGCGTCGTCTTTTCTATCTATCTATTATTCAATCCACCCTTGAGTATGCTAGCTCTGCCTACATTAACTGTCTATCTCACCGTTCATACAACCAGCTGATCACAGCCAGCCGTACCAGTCTTAAAAGAATATTTGCCCTTGACCGCAGAACTCCCACTGAGACACTGTACGCTTACACCAAGATCTACACACTAGAGCAACGCTTAAATTTCAAGCAATACGTCTTTGTCTTTCGCTGTCTGCATGGTTTATCTAGCCCACTTCTCAGCCGCCTATTCACTCCCCGCTGCACTGGCCCACATTCTGCTGCCACAACCCGGGGCCAAGCTACAGCTGCTCTTGTCTTGCCTGCCTGCCACTCCCAGTATGGTTTCCATTCCATTGCGTATCTTGGTGCCGACAGGTGGAATGCGCTGCCTCCATCTTGTCGCCTGGCCGAGTCGCCTGCTTTGTTTCGCGCTCACACAAAGTCTCATTTAGGGTTCCCAGTAAAAAGGCAACATTGCCTGTTGGGAAATCCCTAACAAAAGAAGAAAAAAAATCCGTCTCGTAATAACAAGTCTTCAGTATACAATCAAATGGTTTCTAGTACTGACTGTTGTCGTACTTATTCTGATTCCTGTTTTTCTGTTTTGTGCCGTGCTCGTCATGGTTATCTTTTGCAGTTACAAGTTTTGGAAGCTGTTTGTCAGCGCATTCATAAGCCGAATTTGTGTGTCCAGAAAGATAGTGTTATTACCCTAAAATTGTTCAAATAATGTTCTTTTGTGTAGTGTGGCAACGTTGTTGCCACTTGTGCCTAAATGTGTTTTGTCACCTTCTTGTTAAAGGGGAAGTATACCCTAAAATCAAATTTTCACCAGTTGTAGTCTTCGGGGTGCTGAGTCGAATGGTCTTGGTCCGAGGAAGCTGAGGCGCTTCCTTCCTACTTGAATCCCAATCGAACTCGCGCACTTCCACCGAAACTGGGTGACTGCGCCCTACTAGATGGGGATTTGTATGCAAAATGTCACTAAAAGCGCCATTTCGTTCTTATAAAAGCACGGATGACCGCGATTGGCCCATATGTTGTAGTCTTTTGGACGCTGAGTCGACTGGTTTTGGTCCGAAAAGGCTACGATGCAGCGCTCCTCCTTTATTCCCAATCGAACATGGTTGAAGAAGCGGTCACGTGCTCCTGCGTACACCAGTCACCTGGTCACCGTGCCTGCAGGGTACAACTTACTAGCCTGTTTGACCTTTTTTGGGTGCAGTCCTGTCACTCGAGTTGAACTCGAGTTGAACCTTGGTGTGAAAGTTGTCGCCTGCTGGCGCGGTGACCAGGTGATTTGGGCACCCAGGAGCACGTGACCGCTTGTTCAACCATGTTCGATTGGGAATAAAGGAGGAACGCTGCATCGCAGCCTTTTCGGACCAAAACCAGTCGACTCAGCGTCCAAAGGACTACAACATATGGGCCAATCGCGGTCATCCGTGCTTTTATAAGAACGAAATGGCGCTTTTAGTGACATTTTGCATACAAATCCCCATCTAGTAGGGCGCAGTCACCCAGTTTCGGTGGAAATGCGCGAGTTCGATTGGGATTCAAGCAGGAAGGGAGCGTCGCAGCTTCCTCGGACCAAGACCATTCGACTCAGCACCCAGAAGACTACAACTGGTGAAAATTTGATTTTAGGGTATACTTCCCCTTTAATAATATATTATTGTTATTATTATCATTCGTTCTCACTTTTTTGTTTTTGTTGCAGATACACACTTGTCACGCTTAGTTCTTACTTGTATACCCTTGTTTTCTGCACACTTTTGTGAGAAATCGCACCTCGATATTCCAGTGCTGTCATTGTATCGTGTCACCCTACCTTGATTGCTATTTCCTTTGTTCTCATTTGTTCTTTAGTACAACGGTGATTCCTGAAGAGTGTTGTACGAAAACTTGTTCGAATCATCTTTTTTTCCATTGCCCTTTTTCTTCTTACATGTATTTTTCCTTACCCTTTAGGTTGTTTCTTGCATCGTCTCCATCGCTTACATTGTTAATAAAGTAGTCCACATGTCGCTTCAGCTCGTCCTACTTATTGCCATATTTAAAAATAATAATAATAATAAGTGCGAATTAAAAGAGCACCTTTGGGAAAGGGCTACATCAGGGAGCCGTAAAATACCAGGTATTTTTCGACTCCCTGGGCTACATGTAAACCGGCATGACGCGCCATTCATTTTGTGTACATGGCGGGTTGAAATCTGACCCGGGTCGAACTCAACCCTACTAAAAAGCCTCTTGTACGGGCAAAACCAAAAATAGTTCCACTGGCAATCCTTGAAGTACAATAGTGGTGATCACCATCACTGATGTCACCGAAATTTGAAAGAAAAAGAAAAAAGGCCCAACCCTGCCCGGCCAGCTATTTGGACTCAACCCGGGTTGAAACTATTCGGGCTTACAATATTTACCCCGAACCGGTTTTGGAACCGCCAGCTGAAAAGAATCGGGTACCCGTTCCGTCAAATTTCGAACCGAAACTCGAAAAATCTCGTTTTCGTACAAATACATGTACACGCCAAGTCTACTCAAGATTTTTAAATGTCTTACCTTACGATCACCGCCCTTCTTGAAAGGGTTCTCCTATCGATCCTGGTCACTACGAGCGTACCTTTTTCGCACATGGACTCTCCGATGTCTCGTTCTTGCTCGTAAAAATGTGCATTTGTCTGGTCTGGAGAAAAGAGTGCATGGAACCGATACCCGAACCGTGGGCAACTATGCTGGCATTCGGGTACCTGAACATGAACTTGAACATGGAACCGTTTCACCCCTGGCCCTATAATCATAGTTGAAACGCTTCATGTAAACCAGGGACTGCGGGAGTAGTACAATTATTATTTATTATTATGAACAGTTTCGCGTACTTGAGGACCAGCCTCTTTCCGCCTCTGTGTTCCTGAGCAATAGAAGGAGAGAGACAAAACTATACTATTATGATGATGACAAGGGAAGACATGGACTGCAAGGTACGGTTTAAAAATCAACAATAAGCAAATAGCACTGAGAAGGATGGGCAACTTCTGTTTCGTCAGTGTTCACTGTGCGTTTTTTACGAAGGCCTTCCACACTTGCCTGTCGGATGCCTTCTGCCGGAGGCTCTGCAGATGCGGGCTCCCCTTGAGTGGCGTTTGTCTGTGGACGCAGTCTTGCTGGATCTGGGTGACTAAAGTAGTCAGAGGTCTTCCTGGCTTGGCTGTGTTCGGTGGATTGAAGTAGAGTGCCATGGCTTGTTGCGGTGGTGTGTCTTCGGGTAGGCGTAGGACATGTCCCAGCATGGTCATTCTTCGTCTGTGGACTTCCTCGGAGATGGGCTGGCTCTGACATCTCCGGTATAACTCGATGTTTGTGATACGATTGGGGTAATGTATGCCCAGTAGCGAGCGAAGCTGTTGCCTGTGGAACACGTCCAACTTGTCACTGACTGCCTTTGTTGATCCCCATGTACAGCAATTGTACAATAGGGTCGGCAGAACATATGCGTTGTAGAGGCGAACTCTGCGAGCTTCTGAGACATGCTCCCTCCGCAGCCACAGAGTGTACATGTTCTTGAAGGCAATCGTTGCCCGCTGCTTTCGCCTTTGGATGTCTTCGTTAGTTGCCATGAGTGATCCCAGCTGCTTTACTGTTTTCCAATTTTCTGTTGTTGACGATACTGTGACCCATTCCGTCTTCTGGGTGTTTACGTACAGCGACCAGGATTCAAGGACCTTCGCAATGATCGGCAGTGCAGCTCGTAACCAGTCTAGACTTGTGCTGTAGTAGTTGACATCGTCAGCATACCTGCTCTCATGGGGTAGTAGTCTATCGCTTTCTGGACGGGGTGGCAGATGGGACAGGACATCCCTCAGGGCCGCCTCGAGATAACAGGTGAACAGGACTGGGCTTAGGCCATCGCCCTGTGGTGTTCCAACTGTGTTACTGAACGACTCTGAGGTCGCCTGTCCAACGCGGACCACGAGGGTTGTTCTCTCCAGGAGCAGTCGCAAGAGTTTGCGTTCGTCTGGGCCAACTACTCCATCCATCACTTCCAATAGCCGCTGCCTGTTGATAGTGTCAAAAGCACGACTCATGTCGATTCCCAGCATGTGGTAGGTGAATGGATGCCTCTGTGTCTTAGCACTCATCCAACGCTGTGTCCATACGACGTCTGCCGTGCTCCTGCCTCTTCTGAAACCTGATTGTATCGCGCCAAGGTGTCCATCGACGGCTGGGGCTATTCTTTTGAGTACAACCAGAGATAGAGCCTTTCTGATGGTATTGAGGAGAACAACTGGTCTTAGGCTTGTTACTGGACCTCTGGGTTTTCCTGGCTTTGCTAGTGGTACTAATATGCCAGCTCCAATGACTTGCGATATGTCTTGGTTATTGGTAACAGCTGTGTTTATGAGTCCGACGATCAAGGGTGACAAATATCCTTTTCCATACTTCAGCAGCTCCGCTGGCACTCCGTCAGGTCCTGCAGCTTTCTGGTTGTTCATTCTTGACAGTGCAGCTTCCATTTCATGTACTGCTACTGGGTTTGACAGTGGCGTCGCCAAGCCTTCCGGTGTCGTCACATGGTTTGTTGGTGTGGGATTGCACAACAGTGTGCTGAAGTGTTCACGGACACGGTCAGCTCTGTCGACGTCTCGATCAAGGACTAATCCGTCCACAGACTCCACAATGATTTTCTTTTGCTTTTCTCTGCGGAAGACTGATGTTGCTTGGTACATTTTGATGCTGTCGGGAGCGCGCTCAATAGCTTCTGCTGCTCTATCCAGCTGAGAGTTGGCGTTGTCCAAGCACCTGCGTCGTATTTGGTGGGAAATCCTGTTCCTCTCTCCTCTAGCTCTGCGTTTGCCTTCATCGTCCAAACTGCCGTCCTCCAACCGTAGACGCAGTAGTCTCTGCTGCATCGACAACCGTTGGATCTGTGGGTCTGGATTGACGAGTCCCCGACGCGTTTTCACCATTGTTCCAAGAACGGATTTTGCCTTTTCCTTCACTATTTCTGTGACTGTTTGCCACGCCACCGAGAGGTCTGCTGTGTTCGCTGCGACTTGCTCCATGCAGTCACTCGCACTCAGTGCGTCCACGTACTGCCGCCTCACGGTGCTGTCATGCAGTCTCCCTATGGCAAGGGGGGTTCCTGCTTCTTCGACGCTCTGAACACTTTGAAGAATGAATCGAGTCGGAGATCGCTGATCACAAGTTTGTGATCACTGCACACCATGGTGCCACCATATGAGCGTGCTCGTCGGACAAGGGATTTGCAATGTTCCGGTACGATGATGTAGTCAATCATATTGTAGATAGGCTTAGTGCACGGTCCGTCTCTGACATATCCAGTCCACGTCGTTCTGTAGCGCTGTGAATAGCGAAAGAGTGTGTTCGCCAACACCAGACTCCTGGACGTCGCCCATTCAACCAGGGCCTCGCCATTTTCGTTCCGTTTGCCCTTAGCGTACTGACCAACACAGGGTGCCATCCCAGTTCCAACTTTACTGTTGAAGTCACCTGCGTACAGAACAATGGCTCGTTTCTTCACGCTGGTCCATGCACTCGACAGACTATCGTAAAATTGGTCTCGGATGTCTGGGTTTTTCTCCGCGAGAGGGGTTGTTGGGCCGTATGCAGAAATGATACGCACATCGAGAGTGTCGCGACCGTGGGCCCGAGGGAACTTGAAGTCCGCGAAGCCGACTCTGTCTGTTAACTTCTTATGATGTAGCAGGAATGGTTCGATTCTTGGAGAGATAACGAATCCAAGGCCGCCATGCTTTCCAGATTCTTGGCCGAAGCTGATCAAGCGGAAAGTTTTTTGGCCCGCGTGTATTTTCCTGTCGAATGCTTCGGTGGTCTTGAGCTCTTGAAGGCTGCAGAAGTCTACGCCATAGGCATCCATGTCAGTCGCCAGTTGCTGCTGCTTCACGTTCGACGTTAGGCTTCGAACATTGAACGTCGCTAATTTGAACAAATTCAATAACGATAAATTACGGCTGCTCGCCATATCCGCTGCTCAAGAACGTTGACAAGAGGAGAAAAAGGAGAGAGAAGAGAAGAGAGGACAGGGAGAGACTAGAAAGGAAAATAAGGGGAGAAAGAGGGTAGCTAGTAGAGAGGAAGAGTGGAGGAGAGGAAAAAATTGCGTGGCAGTCAGCCAAGCACCACAATACCTGATGTAAACACAGCCTAGTCATGTACAGTGCAGTATAGATTATTATCCATATAAAACCGCTCGGGGAGCGGTTCTGAAAAACCTTTACTGGTGCTGCCCCGTCGTAAAAGTAAGAAATTAGAACTGGAGCATTGTCCCCCCAAAAGCGAACAGATCCACCTAAATTGCGAATGACGGGACCCGAACGCACCAGTAGCACGAGGTCGGGAGGCCCGGGCACAGGATCACAGCAAAGAATCAATATTTAGTAAGGGAGTTCTCAGACTGCCGAAATGATCCTCGCCGCCAATGGAAACTGCTCAACAAACTCCTTGGTCGGAACACCACTCCAACACCTCTCAAAGCCGACGTTTCCAGCCTCACCAACTTCTTTGGATCGGTCGTCTCTGACCCAGAGCGACCTCCTTCCCTGCAAATCCCCCAAGGCCCCCGACAGCTCACCAGTTTCGCAAATTTCACCCCTGTCACTACCACTGAAGTCTGCAAGCTCCTCAAGAAGATCTCCCCTTTCAAATCCACCGGATCCGACGAACTCCCACCCCTTCCTCTGAAGATCTGTGCAGAAGAACTAGCCGGTCACCTCTGTCTCATTTTCAACGAATCACTCTCCCTCGGTTCCTTTCCAGACATATATAAAGTAGCGTCTGTATTCCCCCTCTTCAAGAAAGGCAATCCAGAATGTCCCTCTAACTATCGCCCCATATCTCTACTCCCCATCGTATCCAAGCTTCTAGAAAAGATCGTCCTTCATCAACTGCAGCGCTATATCAACACCCACCCAGAGCTCAACATTCTTCCTCCCCAACAGTTCGCCTACCGCTCTGATCATTCCACAGAGGATGCACTTTCACTGGCTATATCAAAGTGGCAACAACGCTTGGATGACGGTCAGAACACCGGAGTGTTATTCTTGGACATGAGCAAGGCGTTCGACCGGGTCAAGCACCAGCCACTCATCAACGAGCTCTACTCCTGCGGTATTTGTGGCACAGCACTGTCTTGGTTCGCCTCCTATCTAAGCGCTCGTCGACAGACAGTGACGAACCCCTCCACAAAAACATCCGGCGACTCCGTGACCTGTAGTCGAGGGGTACCTCAAGGCTCTGTCCTGGGCCCCGTTCTTTTCACAATCTATACAAGACACGTAACAGACGTCACACCAACTCACACATCTAACATACTCTACGCCGACGATATAGGACTCTACACATCGAGCAGCTGCATCAACACGATACAGGACCGACTATCAGAGAGCTTCGATGCGGTTAAATCACACCTCACGGAACTGGGCCTCCTACTGAACCCCGACAAAACTCAACTTTTAATCGTCCGCCGGAGGACAACCCCATTTCCACCTACCTTCACTGTCATCTGTGGTAACTTCCCAGTATCCCCTTCCCAGTGTGTCCGTTACCTTGGAGTGCTAGTCGACCAGCACCTTGCCTTCAAGGAGCAGGTCGGGAAAGTTGTTGCTGACGTCAACCGTAAGCTGGCCGCATTCCGCAGAATACGACATCACATCACCACCCAGGCACAACGTTCCTTTTACCTAAGCATTATCCAATCCACCATGGAGTACGCCAGCAACTGCTACGTTCACACGATATCAGCAACCCTATACAACACACTCATTCGATGCTTCAAACGTAGCCTCAGGATAACATTCGGCTACCCACCATGTCACCCAACTGCCACCATTTGTCAACGCCACAAAATTATTCCTGTCGCCATCCGTTATAACCTAAAGATATTTTGCCTTGTCTATAAATGTGTGCATGGCCGCCGCAGCCCTCTACTTGCCGAGCTTTTTGTACTTAGATCAAATAGCAACCATACCAATGCCTTGACCAGGGGACAGTCCGCCCTGGCTTTAGCCCTGCCTAATGCTTCGTCACGGTACGGTTTCTATGCTTTGCCTTACCTGGCTGCTGACAGGTGGAATTCGCTTCCAGCAGCATGCCGCCAGGCAGCCTCCTTTGCAATGTTCAACAGTACTCTTCGCAGCCTCTTTTGCAACACATAATGGCACAGTATGCAGCCACCGTTTTCTTTTTTCTTTACTCTATTTCACGCACTTACGGCTTTCTTCATTCAGCTCTATTTCACGCACTTACCTAGGGTACCCTGTAAAAAGACTCACAGTCTGTGGGGATTGCCCTAGTAAAATAATAAATACTACTACTACTACTACTACTACTACAGCAATTATCATAGGGTAACACCACCACTACTATAGTGCAGTACATTGCACATTGTATCAGTGGCAGTGTATTGCTAGTACACGTACAATTATCGACGACAATGGCCTATGGTCTGGACCAACGTCCCCATCTGCATCCACAGCTAGGAACCTCGTGCTACTGGTGCGTTCGGGTCCCGTCATTCGCAATTTAGGTGGATCTGTTCGCTTTTGGGGGGACAATGCTCCAGTTCTAATTTCTTACTTTTACGACGGGGCAGCACCAGTAAAGGTTTTTCAGAACCGCTCCCAGAGCGGTTTTTATATGGATAATTTCAGTTCTTTTTCCGTTCCCTCCCCACCCCAACCCCGAAGGTAAACACGATGAGCACGCACGCGATGTACTGTATGTAGCCATGAGACTGCAATAACACACTGATACATACCAGCCCTCCCCACCTCGCTACCCCACACACAGATACACAAACACGCAGGTGCACACGGCACACGCACATGGCCACGCACACATACGCACATGCACACGGCACACGCACGTGGCCACGCACACATACGCACATGCACACGACACAAACAGGAAATTCTTCATGTATAATGCCATGCAAAGCAGTGGCGACCGTACTTCAGGAAGTCAGTTGTGAAACAAAATAATTCAACTACAGTCAACTTCGCTAATAACGACTGCGGATATAACGACAATTCGCGAATAACGACAGAATTTCCATGCCCAGAGCAAAGTCCCATCCAACTGTAATACATAATAAAGGGTCTTATGTGGTAAAACACTTCACTTTATACTTGTACAATCATGCACACACTGTCGCGGACAGCTGGCCAGCAGCTGCCGCGACAACTTCAAGATGGGAGAGAGACCTGGTTCGTTGTCACTTCTTTCACCACATAAAGAACACTGCTTGGAGAGAGAAAACTATCGAGAGAAGGACACGAAGCACTACAACAGAGCGCTCCGAAAAAGGATTCGCTCGCACGGCAGCGTACGCATGCCGTGCCAGCGTACTGTGTGCAAAAATGTGAAACCAAAAATAGATTATCATGATTTTGCTTTTTTTTTTTTTGAACTCAAACCATGCCTCTTGTACGGGCAAAACATAAAATAAAGACAATCAATGATTAGATCGAGCGCACGCGGTGATGATCATGTACAATGTCATTAATGACACTTGACAGATAATAATAATAATGTAAGCCTCAAGCTGAGATTCTTGCTTCAGCAACAACAAGCGCTGCCGAGTCTGAGGCCATTGCTGGTAAGAATGCCTTGCGTGCACCACGCAAGCACATCAGCGCTGAACGGACCAGTGCAAAGCCAATCTGGCAGCGGATGGCAGCTAGGGTGATGCTGTATGGCTCCCCAGTCTTGGCAGCAAGGAGAGAGGCGATGCGTTTGTAGAGCGAAGCACCATGCTTTCCCATGCCTCCGGTGGTAGAGAAGATGGCGGAGACAAAGCTGGAATGCTCCACCTCCCTCAGGCGCTGCTCATACGCACGACGCTTAGCCTTTTCATGACGGACATAGGTAGCAGCAAGTGAGTTGGAACGGTTCGAAGACGCATGGGGGTTGAATACCCGTACATCAATGTAGGTGCGTTCGAACCGTCCTCCCCAAATGCCACTAGCCACGACGTCTAGGCGTGCCTGGTCGTCAGCAATAGCAGTGCGATAACGGAGTTGCTCTCCGGAGAGTAGCTGGAGGTGTGGCTCAACTGCCACCTGATGGGCCACCCGCCTGAGCAGACGAGCAGTGAGGTCCCTCACCTCGTTGTGACGAATGGACGGAAATCCACCCGTCGGACACGAGAGTGAGTGAGACACAGTGAACTGCTGCCCACACGCACACAGTGATGGTAGCCGTACCGGCAGCCAGTTGAAGCGAAGGCAAACAGCATCCCGAAACTCCGACTTCGTCAGGGTGAAGCCATGGCGTTGAAGGGGTCGGCACGTGAGCCAGCTTGAGGCACCCGGTTCCGAAGCCAGAGCGATCACTCGCTGCAGCTCTGAACTGGCGGAGGAAGAGAAGGCCTGGGCTGCTGCGCGAATTGACTCCCCGGCTGTCGCCATCACGCGCTTCTTGGCAGCGCGAACATCATGGATGGCCGTGCCAAGAACTGGATCTTGGGCGAGAACACGGCAGGTGAGGGAGGCAGTGATGTCAAGGGAGGACTGGTGCTGTTCGGCCCGGGACGACGGATGAGGTATGCCAAGGCCTCCAAAGCGACATGGCAATGCTATCAGGGTGCGCTCCTCAGCATTGACGGGGCAACCTAGGAGAGCAGGAATGAAGGTGTTGGTGATAGCAGCATCAAGCGGAGCTAGGTGCTCAGCCATACCAGGTTGTGCCCTACAGAGAAAAGTCCATTTGCTCTGCAGGCCGTACACATACGCTGAGTAGGCTGCTTGCGGCTCAGTGATAGCATACTGGCTAAGGCGGTGAACTTGTGCGCTCCACTCCTCAACCTTCTGCTGCAGGTAGCTGGTGACAAAGGCTGGCGTGCCGATTGCAGCGCCGAGGTATCTTGCACCATCGGGTTGGATGGTGACACCTGTGCCGTCGAAAATACGGACAGCCTCATCGAGGAACTGAGGTTTCACAACCAGGATGGATTTGGACGGGTTGGGAAAGTATCCGTACTGGGGGCCCTTTCCGACTAGCCGATCCCACCACTTGCGCACCCGCAGCAGCTTGCCACCCGACCCAGCGTCGTCAGCATACCAGGACTGTACCGCACCTTCAGTTGCCACAGACTTCATCAGCGGGGCGATGCCAATAGCATACATGGCCATTGCCACAGGGTCGCCTTGAGTTGTACCTTCCTCCGATAGGATCGTTTCACCACCAACAAATAGTTTTGCGGGCCGACGGTATGTGTTGACAACCAGATGGGCGAGAGACGGACACGCGTGCTGCACATTCCTAAGGCAAACTTCGCGGTTCAGGCAATTGAACGCATTGGATGCGTCGGCAAGCAAAAGACACTCTGTGGACGGATCATCAAACACACTCCCCATCGCATGGATGGCAGCTTCGATACCTCCGTCCTGGCCTGCACATAACTGAAGGCTTCCTGCAGCCTCCATGATTTCAGGGCGGATGACAGAGAGGATGGCCTTGCCCAGGATTCAGCGGAGAACCTCCCCAATGCCGATCGGTCTGACACCTGGGCTCTTGTCCAGAGGAATTAATCTGCAGGACGTGTAAGCTTCCAGTGCGGTAGGATCGACATACGTAGTTGCGAGGCGGCGCGCACATTGAGCCATAGCATCGCATAGCTGGTCAGATGCATCGGAGAAGCCGGTGCACATATGGCGCCACGTGTCCGCGTTCACTCCCGATGGGCCAGCACCTCCCTGCGTGTGTAGTGCGGCACGTCGGATGGAGGCTCTATTAAGAGCTTCGAACTGCACAGGATGAGGTGGTATGGGCGCTTGCCCGGGAATCAGTGCATCTGGGTTTGCTGGCTGGCCGATAGGGTGCTTGCTCTTGAGCACGTCACGAACAGTGCTGTCACCCACTCTGTCGTCCAGTTCCAATACATCATGATTTTGCTGCGTGCAAAAGCCAGCCAGTTTGGGAAGTGCATCGTACGCGCGTAGCGATCCCGCGATCGCGTATCGCGGCTGCAATGGAGCGCTGCCAGTGCGTGCATGCAAAAAAGGAAAATAAATAAATCAGAAAAATGCAGTTCAAATAAATCGACAGTTCGATCGAAGAGATCAAATAATTCCACACATGCAATTCATTTCAGAACAAGATTATAGAGCGAAGCTAGTCATGTGTCAAGCTACCTTACTACAAATACTTACTATACCTAGAACTTAGCTATGGGCAGCGGACCTGGACCCTATCGCTCCTGGAATATACCTTAGGTAAGAGTGCGACGTAAAGACAAATTGTAAATACTGTAAATTCAAATTGCACTCGTAACATGTATTCAAATATTGACAGTCCGGCATTCGCACATATTGCGACATCTTCGGGTATAACGACACTTCGTGAATAAGGACACTTTTCTGATGCCCCGCCGAGTGTCGTTATACGCGAAGTTGACTGTACAATGTGTAGACAAGCTGACGGCCAAAGCATAACATAGCAAACATGACATTTGCCCAAGGATTGCAGTTTGCAGACCACGGCATGGAAGCAGCGAATACAGAATGTAATCATACAAAGTGACAAGCAAAGAAGTGGCCACCATACACCAGAACCTTGCAGAAAGTCACATATCCAACAGATAGAGAAGTGAACAGCAATCTGGTACAGCCCACACAAGACAAAGGTGACCTGATACTAGTCCCAGGATCGCAAGTGGCAGATCCTTTTCAATGCATAACATGCAGGTGTACGTTACACGCATGGACAAAATCTGACCGTGTTGCCAGCACACAATGTCATCACAACTTACACACATGCACAGTAGAAGCACAATGAAAGCAATGGAAAAGTACGATGTGGTTGCTGAAGCATCTTCACACTTCAAATTCAGACTTCAATGTGGTCGTCACAGGATGATATACCTGCAAGATACAGGTGATGCAGAAAGAAAGCAGAAGGTCGTGAGGTAGGCTATGAGACACCACAAACGGGTCACCTACATGTATGTTCAGGGCTACAGTCCATTTCAAAACTATAGACGCGTACCTAGGCAAAAACTGTTATGCCAGCATCTATACCACATAAAATCTGTGATCACTTTGTGCATAAATTTTTCCAAATTGGGCGTCTGTTATCCAATCGTTTAGAAACTATATGAGAGTAATTGTGAAGCGATCCTGAGCAATATTCCGAAAACTATTCTCAAAAAGGTCCAGCCAAATTTGAAATATTTCAAAAACCCTACGCGTCTATAGATTTGAAATGGACTGTAGTGCACTCACACGCAAAATTATCATATTCGAGCATTTCCCAAACTGAGAAGTGCAATGAAATCCACTTGTATGCAGAGGAGCAATTTTGCAGTGTGATGCGTAATTTGACACGATCTGCGATGCTGCGTGCGATGCAAACTCGCGCAAAATATCATTCACGGAATGACTGCAAGAGGTCAGTGATGCGACAACGCCCTGCTGACATGTGTCTCAAAGCTCAATAAGAATGCGTTTGTCACCATGGCACTCGCATAGCCGGTACAACTGGTACAAATGTGCAAGCAATTCATGAATCTTTCGTCTCGCCTCCTCAGATAACCATTGCAAGGCTGTGACGACAACCTTCGGCCTGACAAGGTGCTTCCAGACAATCTTCGCACTGGTTGGTACACAGTTCACTATGATGTTTGTATTGTCAGCACACAAGTCATGCATGAGACGCGGGTTGCCGTCAATTGACAATGGAAGGTGGAGTATTTTATTCTTGGCACCTCACTCGCTTTGAATGCGGTCGACTGCCATGCTTTGTGTCTAGCTTGTAACATGTCTGGAAGGGTTCCACTTTTTGAATGAGTAATTTTTCGAATGAGTTTAGTCGCGACAAGCGCTGGGGTACAGGGTCAAGGTGCAAGTCATTGAGAACGCAAGATGGCGACATGCTGTCTTTCTTCACGTACAGTTTGCAAACCCTGCAAATGAACATGGCGTCTATAGCGTGCGACTGTACACCATTAACTATTGGCAAGATATATACACACACCTCAAAGGGGAAGTTAAGGCAAAAATTAAGATTTCACCAGTTGTAGTCTTCGGGGTGCTGAGTCGAATGGTCTTGGTCCGAGAAAGCTGAGACGCTCCCTTCCTACTTGAATCCCAATCGAACTCGCGCACTTCCACCGAAACTGGGTGACTGCGCCCTACTAGATGGGGATTTGTATGCAAAATGTCACTAAAAGCGCCATTTCGTTCTTATAAAAGCACGGATGACCGCGATTGGCCCACGTGTTGTACTCTTTTGGACGCTGAGTCGACTGGTTTTGGTCCGAAAAGGCTGCGATGCAGCGTTCCTCCTTTATTCCCAATCGAACATGGTTGAACAAGCGGTCACGTGCTCCTGGGTGCCCAAATCACCTGGTCACCACGCCAGCAGGCGACAACTTTCACACCAAGGTTCAACTCGAGTGGCAGGACTGCACCCAAAAAAGGTCAAACAGGCTAGTAAGTTGTACCCTGCAGGCACGGTGACCAGGTGACTGGCGTACGCAGGAGCACGTGACCGCTTGTTCAACCATGTTCGATTGGGAATAAAGGAGGAACGCTGCATCGCAGCCTTTTCGGACCAAAACCAGTCGACTCAGCGTCCAAAAGACTACAACATATGGGCCAATCGCGGTCATCCATGCTTTTATAAGAACGAAATGTCGCTTTTAGTGACATTTTGCATACAAATCCCCATCTAGTAGGGCGCAGTCACCCAGTTTCGGTGGAAGTGCGCGAGTTCGATTTGGATTCAAGTAGGAAGGGAGCGTCTCAGCTTCCTCGGACCAAGACCATTCGACTCAGCACCCCGAAGACTACAACTGGTGAAATTTTGAGTTTTGCCTTAACTTCCCCTTTAAACGTAACGAACTACAAGAATAGAGTGAGTACAATGCGCTGTCGACCTGATAACGTGTTGGAAGATAACAGGTATACCGTCCCACCTAACCGTACCCTTCATCATTCCTCATTCCCCATCGCGCGATACCATGGCACACACTGGCAACATATCAAGGGATGCCTTACCGTCGTCTAGAGGGGACGTCTTCGCAGCAATGTTTTTCGTCCTGTGCATTCAGTCCGCCGACGTGACAGAGTTTACGGGCCCGTTCCAGTTGCAGAAGACATTCGATTCATCAGGCCAGTGCAGCAACAGGTCCGTGGGCACACAGGGGCAGAGGAAAGACATTGTGAGTGGACAAGAAATATGCAGTGGCAAGTGCCATGAATGTCAAGTTCTCATTTCTAATTGAGCTATTACTTACATTACTGCCATTGCTCGCTCGTCCTGATTCCTCCTCGTTCGTCTGCGTCCACTTCTGCCGTTCTCCTCCCCGTCACGGCGTCAGGTCAGTGCATTCTCATTAATTTCTCAATGGCACTTTTCGGGACGGGGGTACCGGAAGGAGTTCGCACGATGCCTCCAAAGGCCTAGAGCGGACGTCTTTGCAGCAATATTTTTCGTCGGCGGACGGGAAAGCGTTTACGGGGCCGTTCTAGTTGCAGAAGACATCCATCAATGGCACTTTGCGGTACGGGGGTACCGGAAGGAGTTCGCACCATGCCTCCAAAGGCCTAGAACGGACGTCTCTGTAGCAATATTTTTCGTCCTGCGCATTCAGCCAGCCGACGCGACAGCGTTTACGGGGTCGTTCCGCTTGCAGAAGACATCCATCGATCAGCAATGGCACTTTGCGGTACGGGGTGCCGGAAGGAGTTCCCACGATGTCTCCAAAGGCCTAGAGCGGACGTCTTTGCAGCAATTCTTTTTGCCCTGCGCATTAAGTCCGCCTACGCGACAGCGTTTTTTAGGTGCAGAAGACGTCATCAATGGCACTTTGCGGTACGGGGTACGGAAAGGGGCCTCCTCGTTCGACTTCGTCGACCTCTAATAATTCTGCAGTTCTCCTTCCCGTCAGGGGTACCGAAAGGGGCCTCCTCGTTCGTCTTCGTCGACTTCTGCAGTTCTCAACTATTTCGCGTACGGGAAAGTCGTCGCGCGATAGCTGTACCGGAAGTACCATGTCTCCAAAGGCATAGAACGGACGTCTCTGCAGCAATATTTTTCGTCCTGCGCATTCAGCCCGCCGACGCGACAGCGTTTACGGGGTCGTTCCGCTTGCAGAAGACATCCATCGATCATCAATGCATTAATGGCACTTTGCGGTACGGGGGTGCCGGAAGGAGTTCCCACGATGTCTCCAAAGGCCTAGAGCGGACGTCTTTGCAGCTTTTTTGCCCTGCGCATTAAGTCCGCCTACGCGACAGCGTTTTTTAGGTGCAGAAGACATCATCAATGGCACTTTGCGGTACGGGGTACGGAAAGGGGCCTCCTCGTTCGACTTCGTTTTTTTTTTTTTTTCATGATAAATAAATACAGTATACTAGTAATACCCATATAAAAACCGCTCTGTGAGCGGTTCTGAAAAACCTCTACTGGTGCAGCCCCGTCGTAAAAGTAAGAAATTAGAACTGGCGCATTGTCCTCCCAAATGTGAACTGATCCACCTAAATCGCGATTGACGGGACCCGAACGCACCAGTAGCACGAGGTTCCTACCTGTGGATGCAGCTGAGCTGGGGACGCTGGTCCATAGCCAAAGCCAAAGCGGCAAAGGTGGGCTTCGGGGTAGATGAGTGTTGTATGGTAACTTGATCAGCGCCGACGCCGGCTGTGATCCTGTTCCCTCCCGACCTCGTGCTACTGGTGCGTTCGGGTCCCGTCAATCGCGATTTAGGTGGATCAGTTCACATTTGGGAGGACAATGCGCCAGTTCTAATTTCTTACTTTTACGACGGGGCTGCACCAGTAGAGGTTTTTCAGAACCGCTCACAGAGCGGTTTTTATATGGGTAATTTCAGTTCTTTTTCTGTTCCCTCCCCCTCCCTAGCCCAGCTCCGAAGATAAACATGGTGAGCACGCGCGCGATGCACTGTATGTAGCCATGCGACTGCAGTAGCACACTGATACATTCCAGCCCTCCCCACCTCGCTACCCCGCACACAGACACCTTGTGACAAACACGCACATGCACATGGCACACACACACACATGGGCGCGCACACACATACATACACACACACACGACCCAAACAGGAAATTCTTGATTGTATAATGCCATGCAAAGCAGTGGCCACCATACTTCAGGAAGTCAGTTGTGAAACAAAAATAATTCAACTACAATGTGTAGGTAAGCTAGCGGCCAAAGCACAACATTGCAAACCGTGATGATATTTGCCTAAGGATTGCAGTTTGCAGACCACACCATGGAAGCAGTGAATACAGAATTATTGTAATGTCATACAAAGACAAGCAAAGAAGTGGCCACCACACACCAGAAACTTGCAGAAAGTCACACATCCAACAGATAGAGAAGTGAACAGCATCTGGTACAGCCCACACAAAACCAAGCTGACCTGATACTCGTCCGAAGATCGTAAGTGGCAAATCCTTTTCAACGATAGCATGCAGTGTACGTTACACGCATGGACAAAATCTGACCGTGTCACCGGCATACATTGTCATCACATGCATACCCCACAGGTTACACACATGCACAGTAGAAGCACAATAAAAGCAATGGAAAAATATGAAGGGGTTGCTGAAGCATCTTCACACTTCAATTTCAGACTTCGATGTGGTCGTCACGGGGTGATATACCTGCAAGATACAAGTGATACAGGAAGAAAGCATAAGGTCGTGAGGTAGGCTATGAGAAACCACAAATGGGTCCCCTACATGTATGTTCAGGGCTGGTGTACACACACACGCAGAATTATCATAATCGAGAATTTCCCAAACTACAGAAGAGCAATGAAATCCATTTGCATGCACAGGAGCAATTTTGCAGTATGATGCGCAGCTCGGGAATACACCTGTTGGCAATGGATTACATTCCCATTGGAATTCCCATTCACGTGGGATTCACAGAAGCAATTTGGCAGTGTACTGCGCAATGCGACACGACCTGCGATTCTGCGTGCGATGCGAACTCGCACAAAATACCATTCACAGAATCAGGACAAGACGTCAGCGATGCAACAGCGCCTTGCTGACGTGCCTCAAGTCAAAGCTCAATGAGAATGCGTTTGTCGGTTACAACTAGTACAAATGTACAAGCAATTTCTGAAAATGCTCCTGTGAATCCTGCTTTAAGCAGTGCAGGAATGTCCCTCCTCCGCTCCCCCCCCCCCCTCCACACCCTCAGGGAACTTGACAAGGAAGGGTGGTCTTCGCGGTTCCCAACATCTATTTGCAGTTTCTGGTCTCCACTATGTCTTTTCAATGGGGATTTGTACGTACCATAAAAGCAAGCCTAAAAAATGAACAGCACATTTGCCGTTCCCGCACTGGGGAGGATGCGTTCCACAGCTATCCTGACAAGATATTCCGAGAAGCGGTGCTGAGTGCAATGCATTGTGAAACTGAAAAAGCTGACCAAGCCGCGGCATATAACGTCTAAACTTCAATTGTAGTTCGCCAGCTGACTACTCTCAAACTCCATGTAGGTTGGAGTACAGCTGGCTTAGAAGTTGACAACAACGGCGCACGCACATAAGCAATGGCCACCTTACCTGTACTGTAGCAGTACTTCCGAGTTCCCGTATGGGAGTTCCCTCACTGTGTGTGCAATAGCAGCCTCATCGGACCAGTTCAATGCGACGCGGACAGTCCGACACTGAGGAGGACATTGAAGAAGTGAGAGACAGGAAGAATGGTTGATTTACAATTCAACTAGCAAGGCTGCACACCCACGAAGTTCCACTCACCATTGTGCCGTCCTTCTTGGAATGCAGAAATAACGCTTCCTCTCGAGAACGCAGCCTGTGACAGAGAAAAAGGAAGGAGCATCGCCATCGGCATTGGTCCTCTGCTATCACCGATTGCCGAGTTGCACAGTTCACTCTAACAAGACTGAGGATGTTCAAGAACTCCCCATCCATACCATTATTGGAGTAAGAGGAAAGGTCAGATTGCCTAGTTCCTAGGGCCTAGCATTCCTGGATGCCAGGATGTGCTGCCCCCGCCGCCGCCCCCCCCCCTTCTACTGCCTGGAAAGGGCAACATATGTGACAGCGTTCACCAGTACAGTCGGAGGAGAACATGGGAGAAGGCAAAAAAGGGCAACACACATGAATCCCTTATAAACAAGCAGTGGCAACTCTAGCACCAGCAATGTTGGACTTACATCCCAGCCATTGCCGCCGGATTCAGCGGCTTCTTCTTCTTCGTCTCCCATCTTGGAAGCACTCCTTACCGTAAGTTCAGTCCTGGGATCGGGAGTACAGTCGGAGGAGGACGTCGGAAAAGGCAAAAAGGCAACACACATGATTCCCTTATAAGCAAGCAGTGGCAACTCTGGCACCAGCAATGTTGGACTTACATCCCAGCCATTGACGCCGGATTCCCACGCTTCCTCTTCGTCGTCTTCCAGTTCCCAGGTTCCATCTCGCAAATACTCCTTCCCGTAAGTAAGTGCAGTCCTGGCCTGGGTGGATGCGCAGTACATTGACGATGGCGGAGATGGAGCAGGTCAGAGAGCCCTATAGCCTTATAGGGGTCCCGAGAGCAGATTGTGGCCAAATTCGGGACGATGCCGGACGCCAGTCAGTATGAAGTAGCGAATTGCGGACCGCCACGTAGATTGGGGTCGCGGGGTCATAATCCACGGGCACTACTCGTACGTTGCTCCAAAAAAGGGCACTGCACTGTTCCACAGTTGCTGTTAGCGGTCGCCAAAGGCACTTGGTAGGCCGGTAATTGGGTCACGTGTCAACAAAGTGTCAACAACGTGTCAACAACGTGTCGACCACGTGTCTTTAGCGGTACACTAATTTTGGTGTCCCCAAACTGAAAAAACATCGAGCACCAGTACGAGGTGATTCGTAATTTTTTAACATTGAGTCATTTCTTAACAAATCGGTAAAATATCTCATTGCAAGCACCTGCAAAAAGTCACGTCAAATTTCTTTTTGCCATTGCCATTGCCAATGTTCTGTCAAGTTCGCCTCCAAAATTGAGACTGATATTCCTTCAGGAAGTGACATTGCAAGAGCTTTCAGTCTGCATGTGCGCGATGTTTACGGTAAAATAGAGTATAAGAGAGTCATAGCCGCTGGTTTCAACCTCGAGTGACAACATATTTAGCTGAATAGGAAGCATATGATAGCTACATACTGGAAACGACGCCTGGGAAGGAGGAATGTCGGTGTGTTGGCCCTTGTAATGGCCAAACATTGGCAATCACTGAATTTGATAACAGATGTTGATCACAATTACACATGAAATCAGGGTGATACACCTATTGCTATGTAAGCTTGAATGGCTTGTATTTGGATGAACATGATCTTGATCCAGTCTTGCTGGACCATCCTGAAGACGTAGGGTCTCCTTCTATTGAAAACTGACTTGAAATTGTGCTGCTAAGGCCTATTTTACCACGATGTTAAGAAATGACCACAACAAATAATATGCGGAAAAATTGCCATTTTTCAACTGCCACCTGCTTCCCAACACCAAGGATTATGTGAATGAGAATCCCAACATTGCAATCCAAGGACATCAGTATTACATTTTTAGAGGATGAAATGGAAAGATTCACACCTCGAACCCTACGGAAGGCTTTTTTACTTTCGTGTTAAATAATGACGAATCACCTCGTATGGAAAGGCTTTAGACAGAAAGCCTTTCCAATCAATCAGTAAAATCAAGAGTACATAACCCCCCAGAGTGTGCAACTCCACTATGGGTGCTGTCCCGACAGAATTTCAAGTTGACGTCATTTTGATGATGCAATGCGCACTGTACACGGATTATCAGACGAATCCGGAACCTGTGGTTGACCGAAGCCGATCGATCCTGTACAAATTATTGGAAAGAAAAACGTGTGATGCGTTGACACCCGTACACATGTTGTAAATCACTGGTGCAAGGAGCATTGCGTCATAAATAATGACGTCAACTTGAAATTCTGTCGGGACAGCAGGGTATGTGGGAGTTGCACACTCTGGGGGGTTATGTACTCTTGGTAAAATCCAAAGAAACCGCTAGAAGCAGTATGCGTAGTAGTCTACGGCCAAGATACCAGAAACCGTATCAAACTCAGCACGGGGTTCGAGGTACTAAAACGATTACCAAATTAAGTCGTCGACCTCTAATAATTCTGCAGTTCTCCTTCCCGTCAGGGGTACCGAAACTGCGAAAGGGGCCTCCTCGTTCGTCTTCGTCGACTTCTGCAGTTCTCAACTATTTCGCGTCACAGGAAAGTCGTCGCGCGATAGCTTTCTCGTACGCGACATCGACGTTTAGCGAGTGGCATTGGCACAAATAATAATTAGACCGCTGACGTGGTCACGTGTCAACAAAGTATCAACAAAGTGTCGACAAAGTATCGACCAAGTGTATAGCGCTAGCGGTACACTCAGCGGTACACTAATTCTCGAAAGGCACTCACTCGAGCTTGTCACCGGTACGCGGTTGACACCGCGTACGGTACCCAGTGCAGTTCGTAAAAAATAATGGAAAAAAGATTCGAATTCGCGAAAGAGGAAATGAATGCGAGAAAATAATGACAATCAGCAAACTGAACAGGCCCTGAGGATGTATGCGGTGGACATTTCAACGTGACAGGCAGGGAGTCGTAAAGAGGTATTTTACGACTCCCTGGTGACAGGCAGCAGTGGTTAGGTGCTAGCTGCTAAGCATGCTGCAGCCTCTGCCGTTCAATGGTCTCGCAGGGAACTTTGCGGGGTGAGACAGACTGAGAGCCTGGGCTTTGTTGCACTACAAAAACTTGAAAACCTCGCCGTCGACTGGGCCATGGTTTGCAGATCGTCAGCAGGCATTATTAATTTTGACCTCAGCCTGTCACTGAATCAGTGACTTGTGTGTCGGATCCGCGTAAACCCACTAAAGGTGCAGCACTGACGATGTGTGTGTGTGTGGATGGCACACTTACTTGCTAGCTCTACTAGTCTGCCACTGTGCTGTGCAGCTGAACCTTGGGCTCGGAGCTGAACTGAGTGCGTGGAGCTGGGCTGTGGAGCTGAACCCTGGAGCTGTGCTGAGGAGCTGTACTGTGTTGTGGAGCTGCACTGAGTGTGTGGAACTGAACTGAGTCTGTGTTGCTGAGCTGTGGTGCTGAACTGTGTACTATGATCCATACTTTTACAAAGCGCCGAAGTCTCTCGCGCGTTTGGATTATTGTGTTGTCGTTGGCAAGTGCCTCGGCTGTGTTTCTCCTCAGTGGCGGTAACTTGCCTGATGCACACTTTACAGTAAGGACCATTTCAAACCGAGCAAGCTTGCAGAATGGCTTGCCACCCTTGCTGAAGCGAAGAGACATGGATGCCGCGGGTAGGGACATAGCGGACGCCGCAGGGGAAAATGGTCATCACAGACTGAGTGGCACCAGGGTACAGCGGAACAAACCGTCAGTCGGCCAATACTCAAATGAAACAGAACTGGCCAAGGTGTCGCAAGTGTGGGGAGAAGATGGTGCTGCTTACGCTTGGCCTCGGTCTGTCAGAATCTACAGCCAGTGCCGGCACCCGGGAGAGGTAAGGATCTGCAGCAAGCCACGCAAACAGTTTGTCATCCTGCTGTGGGACGAGGAGTTCTGGAATACACGCAGCGCCCTGCCCTTCGTCATTCATCCCCCTAAAGACGGCCTGCTGCATTTCGGCTGTTGTGATGGTATGGACATGGTATATACTGCTGACAAAGCCATGTTGTCCACGGCAGACATTGTGGACTTTCACCCGAAATACCGCCAGCCTATGCCAATGAGAGGTCACAAGCACCAAGCGTTCATGATGAGCAGTGGAGAGCCGCCGTACGTTGCTGCAAAGTACTCGGTGCCGATGGAAGAGATCAACTTGCTGAGGACATTTTCGCGCAGTAGTGACATTGCGCAATCTCTCACGCACCCGGGCGAATGCTTCTGCGAGAAGTTCCTCCAGCCACTGAAAGTTCCTTACCGTGAACGGCAGCGCGTGCCTGTGTCAGTTTTGGTTAGCAACTGCAAGTCGTACGGCGGCCGCAGCCAGCTACTGCAATACTTGATGAGCAAGGTGGAAGTGCACAGCATGGGCAGGTGCTTTCACAATCACGCAATGCCACCTGGACAAGACACTGACACCGTACTGGAGAAGTACCTGTTCAACTTCGCCGCGGAGAATGCTGTCTGCGTGGACTACATTACCGAGAAGTTTCACCGGGCACTGAAAGTCGGCACTGTTCCGATCGTGCTGAGTCAAGATCACATGCCCGGGTACGAGTTTGTCGCGCCGACCGAAGACTCTTACGTCGACCTGTCTCGCTACGCTAGCATTGACGAAGCTGCTGAATTCATCAGAATGACGTCGTCGTCAGAGGAGGCGTACCACCGACATCACACGTACCGCGGTAAGATGGCAAACAGTACTGTGTTATCGCACACGTTCAGAACTAAGCTGTGTGCCGAGAAAGAGGACGATCTGGGGGAGTGGTGCGACATTGCCAGTCGCATGGAGACACCGAAAGGACGAGAGCAGGTCCTGCAGAAGACGTATTTTAACTACCGTGACACGATAGCACGCCAGTGTGCTTCTCGTGACTCCATGGCACGCAATGTCCCAAGCATGGGCATCGGTCTCCTGCACTGTGCTGTCGTTGCTCTTCTAGGTTTAGGTATTATGTTGCATCAGTATAGAACGTCTATCCGAGGGAAGATCCGCGGCTACCTTCGTGAAATTGGTCTGTATTTGGTTAGGACTTACACGCCGAAATGAGCATCCGTACGGTCAGAAGCGAAGAAGTGGATGAAAACCTGAGCGTTCGACTTTTTCTGTATTATTGTCTGTCGTGGCCAATTCCTCGAATACACCATAAAGCTGGTGCGAGTGATACTATCATAGGGGTTAGGTAGCATAGCGTGTACCGCCGGTCTGTGCGGCAGAACTAGCAGGTGCGTTTGTCGTACTCTTTAGCAACTCGAATTACCCTCGAGTGGGTCTATTGTTATTAGGCAATTGTCTGTTATAGTCACCACTGTAAATATAAATCCAAATCCAAAAATCCAACCTCTGCACGGTTCTACTGAACATAACCATGGCAACAGTGCATGCATGTGCATCACTAGAATGAAGTGTGGCGATTCGAGTGCCATAGCTTTCATTCCGATTTCAGTGCCATTTTTAAAACGTTTTTAGTTTTGACATTTGTGTGTACGTGTGTGTGTGCAGCATTGTTTTGAGTTTTCCCATACAAGAGGCGATGATTAGTTGAAAAAAGAATCGAGTACAGTAGCATAGTTTGATTCACTAGTTGAGGTAATCGAAAAGGGGAAAAGGAAAGAGAAATCATAGTTGGTTTGCGCACTGGAGATGTGTTAGAGCTAGGTCTCAGGTCGCTGAATGTCTCAGTAGCTTGTGAGTTTTGTGCCCTATTATCACACTTTCTGACCGTTTATCATGTTACAGTCGTGGATAGTTGCTGCAAAACGCGTTCTCATGTGTTTTCTTCTCTTTTTTACATTTATTACTGGCTCAGTATCCGAGTTAAAACCCTAGTCATCATGCGAATTCGTGTACCCTAGTCGTCATGCCAATTATTTGAGTACAATACGACTCGTACATTGAATTTCCTAGATTTAAAAAAAGAAAAAGAAAATAAATGGACATGAGAAACGTATTCACGAGTTGCCATTAGTCGCGAAGTTTTAAAGTGTGAAGTCAAGTGGTCACTTGATCTGAAGATAGTACGGATGATTAGCAAGACGATATTCGCGTTCGTGTTCGTGAACATTTTTCGGTTCGCGAACTGGATTGCGAACTTTCGTATTTTTCATTCGGAAAGTAGTCGAAACACGAATCGCGAATTCGTGTCAGGAGGGTCATAATATTTACTACACTGTACTGTCTGTACACAATGGACGACGTGTCAGCGGCATGCATGTGCGAATTCTGTTGGCTAATCCTTCTCATAGCGCGAGTTCCATCACTGAGTTCGACTTTCCTCGGAGTCCGAACACGAACGTGAATTTCGCCTTGCTAATCCTCCGTAGTGTTCGTAGTCGTGAGCTGTATGATTATGAGATGTTGTTATTCGCCAGGCCTGCACTTCTGCTGTATATGCCTGGTACCAAGAGTATAATATTACAAGCCCCCTGATATACATGTACTCCCGGCGCTGGTACTGGTACTTCAAGTATGTGCAGACGTTACTCATGTACATGGACAAAGAAGCTTCTACGTACTTCTGCAAGACAAAACCTGAACCGCTACTCAAGCCGAAATAGTGCACACATATTATTATCTGAGGTCAAATAACTGGCATAGCAGAGTGCTAAGTCTTTAGAGAAAATAGAGTGCACTGCATTCGGGTGAGCTGTGCACTGCATTCGGGTGAGCTGTGCACTGCATTCGGGTGAGCTGTGCACTGCATTCGGGTGAGCTGTGCACTGCATTCGGGTGAGCTGTGCACTAACAAAACCGCTAGCCCGGCCCGGCCTGATCCACACTTGGAAGCCATGCAGTGATACCCCAAATGCGCATGCAATTGCCAGTTATGGCTTTACCTTGTATCTAGTCAGGCCTGTGTACTGGTACCTGTGCGAGCTGAGATCAAACCAGGGAGTCGTGCCCAAACAGTTTGGGTACGACTCCCTGGTTCAGACCGTCCACAACTGGCACAAGGCAACCCGTAGCGCAGTTCTCGTGTGAATGGTCGAAAAAGCAGAGCAGATTGCGTGGACACAACATTGAACAAGAGTACACAAAATATACTTCAACTTCTTCTTCTTCAAGTACACTGTACTCTTGACATGGAATGTAACAGTAACAAACAATATCGTTAGAAGAATTATGTAATAAAAGACAAGCCAAGAATGAGTGTTATGTTTGAAGGATTTAGTTTGTTGGAAGGATTTATAATGGAAGTGTGTTGAATAATTGTTATACAGGAAAAACTGGCTCTCTGCAGATGAAGTCTGTGATGTACAGTGTATTGTGGTAGTGCGTACTGCGTAGTGTGTTGTGCTACAGCTCTCTCAAGGACGGAATGTATGTGGTAGCTAAGACTGGCATTAGAACAACACAACCAGGCAATTTCGAGTATTGCTTTTTTCTCACACGCACACACATTCACACTTACATGCCCAGTATTCACTATTCTCATCAATGATGATGTCATGACAGTCAAGCTGATGACATCATGGGAAACAGAAATGATGTCATATCTTCCTGAACTGCTTGGGTAGCAAGAGTTCTCGTGGCACGTCAGGCACGTAACCAGCCAGAACAGGGAAGTCGCGTTTCTCCTCAACACCAGGTATCTGTCCAGTCTCCTGCGCCTGCTTCCAGTCTTCACCTTTCCACACCTTGACAACATTACCACAGGTAGATAGTAGACAGCATTGCTTGGGATGGTAGCTGAGAGATTCAACTGCCACTGTGTCATCTCCAGTCGACGGCGCTAGCGTGTGCACAATTTTTCCCTGTGTGGTACAAGAAGAAAACAGCGGCGTACACACAAAACACACACACACACACACACACACACACACACACACACACACACAATCACACAATTTCCAGAAAACATTCGCTGCGTTCAGTCCTCTGTCAATTTCCATATTGCTCTAAAGGCTCATTACTAACAGCAAGAGTAGATAAACAAGAGTGTGCAACTCGCGGATGGGTAGGCCCACGGCGGAATTTTTTGTTGACATAATCTTTTCGACAACGCATGAGCTGCGAGTCTTTCGGAAAGTCTTCCCTCGTGCTCTTGGCCGGCTTTACACTACAAGGTCGGTACCCAGCACGTGCTCTCACACTGCTCTGCGGCGAAATGCTCGTTCTTCTGATAAAAGGTGACGTCAACAAAAAATTCCGCCGTGGGCGGGGGTATCTGCAGATTGTGCAGGAGAGATCCGGAGTTGCACACTCTTGTTTATCTACTCTTGCTAACAGCATAGATATTCTCTGACTGGAATTCCGAACTTTTCCGTTTGAGAAGTTTTTCTTGAAATTAATCCTTGCCGGTTTTTTAAATCTGCACTGTAGCCTTTACATCATTCACACGCGTGTGTACACACACACACACACACACACACACACACACACACACACACACACACACACACACACACACACACACACACACACACACACACACATATACACACACACACACACATACACACACACACACACACACACACACACACACACACACACACACACACACGTGAGATCACAAGTTCATTTGATATTCTTTCACCGGTTAGCTGCTACTACTATTGTTCATTGTGTGTTGCTCCCTGCATGGGAGCTCGCGGTTTTCCTGCCGACTTGAAGCAACACACAATTCCCCAAGTTCCCAGAGCTTTGTCAACTATGAAGAGTATAGCCCACACGCTCTCTTCCATTAACACTGCAATATTTCAACTCATTTCACAATAATCATTCCAACGTTCCAGAAAATTGCCTTCATCAGGTTCGCAATGATGTGCAAGCTCCCAAACCAGCATTGATAAAGGCCAACTCACCTGTCAGTAAGAGGGTGTGAGAAGCAGCGCGAAAAAGAGTTCAGCTAATAGCGCTAACATTAACTATCAGTGGAGGCGAAATGTTGGAATGATTATTGTGAAATGAGTTGAACTATTTCACTGTTTATGACACTGCAGGAAGCCTCCCCACTTTTACTTTCTCAACTATGTTTACCAAATCCACTATCTTTTCTGCATATTCGTATTGGCTCAAGCTGCCCAAGGAAATGAAGACAATATCCCATGTTAGACAGTTCAAAGACCATGTTAAATGTCATGCCAAGTTTTAGGCTCACTCGCCTCTTTAGCTAGCTTATCTCACCACTATTCACCATGGTCAACATAGTGATAAATTTCACCCCTCTGATGCGTTCTGTTCTTCCGATTATTATTATTATTATTATTGTATTATTATTAAGTTGATTGTTCCAACTAGGAACACACGCTTCTTGCCGAACTTGACACTTGACTGACTCACGACTGCCATCCGGAGCACACGAGGAGCACGTCGCACCTTCCACTCGGCAAACCTGCAAGAAAGCACCACTCCCTGCTCAATACACGGAAGGTGCGACGTGCTCCTCGTGTGCTCCGGATGGCAGTCGTGAGTCAGTCAAGTGTAAGTTCGGCAAGAAGCGTGTGTTCCTAGTTGGAACAATCAACTTCATGACTATTACCGCCGAAGTCGCAACTTCTAAGTTCGTATTGTTGTCCCTCACGCGGACGTGCGACTAGTTGTTGGAGGTGACAGCGTTGTGAATAGCTATACTGGCTCTCAACGTCTGTTTATCACAACTCCATGAGCGACTCTGACTCACGCTGCTACCTGGAGCTTCACGAGGTGTTTGTCGCGCTGGAAACAAAGCGTCTCTGTAAGTTTGTATCCCTGGTGATGGTTTGGCCTGGAGAGCAGTATATAAGTGGTGCTTTTCAGGCACAATCTTCCTCAGCCTACTCAAGCTCAACTGATGAGGGGTGAATTCCCCGAAACACCGTGTATTGAGCAGGGAGTGGTGCTTTCTTGCAGGTTTGCCGAGTGGAAGGTGCGACGTGCTCCTCGTGTGCTCCGGATGGCAGTCGTGAGTCAGTCAAGTGTCAAGTTCGGCAAGAAGCGTGTGTTCCTAGTTGGAACAATCAACTTCATGACTATTACCGCCGAAGTCGCAACTTCTAAGTTTGTATTATTATTATTATTAATATGGTTTTTTCCTTTTTCCTTTCTTTTCCCTTTTCTTGCCATGGCTGGCTAACGCCCCCTCCTTTGCATTGGCTTCTGCCATTGGACGGTGAAATAAAATAAGTGTCGCCGAAGTCGCATCAACCTCTTCTTTACTATTGTCAGTGTGAACTATATTGTAAAGTCTTCTAGTTCTACTTTCTGATGTCCTTGACATCACAATGGGCAGAAGTCGTCAACAATTGACAATTTCTCACCTTTCTGACCATTCACAGAACCAGGACTAACAGTGAGCATCCTGATTTCCCTCAAAATAGCTGTGCAACAGGCCATGTAGAGTCTTTACACACCAGTATAACCAGTGCATTAACTACACCACCGCCACCGGTACATTGACTACGGGTCAGTAGGCATTGTGTAAGTGCATCGTTGTTTCACAAACCCTAACACTAGGTGGAGTCTCCTCACCGGAGGTAGAGGCGACGGTTTCAAATCGGACATTGGTTGCAAACCGGAACGAACTCAATATTCACTTTCTCTCTTGGTATTTTGATTAGAAAACATACGTCACAGTCAGACTACGATGCATCGATGTGTTATACTCCGAGCCGAAAATTTCATGGCTCTGCGATGACCAGAAGCGTCATACCAAGCAGGTGAGTTTTTGACATGTTGCTTCGCACTGCGACTTGAGTTTTACGGCTTTCGAAAAATCATCTTCTTGTCGCAGGTAAACAGCGGCTCGCCTCTCGCCAATAAAGCACCGCATACCGATCAAAACTAAGGGAAGCACACACAAGGCTTATTGTTACTCTGTACTGGCCGCCGTGGAGCGATAGCAATTACCTAATTTCAGACCCAGAGTGAATTGGAGGTGCACTCTAAAACCTGTCCGGTTTGGAGCCACCTCTGATTTGAAGCGAAAAAATGGGCAACTTGGAGGCAATGGGTCAACACAAAGGAGTGGCTCAGTTCGATTGACTCTGGCCTCAGAGTAAACTTCACCATGCCAGTTTTCCTCCACAAACATATTTCGAGTGAACAATCAATGCTGATGATCGGTTTGGGTCTATACAAATTTGGCTGTCAAGCCGTTCCGGTATCGAACCGTCGTCTCTACTATAGTGCGTTTCAAAAGTATAGACCTCTAGACTTTTTCAAATAATTCAAATTTGGTGGGAACGTTTTCAGAAATTTCTTCTGAATATTGCTCAGGCAGCCCCCGCAATTTTTCTCCTAAAAATTTCAAGCGACTGGATAACAAACGCCCAGTTTCGGAAATGTTATGCACAAAGTGATCACAGATTTTACGTGGTGTAGCTGCTGGCCTAACGTTTTTTGAAACCAGAGGTCTGGACTTTTGAAAGCACTATACTAGTGTTTTACTTCCGTTTACCTATTTCATTTGACTGGATAGATTGCTGCTTCTCACCACAGTAGGTCTGTTCGTAGTATGCTTTTGAGTTTTGAGATTTTCTTTTTAAAGAATTTTGAGTTGAAAGTTTGTTGAACACTTGGGAAAAAATTATTGTGTGTATTTTGCTGGTAAAAGAGTCTCCAAGACTAGTAGCGTTTGAACACACCAGAAATTGCAGTGCATACCTGCTCCACCTCACTGTACGTTTCTTACCTATCGTAATCATGGCCCCAGGTTTAAATATTGATTGATTTTATCATTCATAAGCTTCAAGGAGTTGAATTGCCATAATACAATAAGTAGATTGTTTGTTGATTGACACAATTTCACAGCATTTTTAACACTACCATGCAAAGCAAAAAAAAGAAGAAAAAAAAGAAAAAAAACCATTAGGTTGATGTTCTCAAGACAATGACCATCTCTGGAGTTATCGCCTATCGGAGATTGTCTGCTGCTGCTGTTGCTGTCAAGTCACTGCGCCTAGTACTGTGCTACTGTCGAGTCACTGCTTGTCTTACTCTGCTGCTGGGACTCTGTGTCAGAGTTAACCCGACAGCCTCAAGCTCTGCTCGTATTTGCTGATACCCATTACAAACATCAAGACCATCTTCATCTTCAGCATTATTCGGAGCGCATGGCGACGATTTCTTGACTGGTGTTGTATGTGTTGTCTATCCCATGATCTGGATCAAGAGAACGGCTCTGAAGATGACGAGTTAAGAGAGCTGGACTATGTAGTATGTGGCACTCTGCTCTTGTCAAAGTCCCTATATGTATTGCTCAGCTGCTGAGACTCTGTGTCAAGGCTAACACGACAGCCTCAACTCTTCTCTTATTTGCTGATACCCATTACAAACATCAAGACCATGGCCATCTTCACAAGTATTCGGAGCGCATGGCGACGCCTTCTTGACTGGTGTTGTACGTATTGTCAGTCCAATGATCTGGAGCAAGAGAAAGGCTCTGAAGATGACAAGTTAAGAGAGCTGGGCTATGTACTTCAAGTAGCTCCCATTCAGCCCACTCAGCCCATTCAGCCAGGTCAGCCCACTCAGCCCATTCAGCCAGGTCAACCCATTCAGCTAGGTCAGCCAGGTCAGCCCACTCAGCCCATTCAGCCAAGTCAACCCATTCAGCCAGGTCAGCCAGGTCAGCCCATTCAGCCAGGTCAGCCCACTCAGCCAGGTCAGGCCATTCAGCCAGGTCAGGCCATTCAGCCAGGTCAGCTCACTCAGCCAGGTCAGCCCATTCAGCCAGGTCAGCTCACTCAGCCAGGTCAGACCATTCAGCCAGGTCAGCCCACTCCGCCAGGTCAGACCATTCAGCCAGGTCAGACCATTCAGCCAGGTCAGACCATTCAGCCAGGTCAGACCACTCAGCCAGGTCAGCCCACTCAGCCCATTCAGCTAAGTCAACCCATTCAGCCAGGTCAGCCCATTCAGCCAGGTCAGCCCACTCCGCCAGGTCAACCCATTCAGCCAGGTCAGCCCACTCAGCCCATTCAGCCAAGTCAACCCATTCAGCCAGGTCAGCCCATTCAGCCAGGTCAGCCCACTCCGCCAGGTCAGCCCACTCAGCCAGGTCAGCCCACTCAGCCAGGTCAGCTCACTCAACCCACATTGACATCATATAGCAGTACAGCCCGGAGTGGTAATGAGAACAGACGAACAGACGAAGGAGAATCTGGTGCAGCCACACAGGCAGTGTCAGGCACTGCACTACAAGTGTCCCCCCTTTTTCTTCTTCTTCTTCTTCTTCTTCTTTTTTTTTCTTTCTTGCCCACATGGTACGGGCAGAGAGCAACTAAGACCACGTGATCGTGATATCACAGGGGTTGCTAACTTGCTATCCATTTGTGGTCAATTGACAGGGTACAGGTTCTAACCAGGAAAAATTGTAGGGGGAACAAACAGATCACCCATTTTTACAAAAATGTTATTGTTCCACTATTGCCTTACTACAAAAAAATGCAACGTACGGGTGCAGTTGTGGCCGCATTTTCGCTGTGTGAACTAAAAAAAAACACAAGAAGGAGAAGGGTGGTGCTGCCCCTCCCCCACCCCCACCCCATTGGCTAGAACCCTGGTTTGGTGTCTGCTCCAGAGCCAGGTCGGTGATCTGGTTGGGGGCAACTTGGACCCGCTTGGGGGTAACTTGGACCCGCTTGGGAAAAGAACACCAGGTCACTTGTGACCCGGATGGGATTCAATGATGTACAATACCCAATAGGAAAAGACTAAGTTGTGCAAGGTTCATGACTGTGTACACGGTTGGTTGGAAATCCTCTATAGCAGAAACTGTGGTTGCCGGTTCTCCAGCTCAGTACCATGGTAATCTAGAATGTATGTACGTACCTGAGGAGGTGCAGTTCTAGTTCTAGGGTATGACTTTCTAGAAGCTGACGTTCATTTCCCTATCCATAGAACTGATAACATTGCAGTGGCCAGACCCAGCAGCAGCAGCACCAGTGCCACGCGGCAGATCTTCAGTGTGGTCCGCATCATCACTTTCAGTAGCACGTCGTTGCAGATCTTCAGACTGTTTAGTGTTGTCCGCATCGTCAATACCATGTCGTTGCAGATCTTCAGACTGTTCAGTGTGGTGCGCATCAGCAATACTAGTACTGGCGGTAGTGACACGCAGCGATGGCTGAGGCTCAGCACACACGGGCTTCGGGTAGTCCACGACCCGCGGAGGCTGTAGCTGCGACGTGTCTCTCTTCTGGAATACGATGCACGATCTTCTTCCTTCGTCAGCGTCGTCATCCTCCGTATCGTACCTATGATACGCGCTTCGTCCTACTCCTAGCGCGTATCCACTATGACTCTTATCAGAGTCAGAGTTATCGTACATGGAGTGACTCACCGCCGGCGGTGGTTCCAAGTAAATGCTGGGAAGAGTGTTCAAAGGCTGCTTCTCGACCAGGCCGCACTTTCGCAGAGCTTCTAATACTCCTCGGGAGCAGGACTGAGCGGCAGCGTTTCCCGCCGCCGCCGCACGGTCTTGCATCAGGAGCACTTCCTCCTCTTCATTCTCTTCCTCAGCGAGTCTCCTGGCAGCGATCTGCATTGGGCACCAGTCAATGTCACATGGCCAGGATGGTCCACAACCCATGATCGATGATACCGGCTAGCGCTAGCGGCTAGAATACAGGATAGGTCTTTACGCACAAACAACAAACAAACGAAAAAGAAACGCACAAAGCGAGCGATCATGCCACTGGTGATGGTGACGACAGTACTCACGACTAGAAGTAGGAAGATAGTCAACTCGGAAGGCGACACAAGTCATGTCGAACAAAACGTTACCCCTTTGCCAGTTGATCTGCGAGTCGTCCTTACCCGATTTCCGTTCGCTGCGTTGATCAAACGATTCAAAGTCACCAACACCCATCAACAGCTAAGCGACCTCGAGCGAGAGAGGAACATGGCATGGCAGCCAGGAAGAAGAAGTGCTAACCGTTTCTCCATCCACACGACATGTCGACAGACGCGAAACTGTCGAAACAGAAAAACTGTCACGACTTTTATAGCACAAGCTAGGCATGCGTACGGCAAGATGAAAAAAGTAATACTAATAGCTGAGCTAGCTATGCCTATGCTGGTGTAAACCCTTACTAAGGCGGCCAGGGTACTAAGTCTAAGGGTTTACAGTAGGGGTGAAACAATTATCATGATTATACCGAGTACTCGAGTACTCGCTCGGTTTTTTCAAAAATAATCGTACTCGGAATAAATCAGAGTACTCGTTCATACATGGTACATGCATTTACTACAGAAATCTGCAGTTTCAGGGCAGCAGTCGGCAGATGGTGATGTGCAGGCTGTGTGGTGAACATTTGTTCACGAGTAGAGAGAGCCCAAATGACCCACCAACCAATATACCCGAGAAAAATGACTGCTACTCGGTTCAATCAGGGTTGTATCATGTTATTTTAAAGCCCTTGGTGTGCAATTTTTAAGAGATGAAAAATACTCGAATACTCGAATATTCGATCGGAGAAAATCAGAGTACTCGAACTCGGGATCTCAGTGCCAACTTTCACCCCTAGTTCACAGTTTACACCAGCTACGTGGCCCTTGATATCCCTAGGCCCTTGGCCTTGCATCACGTAAGTCGGATCAAGTAGAGAGAGAGAATCCTTTCACTCGTGCACGTAGTCGCTAGCCTACAGCCTGCACACGCACACGCACACAGCCTACATGTAGAATCTACACTACAGAGTAGTGCAGACAGTCGACGGAGCACACGGCCTGTACAGTCAGTGTAGGCTGGAAGCCTGTAGCCTAGTGTAGGCAGTTATCATGGATATCATGAAGGTCAGGGGTAAAGATTATAACAACATAAAAAATAATGAGTGTTCGAATCGTAGGCTACACAGCATGCAGTCGTCGAGTCACCCATGTGGGCCATGATCCTGCAAGTGCTCCTATTAGTATTACTAGTGCTACGCCTATACAGTAATCATTGTGCAGCTTTGTCTTTGTCTTTGTAGGCGTACATCTACTTGTCTTTGTTTTTAACAATAGCCGCATCCCGGTCCCGTTACGTTGGCGGGTTCTCAGGCAGTTGTTTTCATGGTTTTCTTTTACGTTTACTTAGTTTTAGGGCTTCATTATTCAGTGCTTACATGTACATGTACTGTACCCCTGGTACACAGTACAGACTCAGTGTGCATGTTTGGCACTTTGCCACTCTCTTTGGCCTTTGGGGGCCGGTTTCCTCAGGTTCTCATCATCATGTACCCTGGCCCTGGCCTAGGCCCTGACACTCTGTCATGTACATAGTCATTGCACCATGTATACAGCGTACAGTGTAGCGTCACCGAGGAAGTGTGAGTTTCGAAGTCACGTGAAGAAAAATGTTAGAGCATCGCTAGCGCTGGCCTCAAAGCTCAACTCACGGCTCAAGCGAAGGTCCTGGTGCCTGGTGGTGACCAGACAGTCAATCTTTTCTTCAGACCTTTCCCTTTTCCATACCCACAACCGTTAACCACTGAATGCTTGAATTAGAATTTTCATTATTCTTTACGCCTAGACATACAGCGAGTACACTGTAGATCTACAGGCTACAGGCTACATGTAGGCTACAGGCTACAGGCTACACGGACGGACGGGCATTGCATGTACTCAGCATTTGTACTGTATGATGTAGGGATAGTAAGACTAAGAGTAGTAATCAAAGACAAGTGGCACTGGAGCGTGTTGAGAACTAGACATCATGGGGCGCCAATGATTAAAAGGAGCGAAATGCGGAGAGCCGGCTGTGTCCAAACGCCAGAACAGCACTCTTGCGGAAGTGGAGACCCTGGCCCTCTAGGGAGCGTTTGTTTGTTTGTATTCTTTATTTAGAGTGGGAAGTCCAAAACAGGCCCTAGCCTAATAACAATGGTCCCACTAGTGAGGGAATGCGTGGTGACAAGTAAACATTTTTGCGGTGTACCTCAGCATACATGCTGTCAAGTGACTCATGGCATAACCATAAGATGAAACCAGTTACCTTGAATGGCTTGATGGCTTGAAAAATGGAAGCCACGCGTTTCCACTTCAACTTCAAGTGATGGTGTACAGCCATTGTGCTGTAGCCTGTAGTCTATCTAACAGTTCTGTAGTCTAAGTCCAACACACTTGAACTAAAGTCTTTACAGTTACACAGTCACATGCACAGGCGCTACAAAGGCAAGAGGTTTCATGACACAGCAGACTAGACTGTACTGTAGACACTAAGAGACAGTCATGTCATGCAACAGACTTCCACAGACCACAGTTCCAGTCACAGAAAGGCCAAGGCATGCAGTTGGCGGTGCTGCTAATACTTAATAGTACTAGTAATACTAGTAATAAGAAAGGTTTGCTCCCCACACCGGAGCTCGCGCTATTCCGCCGACTTTACTTGACACTTGACTGACTCACCACTGCCATCCAGAGCACACGAGAAGTCCATCGAACCTTCGACTCGGCAAACCTGCAAGAAAGCACCACTCCCTGCTCAATACACAGTGTTTCGGGGAATTCACCCCTCATCAGTTGAGCTTGAGTAGGCTGAGGAAGATTGTGCCTGAAGAGCACCACTTATATAGTGCTCTCCAGGCACAAACATCACCAGGGATACAAACTTACAGAGACGCTCCGCTTCTGGATGGCAGTCGTGAGTCAGTCAAGTGTCAAGTAAAGTCGGCAGAATAGCGCGAGCTCCGGTGTGGGGAGCAAACCTTTCTTACAAATCATCGCCGAAGTCGCAACCACTACTTAATACTAGTACTATTTACAAGTAATACCTTTAGATTCGATGTTAGCCGTGTGTATTCTCATGCTTGTGGCCATTGATACCTCGTACAAAACATCACCAACGGCAAAGGCAAAGTGGGTGCTCGTGTTGGACATAATGTCATTAGTCATTACCATGCGTCCATGGTGTGGCTAGCTAACTAGCTGTACTATACTCAGATCAGAGAGTACAGTGTGCAGAAGCCATGACATCATCTTGTACGCAGACCGGCTAAAGTCAAACCATACCGCGTACCGCTATGCATGTGCAAGGCTCCCTCAAGCTCAGACTCTTGACTTGAGCGTGGTATGACATGGAAAACCTGTGAGTTTGGGAGGCAAGCATTATTTGCCACTGAAATCTCCATACCAAGTAGGTAGCACTGGTTTCCCTTCAAACCAAGTACATATGTAGTAATGTTTTCCAGTGAATACAAACCAGTTAAATGTACATGTATTGTGATCATGCCATGGTTATCAATATGCCATGGTTATCAATATGCCATGGTTATCAATATGCCATGATCTCATTCATAAACCTACAGAAGTATGCGTTGCTGAAAGTACAATCATGTACACACACACACACACACACACACACACACACACACACACACACACACACACACACACACACACACACACACACACACACACACACACCACACCACCACACACACACACACACACACACACACACACACACACACACACACACACACACACACACACACACACACACACACACACACACACACACACACACACACACACACACACACACACACACACACACACACACACACACACACACACACACACACACACACACACACACACACACACACACACACACACACACACACACACACACACACACACACACACACACACACACACACACACACACACACACACACACACACACACACACACACACACACACACACACACACACACACACACACACACACACACACACACACACACACACACACACACACACACACACACACACACACACACACACACACACACACACACACACACACACACACACACACACACACACACACACACACACACACACACACACACACACACACACACACACACACACACACACACACACACACACACACACACACACACACACACACACACACACACACACACACACACACACACACACACACACACACACACACACACACACACACACACACACACACACACACACACACACACACACACACACACACACACACACACACACACACACACACACACACACACACACACACACACACACACACACACACACACACACACACACACACACACACACACACACACACACACACACACACACACACACACACACACACACACACACACACACACACACACACACACACACACACACACACACACACACACACACACACACACACACACACACACACACACACACACACACACACACACACACACACACACACACACACACACACACACACACACACACACACACACACACACACACACACACACACACACACACACACACACACACACACACACACACACACACACACACACACACACACACACACACACATACCTACCACAGTAGTACAAGTGCATGGAACTATTGCATATTGGAGCTTCGACCTTCGATACAACAGTGTATACCAATCCGAAATCGGGTTTTCCTTTGCTCGAGATATTAAATCTCCGCTCTCCGCTTCTTATACAATCACCACTTCACATCACAATGCATCATTGCTTGTGAAATGGGCAAATACATTGAGTAGCAAGCTGGACCTTATATGCCTGACCATAGTTTTTAGATAGGATTGCACTGTCACCAGGCACTGAGCACTAGTCTTGTGCAGTGGTTGCTCACAAATTTCGGACATGCACACTGTACATACATGTACATACAGCATTGGGTATTACGCTCCTCGACATTCGTCTTGTTGGGCACTCCGGTTGGCTGCTCTAGTGCTGCTACAGCACGCATTGCCTGCTACTTTTCGTAGTTAGAGCACTCTGGCGCTAGAGCGACGAGCTATCTTAATTTATTCTTAAATGTCCGTGGTGCCTCCTTTGCACCATAGCTGGTAGCTCGGCTTGCAGCTGTACTGATGAGGCCTTTATGGCCGAAACAGCATGCTGTCTATTGCATTGGGTATATGTACTTCATGTACTTAATCTCCGGACAGCTGGCTGTTTCGACCATGTTGGTTTGTTTGTTTGTTTGTCCCACTGCACTAGTGGTATACAGCCTCTTTTACGGGCAAAATAACCTCAACGAAAGTGAAAATATTCAAAATAACAAAAGAAATTGATAGAAGATATTGGAAAACTCCAAGAAAGTGTGCGCAAAGCAGACAGACTTATTACAGTTCCCAATGGCCGATGCCTACCCCAATTCCATCCTGCGTCGACAGGCCAATTAATCAGACTCCTTATGTTACGGGCCAGTGGCGTCGGAGGTCGACCGCACGGAACACAGCGAATTGCCATGCCATCATGATTGAGAAGGGCTTGTCCCACTTGAGTGCGATGCCAGCAGCAAGGCGCTTCTGATTAGTTATAGCTTGTATACTATACGCGCCGGATCGAGCACTGCGGCGTCTGCTGAATACACCAGTGGCGTGGAAGACCCACGGACGTCCTGGGAGGCTTGGCGGTATTTCCTCTTCTCTGTTTGGCCTAGTGTTAGGTACATGGTCGTACGGTGAAGCCCGCCTAAGACGACTGCTCAAGGGACTTGTAAAACCTGGTCTCTGTTACCAGGTGGTCTCCTTATCCAGGGTCATTCGACTGGAAGTAGCATCCTTTGGTCGTGGTTGCAGTGGTCTTCTTGCACAGGTGGTCATCTTATCCAAGTGATCGCCTTGACAGGTTTCATGTATGTACGTAAAACATGCATAGTAAGTTCATGACCATTGTACTGCACTGGTGCTTTGCTGCAATGTGATATCTTACATGTACACGTAGTACCTCTGACATTACTTCGGGGGGGGGGGGGGGGGGGGGGCAGACTGAGTGAGTGCAGTTTGGATCCTGAAAACCGGATCAGTAGGTCACATGTACTGGCACTGACTGACAGCCTGCGTTCATGTGTGGTGTACTCGTACTGCACTGCACTGCACTGCACTGCCAACAGATCTACTACTGAGTAACTGCTATTGCAGAGTTCTCTTTGCTGGCAATGATAGCTCCACCACTAACACCACACTACCCAACCTCACGAATAAAAAAGTGCCAAGCTATACACAGCCCTAGCTGGTGACACGGACTGGCATGCAATGATTCAAAAATGATCTTAAAAAAAAAGATACCTCTAAGAGTCCAAACACTGACATGCACAGGCAAAAATTTATTTTATTTTTTACTACTTCTATTATTCACAGACCCAACTCGGGGGGAAGTCCCTCCCGATCCCTGAACTTGCACCTGGTATCTTTGTGTCATTATTTCTATGTGTATAACTAAGGTCACGCATTTTCGTTTCGTTGGTTTTAGCTATCTTCTTCTTTGCACTGTCTGACCACCTCTCTACTGTGCTAAACCCACTGTTCTTGTTCCTTTGCCTGCATGTCACGTGACTAGAAGGCTTGAAAGTATACTCAAGAAAACTACCAAGATGTTGACAAAGAGCCTGACATGGATTTGTTTCTCCTTAGTATTATAATATTATTGCATTCTAGTCTCTTAGGAAACTGTGAACGATACAAAGTTGGCAAGTTTCACCGCAGGCTATTACAGCATGACATTGTACAGATTACACTACATGTACTACCGTATGTACATATGCATGAGAGTGAGTGCTGCATGACCAGGTAGTGTATACATATGCATGAGAGTGAGTGCTGCATGACCAGGTAGTGTATACATATGCATGAGAGTGAGTGCTGCATGACCAGGTAGTGTATACATATGCATGAGAGTGAGTGCTGCATGACCAGGTAGTGCGTCTAAAGAGCTATGCCAGCACACACTGAAGTACGGTATGTTCAGCCTTCACTAAGGCCACCAAGTACACAAGCTGATTGAGGACACCATCTACCTCAGGACTACAGCAAACACAACAGCGACGATGGCAGCGTCTTTGGACACTCACATCACATTACACCATAGCGGTGTCTGAGCAACGCAGACGATCAGCAATAGAATGTCGGGTTGCAAGTGCTGCCTGCTAGCCCGTATACTCTGGAGGTGGAGATATGGCAATAGTATGCCAAGTGGGAGCTCTACGCTGAGAGGGCTCAGTGGGCTGCATGGGCTGAGAGGGCAGATTGTAAGCTCCGGCCGGACCTCGACGATAGTGAACCACAACTTCAAAGGGTGTTATAGGATGGGGACTGCTGGGCTCTGGCTGGTCTCCCTCTTCCACGACATCATGACACATACAACATCGGCAACACATACGAAGCAGTCGACGAAACGTGTCGCGGAGCCTTCGGCCAACTGCCATCCTCTGGCAAGTACCGACCCGGTGGGAGTACTGGCGTGACAAAGTGGAGCGATGCACAGCAGTACTGGGGCGTTGGCTGTCCGGGTGACCTTTCCACGGTGTCCCAGCAGCAGAGCAATGCAGCACAGTTCTACACACACTGGCTTGACAGCAGCAGAGTGAGACAAGCAGTGCCTTGACAGTAGCACAGTACTAGGCACAGTGACTTGACAGTAACAGCAGCAGACAATCTCCAAACAACCAGCACCTCCAGCAGCTCTCCTCGCAGTGGTTTCGGTACAGACAGTCACACGGACAGGACGTTAGCAGAAAGAGATCAGATCCTTTCTTGACTGAACAGGTAACATACTGATGAACATCACAAGACATCACTTAACTACATGCTTACAACTGAGAAAAGAAACAAGAGAAACTTACACCTGGTACTGAGAAACATATCAACAGTACCAGGCGACAATCCGTCACTTAAATTCAAATTGTGCATGACGTGGGAATTACTACTCAAGTAGTACAGCGTGGCCTGGCTAATCCCTACACGCGCCTGAGAAAAAAACGATGGAATACCTCACTACCAATACCTCATCCAGGAAAGTCGGTTGCTCCCCACACTAGAGCTCATGCTTTTCCCGCCAACAAGACTTGACACTTGACTGACTCAAGACTGTCATCCAGAGCACATGACAGGTTGGCGGGAAAAGCGCGACCTCCAGCGTGGGGAGCAGCCAACTTCCTTATGAAATTATCGCCGAGGTTGCTACATTGTACCACTCTTTTTTGCATTACCTCATCTGATAGTGTAAGACATGTAAATCTAACGAGGAAGTAAATCTAACGTTTTAACGAATTACAATTCTTCGTTATAATAAGTTCTGTCAAGCCTGTAATGCATCACATGAGTTATGTGCGGATATGCCTGAAGACTGAAGGATCGTTAACGTATCTTCTCGTTAACCTATGCATTTGGGATAGTCGTTAAATTTGCGACTTGTTATAATAACATGTCTTACAGTAGCCTCTATCAGCCCGCCATGGGATGTAAAAATATTACAACCAGGGAGTAGTAAAATACCGGTATTTAACTACTTGCTGATTACAGCAATCCAGTGCAGTGTGTACTTGTTCAAAAAATAGTTGTAGACGCCGTGTCAGTAGCATCGACAGCCTTCTAATTCTGTAAACCAAGAAACTGGCGTGGTTTGCGTGTTGGGTGTGAAATCGCAACAGTCAGCGAATGTGAGGCGTAGAATTGCAGGCAAACAGTTGTGTGGCCAGTCTGTACAATCAGCCTGTACAGTCAGTGTGCAGTGTACATGGTAGATATCTACAGTGGGTTATGCTCCATGATGTGTGATGTGCTGACACATGGACATACGGTACAACTCGAGCTGCGGACAGAACCGATTCGTCCATTGTGGACTCATCAGCGCAGCACAGAGGACATTAAGCCAAACCTGACAGGAATGTAAACTGTTTTCTTTCAAACCAAGACGACAAGCTGCAATGGCATTTGCTTACTTCAACTACGAAACCTCAACAGTAACTACCTTCTGACATGGATGTTGGTAGGTCATCCACCATCTACAGGGGTGACAACCGGTTCCAAATCAAGCTAACGGCTGGTCTACACTTGTACACTTTTCGACACTCTTCGACACTCTCCGACACTCACTCCGACACTCTCCGACACTCACTCCGACACTCTCCGACACTCTCCGACACTCTCCGACACTCACATATTGATTTTAACTTTGGCCCGCCGCAGGTATTCAAGTTGCATTGGTGATAGTAGCAGACAAGGCACGCAGGACAACAAACAAAAAATACACAAACACACACATGATCCTCTGAAGTTATGGATACAATTAATCTTGGGAGCACAGCAAACACAACGGCGGAGGCAGGGCCTTTGGACACTCTCTTCACATTACACCATAGCTGTGTGTGAGCAACGCAGACCATCAGCAGTAGAATATTGGCTTGCGAGTGCTGCCTGCTAGCCCGTAGGTGGATAATTGGGAATATCACGCGGAGTGGGAGCTCTGCGCTTAGTGGGCTGAGAGGGCTGAGAGAGCCGAGAGGGCTGAGTGGGAGCTCGGCCCCGAGTGGGCCGAGTGGGAGCTCTGCCCTGAGTAGGCTGAGTGGGCTTAGAGGGCTGAGAGAGCTGAGTGGAAGCTCTGCACTGAGTCGGCTGAGTGGGCTGAACTTGCTGACCGGATGGAACGGGTTGAGTGGGCTGAGTGGGCTGAGTGGGCTGAGTGGGCTGGACTGGATGAAGGGGCGTCAGACATAATAGGTAAGATTGATTGGCTCTACCTGGTCTCCCTCCTGCCTAGCGACATCATGACACATACAACATCGGCAACACACGTGGGACAGCCGACGAAACGTGTCGCGCAGCCTTCGACGGAGTGCCATAAACGTGTCGCGGATCCTTCGACCGAGCGCCATTATGGTGTTGCAGAGCCGTCGACCGATTGGCATCATCTGACGTACACTGGCCCGGTGGGGGTACTGGCGCGACGGAGCAGAGCGGTACACAGCAGTCCGGTGCTGGGGTGGTGGCTTTCAGGTTAACCTTCACACAGAGTCCCAGCAGCAGAGTAAGACAAGCAGTGACTTGACAGTAGCACAGTACTAGGCACAGTGACTTGACAGCAGCAGCAGCAGCAGCAGCAGCAGCAGCAGACAATCTCCAAACAACCAGCACCTCCAGCAGCTCTCCTTGCAGTGGTTTCGGTACAGACAGTCACACGGACAGGACGTTAGCAGAAAGAGATCAGATCCTTTCTTGACTGAACAGGTAACATACTGATGAGCATCACAAGACATCACTTAACTACATGCTTACAACTGAGAAAAGAAACGAGAGAAACTTACACCTGGTACTGAGAAACATATCAACAGTACCAGGCGACAATCCGTCACTTAAATTCACATTGTGCATGACGTGGGAATTACTACCGAAGTAGTACAGCGTGGCATGGCTAATCCCTACACGTGCCTGAGAAAAAACGATGGAATACCTCACTACCAATAGCTCATCCAGGAAAGTCGGTTGCTCCCCACACTAGAGCTCATGCTTTTCCCGCCAACAAGACTTGACACTTGACTGACTCAAGACTGTCATCCAGAGCACATGACAGGTTGGCGGGAAAAGCGCGACCTCCAGCGTGGGGAGCAGCCAACTTCCTTATGAAATTATCGCCGAGGTTGCTACATTGTGCCACTCTTTTTTGCATTACCTCATCTGATAGTGTAAGACATGTAAATCTAACGAGGAAGTAAATCTAACGTTTTAACGAATTACAATTCTTCGTTATAATAAGTTCTGTCAAGCCTGTAATGCCTCACATGAGTTATGTGCGGATATGCCTGAAGACTGAAGGATCCTTAGCGTATCTTCTCGTTAACCTATGCATTTGGGATAGTCGTTAAATTTGCGACTCGTTATAATAACATGTCTTACAGTAGCCTCTATCAGCCCGCCATCGGATGTGAAAATATTACAACCAGGGAGTAGTAAAATACCAGTATTTAACTACTTGCTGATTACAGCAATCCAGTGCAGTGTGTACTTGTTCAAAAAATAGTTGTAGACGCCGTGTCAGTAGCATCGACAGCCTTCTAATTCTGTAAACCAAGAAACTGGCGTGGTTTGCGTGTTGGGTGTGAAATCGCAACAGTCAGCGAATGTGAGGCGTAGAATTGCAGGCAAACAGTTGCGTGGCCAGTCTGTACAATCAGCCTGTACAGTCAGTGTGCAGTGTACATGGTAGATATCTACAGTGGGTTATGCTCCATGATGTGTGATGTGCTGACACATGGACATACGGTACAACTCGAGCTGCGGACAGAACCGATTCGTCCATTGTGGACTCATCAGCGCAGCACAGAGGACATTAAGCCAAACCTGACAGGAATGTAAACTGTTTTCTTTCAAACCAAGACGACAAGCTGCAATGGCATTTGCTTACTTCAACTACGAAACCTCAACAGTAACTACCTTCTGACATGGATGTTGGTAGGTCATCCACCATCTACAGGGGTGACAACCGGTTCCAAATCAAGCTAACGGCTGGTCAACACTTGTACACTTTTCGACACTCTCCGACACTCTCCGACACTCTTCGACACTCTCCGACACTCTCCGACACTCTCCGACACTCTCCGACACTCACATATTGATTTTAACTTTGGCCCGCCGCAGGTATTCAAGTTGCATTGGTGATAGTAGCAGACAAGGCACGCAGGACAACAAACAAAAAATACACAAACACACACATGATCCTCTGAAGTTATGGATACAATTAATCTTGGGAGTACAGCAAACACAACGGCGGAGGCAGGGCCTTTGGACACTCGCTTCACATTACACCATAGCTGTGTGTGAGCAACGCAGACCATCAGCAGTAGAATATTGGCTTGCGAGTGCTGCCTGCTAGCCCGTAGGTGGATAATTGGGAATATCACGCGGAGTGGGAGCTCTGCGCTGAGTGGGCTTAGAGGGATGAGAGAGCTGAGTGGAAGCTCTGCACTGAGTGGGCTGAGTGGGCTGAGTGGAAGCTCTGCACTGAGTGGGCTGAGTCGGCTGAGTGGGCTGAACTTGCTGACCGGATGGAACGGGTTGAGTGGTCCGAGTGGGCTGAACTGGATGAAGGGGCGTCAGACATAATAGGTAAGATTGATTGGCTCTACCTGGTCTCCCTCCTGCCTAGCGACATCATGACACATACAACATCGGCAACACACGTGGGACAGCCGACGAAACGTGTCGCGCAGCCTTCGACGGAGTGTCATAAACGTGTCGCGGATCCTTCGACCGAGCGCCATCATGGTGTTGCAGAGCCGTCGACCGATTGGCATCATCTGACGTACACTGGCCCGGTGGGGGTACTGGCGCGACGGAGCAGAGCGGTACACAGCAGTCCGGTGCTGGGGTGGTGGCTTTCAGGTTAACCTTCGCACAGAGTCCCAGCAGCAGAGTAAGACAAGCAGTGACTTGACAGTAGCACAGTACTAGGCACAGTGACTTGACAGCAGCAGCAGACAATCTCCAAACAACCAGTGCCTCCAGCAGCTCTCCTCGCAGTGGTTTCGGTACAGACAATCACACGGACAGGACGTTAGCAGAAAGAGATCAGATCCTTTCTTGACTGAACAGGTAACATACTGATGAACATCACAAGACATCACTTAACTACATGCTTACAACTGAGAAAAGAAACGAGAGAAACTTACACCTGGTACTGAGAAACATATCAACAGTACCAGGTGACAATCCGTCACTTAAATTCAAATTGTGCATGACGTGGGAATTACTAGTACAGCGTGGCCTGGCTAATCCCTACACGCGCCTGAGAAAAAAACGATGGAATACCTCAGAGTCACTACCAATAGCTCATCCAGGAAAGTCGGTTGCTCCCCACACTAGAGCTCATGCTTTTCCCGCCAACAAGACTTGATACTTGACTGACTCAAGACTGTCATCCAGAGAACATGACAGGTTGGCGGGAAAAGCGCGACCTCCAGCGTGGGGAGCAGCCAACTTCCTTATGAAATTATCGCCGAGGTTGCTACATTGTACCACTCTTTTTTTGCATTACCTCATCTGATAGTGTAAGACATGTAAATCTAACGAGGAAGTAAATCTAACGTTTTAACGAATGACAATTCTTCGTTATAATAAGTTCTGTCAAGCCTGTAATGCCTCACATGAGTTATGTGCGGATATGCCTGAAGACTGAAGGATCGTTAACGTATCTTCTCGTTAACCTATGCATTTGGGATAGTCGTTAAATTTGCGACTTGTTATAATAACATGTCTTACAGTAGCCTCTATCAGCCCGCCATGGGATGTAAAAATATTACAACCAGGGAGTAGTAAAATACCGGTATTTAACTACTTGCTGATTACAGCAATCCAGTGCAGTGTGTACTTGGTCAAAAAATAGTTGTAGACGCCGTGTCAGTAGCATCGACAGCCTTCTAATTCTGTAAACCAAGAAACTGGCGTGGTTTGCGTGTTGGGTGTGAAATCGCAACAGTCAGCGAATGTGAGGCGTAGAATTGCAGGCAAACAGTTGCGTGGCCAGTCTGTACAATCAGCCTGTACAGTCAGTGTGCAGTGTACATGGTAGATATCTACAGTGGGTTATGCTCCATGATGTGTGATGTGCTGACACATGGACATACGGTACAACTCGAGCTGCGGACAGAACCGATTCGTCCATTGTGGACTCATCAGCGCAGCACAGAGGACATTAAGCCAAACCTGACAGGAATGTAAACTGTTTTCTTTCAAACCAAGACGACAAGCTGCAATGGCATTTGCTTACTTCAACTACGAAACCTCAACAGTAACTACCTTCTGACATGGATGTTGGTAGGTCATCCACCATCTACAGGGGTGACAACCGGTTCCAAATCAAGCTAACGGCTGGTCTACACTTGTACACTTTTCGACACTCTCCGACACTCTCCGGCACTCTCCGACACTCTCCGACACTCTCCGGCACTCTCCGGCACTCTCCGGCACTCTCCGGCACTCTCCGGCACTCTCCGGCACTCTCCGGCACTCTCCGGCACTCTCCGGCACTCTCCGGCACTCACATATGGATTTTAACTTTGGCCCGCAACAGGTATTCAAGTTGCATTGGTGATAGTAGCAGACAAGGTACGCAGGACAACAAACAAAAAATACACAAACACACACATGATCCTTTGAAATTATGGATACAATTAATCTTGGGAGTACAGCAAACACAACGGCGGAGGCAGGGCCTTTGGACACTCTCTTCACATTACACCATAGCTGTGTGTGAGCAACGCAGACCATCAGCAGTAGAATGTGGGCTTGCGAGTGCTGCCTGCTAGCCCGCATACTCTGAAGGTGGATAATCGGGAATATCACGTGGAGTGCGAGCTCTGCGCTGAGAGGGCTGAGTGGGCTGAGAGGGCTGAGAGAGCCGAGCGGGCTGAGTGGGAGCTCGGCCCTGAGTGGGCCGAGTGGGCTTAGAGGGATGAGAGAGCTGAGTGGAAGCTCTGCACTGAGTCGGCTGAGTGGGCTGAGTGGAAGCTCTGCACTGAGTGGGCTGAATGGGCCGAGTGGGCCGAGTGGGCTGAGTGGAAGCTCTGCACTGAGTGGGCTGAATGGGCTGAACTTGCTGACCGGATGGAACGGGCCGAGTGGTCCGAGTGGGCTGGACTGGATGAAGGGGCGTCAGACATACAACGGGGAATGAATGGCTCTAGCTGGTATTCCTCTTGCCTAGCGGCATCATGACAAATACAACATCGGCAACACACGTGGGACAGCCGACGAAACGTGTCGCGCAGCCTTCGACGGAGTGCCATAAACGTGTCGCGGATCCTTCGACCGAGTGCCATCATGGTGTTGCAGAGCCGTCGACCGATTGGCATCATCTGACGTACACTGGCCCGGTGTGGGTACTGGCGCGACGGAGCAGAGCGGTGCACAGCAGTCCGGTGCTGGGGTGGTGGCTTTCAGGTTAACCTTCACACAGAGTCCCAGCAGCAGAGTAAGACAAGCAGTGACTTGACAGTAGCACAGTACTAGGCACAGTGACTTGACAGCAGCAGCAGACAATCTCCAAACAACCAGTGCCTCCAGCAGCTCTCCTTGCAGTGGTTTCGGTACAGACAATCACACGGACAGGACGTTAGCAGAAAGAGATCAGATCCTTTCTTGACTGAACAGGTAACATACTGATGAGCATCACAAGACATCACTTAACTACATACTTACAACTGAGAAAAGAAACGAGAGAAACTTACACCTGGTACTGAAAAACACATTAACAGTACCAGGTGACAATCCGTCACTTAAATTCACATTGTGCATGGCGTGGGAATTACTAGTACAGCGTGGCCTGGCTAATCCTTACACGCGCCTGGGATACAAAAAATGGACAAGTTAACTCCCATTAGCTCCTCTAGGAACGTTGGTTGCTTGCCACACCAGAGCTCACGCTTTTCCCGCCAACAATACTTGACACTTGACTGACTCAAGACTGTCACCCAGAGCACATGACAGGTTGGCGGGAAAAGCGCGACCTCCAGTGTGGGGAGCAGCCAACTTCCTTACGAAAATATCGCCCAGGTTGCTACAGTGTACCACTCTTTCGCATTACCTCATCTGACAGTCTATATCAGCCCGCCATGAGATGTGGAAATATTACAACCAGGGAGTAGTAAAATACCGGTATTTAACTACTCCCTGATTACAGCAATCCAGTGCAGTGTGTAGTTGTGCAGTGTGTAGTTGTGCAGTGTGTAGTTGTGCAGTGTGTAGTTGTGCAGTGTGTAGTTGTGCAGTGTGTAGTTGTGCAGTGTGTAGTTGTGCAGTGTGTAGTTGTGCAGTGTGTAGTTGTGCAGTGTGTAGTTGTGCAGTGTGTAGTTGTGCAGTGTGTAGTTGTGCAGTGTGTAGTTGTGCAGTGTGTAGTTGTGCAGTGTGTAGTTGTGCAGTGTGTAGTTGTGCAGTGTGTAGTTGTGCAGTGTCACTGAGTGTGTAGTTGTGCAGTGTGTAGTTGTGCAGTGTGTAGTTGTGCAGTGTGTAGTTGTGCAGTGTGTAGTTGCGCAGTGCGTAGTTGTGCAGTGTGTAGTTGTGCAGTGTGTAGTTGTGCAGTGTGTAGTTGTGCAAGTGTGTAGTTGTGCAGTGTGTAGTTGTGCAGTGTGTAGTTGTGCAAGTGTGTAGTTGTGCAAGTGTGTAGTTGTGCAGTGTGTAGTTGTGCAGTGTGTAGTTGTGCAGTGTGTAGTTGTGCAGTGTGTAGTTGTGCAGTGTGTAGTTGTGCAGTGTGTAGTTGTGCAGTGTGTAGTTGTGCAGTGTGTAGTTGTGCAGTGTGTAGTTGTGCAGTGTGTAGTTGTGCAGTGTGTAGTTGTGCAGTGTGTAGTTGTGCAGTGTGTAGTTGTGCAGTGTGTAGTTGTGCAGTGTGTAGTTGTGCAGTGTGTAGTTGTGCAGTGTGTAGTTGTGCAGTGTGTAGTTGTGCAGTGTGTAGTTGTGCAGTGTGTAGTTGTGCAGTGTGTAGTTGTGCAGTGTGTAGTTGTGCAGTGTGTAGTTGTGCAGTGTGTAGTTGTGCAGTGTGTAGTTGTGCAGTGTGTAGTTGTGCAGTGTGTAGTTGTGCAGTGTGTAGTTGCGCAGTGCGTAGTTGTGCAGTGCGTAGTTGTGCAGTGTGTAGTTGTGCAGTGTGTAGTTGTGCAAGTGTGTAGTTGTGCAGTGTGTAGTTGTGCAGTGTGTAGTTGTGCAAGTGTGTAGTTGTGCAGTGTGTAGTTGTGCAGTGTGTAGTTGTGCAGTGTGTAGTTGTGCAGTGTGTAGTTGTGCAGTGTGTAGTTGTGCAGTGTGTAGTTGTGCAGTGTGTAGTTGTGCAGTGTGTAGTTGTGCAGTGTGTAGTTGTGCAGTGTGTAGTTGTGCAGTGTGTAGTTGTGCAGTGTGTAGTTGTGCAGTGTGTAGTTGTGCAGTGTGTAGTTGTGCAGTGTGTAGTTGTGCAGTGTGTAGTTGTGCAGTGTGTAGTTGTGCAGTGTGTAGTTGTGCAGTGTGTAGTTGTGCAGTGTGTAGTTGTGCAGTGTGTAGTTGTGCAGTGTGTAGTTGTGCAGTGTGTAGTTGTGCAGTGTGTAGTTGTGCAGTGTGTAGTTGTGCAGTGTGTAGTTGTGCAGTGTGTAGTTGTGCAGTGTGTAGTTGTGCAGTGTGTAGTTGTGCAGTGTGTAGTTGTGCAGTGTGTAGTTGTGCAGTGTGTATTTGTAGACGTCGTGTCAGTAGTGCCTACAGTCTACTGTCAACCAAGAAACGAATTTACTTGTGTGATTCGCTTGAGGGGTGTGAAATCGCAACAGTCAGCGAATGTGAGGCGCATCTCTTTGTCTGTCACCAGTTAATCCTATAATATTATAGGATTAGACTTCAAGACGTATTTGCAGCCTCGAAAATGGTCGAAGTGGAAGCAATGTTATTGAAGATGCATTTCTATCTTTCCCACATGCATCTCTTTCTTTAAAATGAATGCATAAAGGTTACCCAATGGCTAAGACCCCCAGGAAAGGTCTCTGCGTGCAATTATTGCTGATGAATTGCAATTACAAGTAGTAGAAATAGACTAGGAGTGGAATAGATGAATATTAGCACCATCCTAGCATTTAAGTCGTGTTGTAAAGTTCTCACAGAGGACATTAAGCCAAACATGACAGGAATGCAAACTGTTTTCTTTCAAACCAAGAGGACAAGCTGCAATGGCATTTGCTTACTTTAATTACGTAACCTCAACAGTATCTAACTGTTGACAGGGATGTTGATGGGCCATCTACAGGGGTGACAAATTGTTCCAGATCAAGCGAACTGGCTGATCTATCAAACCCAGACACTTCAACACTCTTCAACACTTTTACACGCTTCAACAATCTTTGACACGCTTCAACACTTTTACACTCTTCAACACTTTTACACGCTTCAACACTCTTTGACACGCTTCAACACGCTTCAACACATCACGTCGTGATTTTAACTTTTCGCTGCAGAAGGTATTCAAGTTGCATTGGTGATAATAGCAGACAAGGCACGCAGGACACACAATAAACAAACAATACACACACACAAACACACTGATGATCCTTTGAAACAATACACAGCTGGCAAAGTTTACAGCAGGAGTACGGTATACTCACTGCGGCCTTCAGTAAGACCACCAGGTACATAAGCTGATTATGGATACAATTAATCTTGGGAGTACGGCAAACACAACGGCGGCGGCAGGGCCTTTGGACACTCACATCACATTACACCATAGCTGTGTGTGAGCAATGCAGACCATCAGCAGTAGAATGTTGGCTTGCGAGTGCTGCCTGCTAGCCCGGATACTCTGGAGGTGGATAATCGGGAATATCACGCGGAGTGCGAGCTCTGCGCTGAGAGGGCTGAGTGGGCTGAGAGGGCTGAGTGGGAGCTCTGTGCTGAGTGGGCTGGCCTGGTTGAGTGGGCCGAATAAGCTGAGAGGGCTGAGTGGGTTGAGAGGGCTGAGAAGGCTGAGGGGGCTGAACTGGTTGAGGGGGCTGAGTGGGCTGAACTGGTTGAACAGGCTGAACGAGCTGAATGTCAGACATAACAATAATTGGCTCTACCTGGTCTCCCTCTTGCACGGCAATATCATCAAGATCATGACACATATAACATCGGCAACATGCGTGGAACAGTCGACGAAACGTGTTGCGCAGCCTTCGACCGAGTGCCATCATCGTGTCGCGGATCCTTCGACCGAGTGGCATCATCGTGTCCTGGAGCCGTCGACCGAGTGGCATCATCTTACGAACACTGGCTCGGTGGGGGTACTGGCGCGATGAAGCAGAGCGATGCACAGCAGTCACGGTGCTGGGGAGGCGGCTGTCGGCTTAACCTTGACACCGAGTCCCAGCAGCAGAGTAAGACAAGCAGTGACTTGACAGTAGCACAGTACTAGGCACAGTGATTTGACAGCAGCAGCAGCAGACAATCTCCAAACAACCAGCACCTCCAGCAGCTCTCCTCGCAGTGGTTTCGGTACAGACAGTCACACGGACAGGACGTTAGCAGAAAGAGATCAGATCCTTTCTTGACTGAACAGGTAACATACTGATGAACATCACAAGACATCACTTAACTACATGCTTACAACTGAGAAAAGAAACGAGAGAAACTTACACCTGTCACTGAGAAACATATCAACCGTACCAGGCGACAATCCGTCACTTAAATTCACATTGTGCAGGATGTGGGAATTGCTAGCACAACGTGGCCTGGCTAATCCTTACATGCGCCTGGGATACACAGTGCCCAACTTCACTATCAGTAGCTCATCGGATAGACTATTACCTCACCACGGCAGGTGAAAGTTGCATCATCAATCCAGGGTAGTATGAACTTCTAGGTGTCGTGTCATTATCTACAGTTGTCAGTTTTGTGCTAGATTGTGCACGTCTGACTGTTCAAAATCTGGTTTAGTTGGTGGACTCGATCGCATAAGTTGTGCCCACAATTTCCATGTTACAAATTTAAAGAAAAGGTTGTTTGTCAACTGACAACCGCTCTATTCAGTTGCTATTCACACTCCTTTGGCGCATGCGCTGGATGAAAATAATTGTTTTCCCGTAGCTATGCAGAAGACGTTACTTCAGTAATGTCTGGCGCTAGCCAGGGTCCACACAGCTTTAATTTGGTATTTGTTTGTTTGTTTGTGTCACGCCTGGCGCTATCCCGTATCTGTCCCGTACCGTACCGTACCATCAAAGACAGCTGGCCACAATATTCAAATAGGCCTTTCAAATGAAAGATGATAACGTGAAGCAACTTGGAAGAATGAGTATGAATGCGAAGTATATCGGGGAATGCATGTAGCGCGATAGTGCGGGTTCGAATCCCAGGTTATGCCTTGAAAAAAATAGGAGAATTGAACAATTTAAAACATCTATGCTTTTTTTTGCCTAAGTCATCAAGCAAGGCGGTAGACGGTGTCGTATTACCCTCGACCGTACCTGTCCCGTACCGAACCGTACCATCAAAGACGGTTGGCCACAAAGAGCTGGCCACAATATTCAAATAGGGCTTTCAAATGCAAGATCATAACGTGAAGCAACTTGGAAGAATTAGTATGTATGCGAAGTGTATTGGGGGATGTATGCAGGGCGATAGTGCGGGTTCGAATCCCAGGTTATGTCTTAAAAAAAAATAGGAGAAATTGATAAGAAAATTATAACATCCCTATGCTTTTTCTTGCCTAGGTCATCAAGGCAAAAAAGTATAGCGTAGGGCCCTGAGCTTCCAAGCTCTCTCGTTTGTGATGTTGAAAATTATGAAGTTTCGGGCCAGTCACCCATCGTCTGCGCCGAGTGTGAATAGCAACTAAATAGAGCGGTTGCCAGTTGACAAACCCCCCTTTCTTTATATTGCAGTTGCGCGATGTCCACCACTTTCTGAGAAAAAGAACTTAGAAACTTGTTTTTCAAAAGTGTCAGTAAAGCTCCATTTAGCTTAGCCATAGTTGCATGAAGATTCTCGGCACACTCCTCCCTAGTCATTCCCGGCTACATCAGCACAAATATATTTCTTACAAGTTTTCACCAGCTAGGGCACCAACAAGCACATGGACAGCTCAGAGAACATTATTGTCAGCTCAGAGTACATTATTGTCAGCTCAGAGTACACTATTGTCACAAAAAGAGTAAATGTACAATATTGTCACAAAAAGAGTACCTTCTTGTTACAAAAAGCAATGTGCGTCGGCATTAGAACAGCGCATACTGGACAGACAGACAGATAGTCTAAACACAGACATACAAACAAACAAACAAACAAACAAACACAGACATACAAACACACACAGGGAAAAGGAACAACTGCACCTTTCAAACAAATACAGCACATTGAACAAAACGAGAACAACTAGCACAGACAGAAGCTTAACGACCATGGCAGGAGGTCACAGACACACAATGAGAGAATATACAATACCAGTACTACTTCAGTAGTAGATGCTAATACTTCGAAATACTTTTAATTAGTAATAGAGTCGCAGTCTGAGAAAGCTATATATTCCAGGTCACTCAGCTCGTCATCTTCAAAGACGTCCTCTTGATCCACATCGCACAACCAACACCTACGATACCAGTCAACAAATCGTCGCCATGCGCTCCGAATAATGCCGAAGATGGACATGGTCTTGAATAATCTCTTGATGTTTGTAATGGGTATCAGCAGATACAAGCAGAGCTTGAGGCTGTCGGCTTAACCTTGATACAGAGTCCCAGCAGCAGAGTAAGACAAGCAGTGACTTGACAGTAGCACAGTACTAGGCACAGTGACTTGACAGCAGCAGCAGACAACCTCCAAACAACCAGCGCCTCCAGCAGCTCTCCTCGCAGTGGTTTCGGTACAGACAGTCACACGGACAGGACGTTAGCAGAAAGAGATCAGATCCTTTCTTGACTGAACAGGTAACATACTGATGAACATCACAAGACATCACTTAACTACATGCTTACAACTGAGAAAAGAAACGAGAGAAACTTACACCTGGTACTGAGAAACATATCAACAGTACCAGGTGACAATCCGTCACTTAAATTCACATTGTGCATGACGTGGGAATTACTAGTACAGTGGATATCGGTTATAAAGTCATCGGACATAGTGATAAACCGGCTATATTGATACAAAATGAAGATATCAAAAGCAAAACCAGAAAAAGCCAGTCAAATTATCGGATATAGCGATAAATCGGCTATAAGGATACAGAATCACCATTCCAATCACCTCTTTGTGCAGAAAAATTATCGTCTATAGTGATAGCAACACACGAGTGTGAGGTATTGATGTCTCAACTCGGAGCCACATGTGTGTTTCCATAGTGTATTCTGGTCTGATGCTTCCTGGATGATGCCTTTGGGCCAAGAAGTTCTTCACTCTAGACTGGGGAAGGTGCAGCAGCATGCATCATGTATCAGTATGCTACATTAGCGCGATCGAGTACCCACACGTGTATAATGTGTATGTATGACGAGCGCAGTTGAAAATCGCCTGTAGTGATATACCGGTTATAGTGATAAAATGTGAAAAATCAGAAGGGCACGTTATAACCAATATCTACTGTACAGTGTGGCCTGGCTAATCCCTACACGCGCCTGGGATACAACAATGGACAACTTCACTATCACTATCACTAGCTCATCGGATAGACTATTACCTCACCACGGTAGGTGAAAGTTGCATCATCAACCCAGGGCAGTGTGAACTTCTAGGTATCGTGTCATCATCTACAGCCTGGCCTAGAGGGTCACACGGACGAGCAGAAAGTCTTAGACAACATTGGGTGGCGCATGCACATAACGTGTAGAACACAATATTCAGTGAGTGCAGAAACAAAACAAACACCATACACAACACCCCCCCCCCCCCCCACACACACACACACACAAACACACACATACTGTATAAGCAGAAAATTTCGTCGGTCAATAATTTCGTCCAACTCCAAAGAAAGGGAGTTCGTCCGGTTGTAAATTTCGTCCATGGATCATAAGAGTGTATTGAAAAGCTGGACAAATCGATATTAGTCCGGCATTTAATTTAGTCCAACAGCTTGTTGGACGAAAAAGACGAAATTAAATTCCAGACGAATATTTCTGCTTGTACAGTAGCTATCACCTTGAGCATCATACACAGTTGATGTGGAACAAGATGACACCGATTACCGGGTCAGAGGCAACACATGGAGAACAAAAAATACTTTGAATCGCATACAGCACAAAAGTTGCTATCATTGCATTACGCAGACAACTGCCAAAACACTTTTCAATGTATTTCGTCAACTTTGATGAGAAAGTGTGAAAAGGCTAAGCCCGCCACTGCGGCTTGGAATTTTGTTCACAGTTGATTGAGTAATAAATTTGCAAATGTGTTGCTGTAAATGTGATTCCAACTTTTTGATCAATACTTGGAAGGAAATCCTTCTTCTCGCTCCACATACTGTGTGAGTATACTGGCACGCACACACAGAGACATAGACAGCAATAGCGACACTACACAAAGTGAAGGGTAGTTGGCCGCAGCCAGATGTGAACCGGATAACGAGTGAGGTATGGAAGCAAGGACTGAGAACAGAGTGTCTCAGATAGAATAGGCGTGCCAGTGGATAGCAGAAATAGGCCATGATGCAGAACCACTTGGGACCGTCAGATTAATTTTTCTGGACCGATCCAGCGGGGAAAAACCCTCGCGCCGACGGACGCAGTTGTGAGGGAAAAAAACGGGTGTATATCCCCAATGGCGATTAGGCATCATGTAGGCATGGCAAGCACATCACGGCAAAAAGTGATAAAAAAGCAATGATAATATGCACAGAAATGAAGGGTGGGAGGGCAGGGACACTGGTGAGACTCAAAACTGACTGAAGAAGTCAGGAAAAGAAGCGACAATAAAGAACACACCAGATGCCATATTTGCAACTGAAAATATTTTGCGAGAAATCATTTCTTAAAGAACTGGAAGAAAAGGGGGATTATCAACTAAAAACCGCTCTATTCAGTTGCTATTCACACTCGGCGCATACGCTGGATGAAAAATTCTTTTATTTGTGATGTCGAAAAATTATAACGTTTCGGGCCAGTCACCCATCGCCTGCGTCGAGTGCGAATAGCAACTGAATAGAGCGGTTGTCAGTTGACAAACCCCCCTTTTACTTACATTATATTGCAGTTGCGTGATGTCCACCACTTTATTAGAAAAAGAACTTACAAGTTTTTTTACAGTATCAGTAAAGCTCCATTTAGCTTAGCCATAGTTGCATGAAGATTCTCGGCACACTCCTCCCTAGTCATTCTCGGCTACATCAGCACAAATATATTTCTTACAAGTTTTCACCAGCTAGGGCACCAAAAAGCGCATGGATAGCTCAGAGTACATTATAAAAAATAAAAATAAAAGTAAATTATCGTATCCGTTCCCGAAGGGAACTCACGGCGGCCGCTAACACCCGATAAACCCTAGCGGCAGATGCAGCGCCTAACATTATAAGACACCCTTTAATAGCAAACAACGGTAATGATATTTGTTTACGGTACTCGTACCTTGATCACCCAAATAGCGTTGAAGCTGCAGCGTAAAAACGTTATTGGGGCTGATTTATCGTTGTGACAACCGGTACGTTTTTAGGCAAAACATTGCGTATAGCGTACCCATTTCACCTTAATTCGCGTACATGGCGCCATAAATGGTTGTACCGCGCAAAATAAAAGCTGTAGTAATGGCAACAGTGTACTAAAATTAGAGTGCATCTTGCTAAAGGTCGAAACCAAGTCTCGGTATTTTCCCCTTTATATAAAATACCGTGACAACAAAACGTCTTTTGCTAAGGGTGTCTATTGTCAGCTCCGAGTAAACTATTGTCAGCTCAGAGTACACTATTGTCAGCTCAGAGTACACTATTGTCAGCTCAGAGTACACTATTGTCACAAAAAGAGTACATGCACAATATTGTCACAAAAAGCAATGTGCGTCGGCATTAGAACAGCATATGCTGGACAGAGAGACAGTCCAAACACAGACATACAAACAAACAAACACGGACATACAAACACACACAGGGCAAAGGAACAACTGCACCTTCCAAAAAAATACAGGGCAAAGCCTACAACTGCACCTTCCAAACAAAAACAGCACATGGAAGAAAACAATAACAACTAGCACAGGCAGAAGTTCATAGACACACAATGAAAGAATCTACAAGTACCAGTAGTAAGTTCAGTAGTAGATGATAATACTTAAGGATGATAGTACAATATTTTTCGGTGCCGCACGCTTAGCTCAGGATCTTCAGGGCCGCTCTCTTGATCCAGATCATTGGGCTGACAACACGTACAACACCAGTCAATAAGGCGTCGCCACGCGTTGCGAATACTTGTGAAGATGGCCATGGTCTTGAGCATCCACACGATGGCTATCAGCAAATACGAGCAGAGCTTGAGGCTGTCGGCTTAGCCTTGACACCGAGTCCCAGCAGCAGAGTAAGACAAGCAGTGACTTGACAGTAGCACAGTACTAGGCACAGTGACTTGACAGCAGCAGCAGACAATCTCCAAACAACCAGCACCTCCAGCAGCTCTCCTCGCAGTGGTTTCGGTACAGACAGTCACACGGACAGGACGTTAGCAGAAAGAGATCAGATCCTTTCTTGACTGAACAGGTAACATACTGATGAACATCACAAGACATCACTTAACTACATGCTTACAACTGAGAAAAGAAACGAGAGAAACTTACACCTGTTACTGTGAAACACATCAACAGTACCAGGCGACAATCCGTCACTTAAATTCAAATTGTGCATGACGTGGGAATTACTAGTACAGCGTGGCCTGGCTAATCCCTACATGCGCCTGGGATACAACAATGGACAACTTCACTATCACTATCACTAGCTCATCGGATAGACTATTACCTCACCACGGCAGGTGAAAGTTGCATCATCGGCCCAGGGCAGTGTGAACTTCTAGGTGTCCTGTCATTATTTACAGCACATGACGTGTAGAACACAATATTCAGTGAGTGCAGAAACAAAACAAACACCATACACAACACCCCCCCCCCCCCCACACACACACACACATAGCTATCACCTTGAGCATCATACACAGTTGATGTGGAACAAGATGACAACTGTCTATGACAGAGCAGAGTGCTTTTTCCTTCCAAGTATTTAAAAATAGATTTCGGAGCTCAAAAAGTTGGAATCACATTTACAGCAACACATTTGCAAAGTTTTTACTCAATCAACTGTGAACAAATTCCAAGCCTTTTCAGTTTTCACACTTTCTCATCAAAGTTGAGGAGATACATTGAACATGGTTTTGGCAGTTGCCTGCGTAATGCAATGATAGCAACTTTTGTGCTCTATGCGATTCAAAGTATTTTTTGTTCTCCACCACGTGTTGCCTCTGACCTGGTAATCGATGTCATCTTCTTCCACATCAACTGTGTATGATGCTCAAGGTGATAGCTATGTGTGTGTGTGTGTGTGTGTGTGGGGGGGGGGGGTGTTGTGTATGGTGTTTGTTTTGTTTCTGCACTCACTGAATATTGTGTTCTACATGTTATGTGCATGCCCCACACGATGTTGACTAAGTTTTTTCTGCTCGTCCGTGTGACCCTCTAGGCTAGGCTGTAGATAATGACACGACACCTAGAAGTTCACACTGCCCTGGGTTGATGATGCAACTTTCACCTGCCGTGGTGAGGTAATAGTCTATCCGATGAGCTAGTGATAGTGAAGTTGTCCATTTTTGTATCCCAGGCGCGTGTAAGGATTAGCCAGGGCACACGTACTAGTAATTCCCACGTCATGCACAATTTGAATTTAAGTGACGGATTGTCGCCTGGTACTGTTGATATGTTTTTCAGTAACAGGTGTAAGTTTCTCTCGTTTTTTTCTCAGTTGTAAGCATGTAGTTAAGTGATGTCTTGTGATGTTCATCAGTATGTTACCTGTTCAGTCAAGAAAGGATCTGATCTCTTTCTGCTAACGTCCTGTTCGTGTGACTGTCTGTACCGAAACCACTGCGAGGAGAGCTGCTGGAGGCGCTGGTTGTTTGGAGATTGTCTGCTGCTGCTGTCAAGTCACTGTGCCTAGTACTGTGCTACTGTCGAGTCACTGATTGTCTTACTCTGCTGCTGGGACTCGGTGTCAAGGTTAACCCGACAGCCTCAAGCTCTGCTCGTATTTGCTGATAGCCATCGTGTGGATGCTCAAGACCATGGCCATCTTCACAAGTATTCGCAACGCGTGGCGACGCCTTATTGACTGGTGTTGTACGTGTTGTCAGTCCAATGATCTGGAGCAAGAGAACGGCCCTCAAGATTATGAGCCAAGAGTGCGGCACCATGTAACGTTCTACGATTAGCATCTACTACTAAACTTAGTACTAGTATTAGATTCTCTCATAGTGTGTCTATGAGCTTCTGCCTATGCCGGTTTTTATTGCTTTGTTCCATGTGCTGTATTTGTTTGCAAGGTGCAGTTGTTCCTTTGCCCTGCGTGTGTTTGTATGTCTGTGTTTGTTTGTTTGTATGTCTTTGCTTTGTCTGTCTGTCCGTCTGTCTGTCTGTTTGTGTATCTGTGTTTTAATGATCAGTATGCGCTGGTCTATTGCGCTGTTCTATTGCGCTGGTCAATTGCAGATGCACATTGCTTTTTGTATCAAGAAGGTGCTCTTTTTGTGACAATAGTGTACTCTGAGCTGACAATAGACACCCTGGCCCTTAGCAAAAGACGTTTTGTTGTCACGGTATTATCGTAAGGGGAAAAATACCGAGACTTGCGTTCGACCTTTAGCAAGATGCACGCTAATTTTAGTGCACTGTAGCCGTTAGTATAGCTTTTATACAACCATTTATGGCGCCATATACACGATTTAAGGTGAAATGGGTACGCTCTATGCAATATTTGGCCTAAAAAAGTACCGTTTGTCACAATGATAAATCAGCCCCAATAACGCTTTTACGCTGCAGCTTCAATGCTATTTGTTTGTTTGTTTGTATTCTTTATTTAGAGTAGGAAGTCCAAAACAGGCTCTAGCCTAATAACAATGGTCCCACTAGTGAGGGAATGCTGTATATCCGTGCATAAGGATTAGTGAGTGTAACAGCAACTAGTAGGGAAAGAAAAAGAGAGAAGAAAAACAACTCAAAACAAGAGTTGCTGGGTGATCAGGGTACGAGTACCGTAAAAAAATAGCGTTACCGTTGTTTGCTAAGGGTGTCTAATAATGTACTCTTAGCTGTCCATGTGCTTGTTGGTGCCCTAGCTGGTGAAAACTTGTAAGAAATATATTTGTGCTGATGTAGCCGAGAATGACTAGTGAGGAGTGTGCCGAGAATCGTCATGCAACTATGCCTAGGCTAAATGGAGCTTTACTGACACTTTTGAAAAACAAGTTTCTAAGTTCTTTTTCTAATAAAGTAGTGGACATCACGCAACTGTAAAATAAAGAAAAGAGTGTTTGTCAACTGACAACCGCACTATCCAGTTGCTATTCACACTCGGCACAGATGATGGGTGACTGGCCCGAAACGTCATAATTTTTTGACATCACAAATAAAAGAATTTTTCATCCAGCGTATGTGCCGAGTGTGAATAGCAACTGAATAGAGCGGTTGTCAGTTGACAATCCCCCTTTTCTTTAAGTTCTTAAAAAAAATTTCCTGATAGAAAAAATGGACCAATGAACGTTTTTTCCTTCCAAGTACAGTGCGTATCGGTTATAGCATGGTCGTGTAAAAGAATATAGTAGGGACCTTTCGCACCACGCGTACGGATACGAAACGAATGCTGATTCGTCACCTGGGTTCGAGTATTCGTCAGAGTCCCCGCGGAGAGCTCGTTTTCACGAATGGAAGCCTCTTCATTCGTGGCACGCTCCGAATCCGTCAGGTACACATTTTTTGGGAGGTACAGTCTGTATCGGCTATAGCGTACCCTTTTGATTTCCGTGATATTATCACTATATCCGATGCATCACTATATGCGATACGATCGATTTTTTTATTTTTATTTTGATCGACACATGAAAGGCAAGGAAATACTTCCAGCATGGCGTTTTGACAAATGAGCATGCTGCATAGTTGACAGTGCCCGCATTTCCATAAAAAATTCTGTTATGTACATGTACATGTATCACTATAAAAATAAGCAATGTGAAGTCTCACTGAAGAAAGTAAAAAAATAGGGCCTTTGATATTGATTGCTACATGCATTTTATAGTTATCACTATAGCCGATAATAATATAGTGTGTTATGCATGTTTTGATTCTTTGCTGCCATCATAATATCCGATATATCATTACATCCGATAATATTGGTTATAGTGATATTTGTACTGGATAAAATACGTTTTGCTTTTGATATTTCGTACCAATATCACTGTAGCCAATATATTCTTTTATCCGGTCACTCTATAGCCGATACAGACTGTACACATGTTTTGCCTGGTACACATTTTTTCCCTTGATTCCATGATCCATGCACGTGTGCGCGAACACACCCATACGCCAAGCTACCGGCCGGATTCGTAGTTGCCATGCACATTTGCATTACGACTTGCGAAAACCTGAATCTGTTTTCAACGAAACGATTACGAGTCGAATCAAACTTTCGTTTCGCATTCGATTCGTAGCGAATGCGAAAGGTCCGTACTGCCTACAAGAATGAACTCTCATGTTTTCATAATCATAACATGGATTTCAAGTGCACATTCATTCTTACAAGCAATTTTATCGTACAGTAGAATATATCGGTCCTAAGAATGGACTTTGTGTAGCAAAACATACCAGATTAGTACAAAGTATATCGCCAGTAGTAATAACATCCGTCCAATGCAGTTCCGACCTGACTCGCGTTGGGTCGTAGTGCTGCAGGTTCAACTGTTGTGGTCATGTAACTCATGTTGCATAGCCAATTGTAAGCCTATGTGACTATACCCAGCCGCATGCACAGTAACACTACATTGCATGTACGATGATCTTCCTGACTCTGCGTACATGCACGTGATATGTCACACTAGATTTATCGTGTGTAAAACCTGGTTTAAGCGACCAACCCACGGTGCAAGCAAAAGTGGTCGTTAAAGCCAGGTGGTCTTTAGAACCAGGGGCCATAGTATCTGTATAGAACTGTCGGTGCATGGAAAAACGGTCGTTAAGAGCAGGTGGTCGCTAAACCCAGAGGTCGCTTACACCAGGTTTTACCGTATTTAAAAACAGATTGCGGGAGATGAAAACGTTGGAATCACATTTACAGCAACAAATTTGCAAATTTCATTACTCAATCAACTGTGAACAAATTCCAAGCCTTCTCACACTTTCTCATCAAAGTTGAGGAAATACATTGAAAAGTATTTTGGCAGTTGCCTGCGTAATGCAATGATAGCAACTTTTGTGCTCTATGCGATTCAAAGTATTTTTTGTTCTCCACCACGTGTTGCCTCTGACCTGCCGAGTGTGAATAGCAACTGAATAGAGCGGTTCAAGGGTTGTCAGTTGACAACCCCCCTTTCTTTATTTTGCAGTTGCGTGATGTCCACCACTGTATTAGAAAAAGAACTTAGAAACTTGTTTTTCAAAAGTGTCAGTAAAGCTCCATTTAGCCTAGGCATAGTTGCATAAAGATTCTCGGCACACTCCTCACTAGTCATTCTCGGCTACATCCGCACAAATATATTTCTTACAAGTTTTCACCAGCTAGGGCACCAACAAGCACATGGACAGCTCAGAGTAGTAGTAGTAGTAGTAGTAGTAGTAGTAGTAGTAGTAGTAGTGTAGCGTATAGCGTATCCCCGTACGTTAGCATATCCCCGTATGTTACTGTATTCCCGTACGTTAGCATATCCCCGTACTGTATCCCCATACGTTAGCGTATCCCCATACGTTAGCGTATCCCCGTACATTACAGTAGTACAGGTGAAATCCTGATAATTCCAACCTCAAAATGCCAGGAAAAAACTTCTAATTATCCGGACATTCTAATTATCCAAACATGAACCCACAACACAATATGTATGTCAAAATGCTCTCACGGTCACGCAGAGTTGCGCTATGGACCTTACACACAAATTTTACGGACACTGAACTGACCGGCACAGCCTGCTCGTGCAAACTGAACTGACCAGTACAGTGTACAGTGAACTTCGAATTACACTTTGCTAACTTCGAATTATCAGCACAAATCCCACACATTTTCTATGTAAGTGGAATCTGTGGGACTTCTAATTAAATGTCGAGTTCGAGGTTCGAATTATCAGAATTTTTTATGTGGGAATCGTATTGATAGAAATCGGTCCTGGAAAAACTTCTAATTAAGCGGTATGTTCGAATTAAGCCGTATTCGAATTATCAGGATTCCACCTGTAGTAGCAGTAGCAAGAGTAGTATTCTTTTATTTTCCATCGGAAGCCTCAACAGTGATGAACACAACTCTTATTAAAGAGGGACGATAACAGAGTAGAGGGGTGAGAAAATAATAATAATAAAGTTAAGATAATATTATGTGAGGGATTAATGGGGTAAAGGCAAGAATTAAAGAGATGATTAAAGGAAACGAAACCAGGAACGCAGTAAACACAGTTATACAATACAAGCGAGTACACTATTGTCACAAAAAGAGTACACTATTGTCAGCTCAGAGTACACTATTGTCAGCTCAAGAGTACACTATTGTCAGCTCAGAGTACACCATTGTCAACTCAGAGTACACTATTGTCAGCTCAGAGTACACTATTGCCACAAAAAGCAATGTGCGTCGGCATTAGACCAGCGCATACTGGACAGACAGACAGACAGTCTAAACACAGACATACAAACAAACAAACAAACACAGACATACAAACACACACAGGGCAAAGGAACAACTGCACCTTCCAATCAAATACAAACCTGGAACAAAATAATAACCAGCGTAGCCAGAAGCTTAAAGAAACAGGGAAGAAGCTTAAAGAAACATGGAAGAAGCTATAAGAAACAGAGCAGAAGCTTAAAGATCAGGGCAGGAGGTCACAGAGACACAATGAGAGAATATACAAATACCAGTACTACTTCAGTAGAAGAAGCTAATATTTTTAACAATAATTAGTAATAGAGTCGTAATCTTAGAAAGCTATAATATAGTTTTCTAAGATTACGACTCTATTACTCCATATTATAGTCCAGGTCTATTATAGACTACGACTCTATATGATAGTCCAGGGCTATTACAGACTACGACTCTGTTACTATATTAACGTTATAGTCCAGGTCTATTATAGACTACGACTCTACGACTCTATATTATAGTTCAGGTCTCTTAGGACGTCATCTTCAAAGACGTTCTCTTGATCCAGATCAAGGCACATACAATGCCTACAATACCAGTCAAGACATCGTTGCCATGCGCTCCGAATAACGCCGAAGATGTCCATAGTCTTGAACATCAATGTGATGGGTATCAGCAAATACGAGCAGAGCTTGAGGCTGTCGGGCTAACCTTGACACCGAGTCCCAGCAGCAGAGTAAGACAAGCAGTGACTTGACAGTAGCACAGTACTAGGCACAGTGACTTGACAGCAGCAGCAGCAGCAGCAGCAGCAGCAGACAATCTCCAAACAACCAGTGCCTCCAGCAGCTCTCCTTGAAGTGGTTTCGGTACAGACACGGACAGGATGTTAGCAGAAAGAGATCAGATCCTTTCTTGACTGAACAGGTAACATACTGATGAACATCACAAGACATCACTTAACTACATGCTTACAACTGAGAAAAGAAACGAGAGAAACTTACACCTGTTACTGTGAAACACATCAACAGTACCAGGCGACAATTTCCCACCCAAACGTGCCATGGGGGAGGTTGAAGGAAGGCCACCATACGCTGATAGCTCTGAGGAACAATCTCAGACTCAGTACAAGATGACGAATGATCCATGGCTGACGCTCTCATCATAGAGTGCAATGTGACGATCCACTAGCTGCACAACTTGGAAAGTGACAATTCCAATCACAGGCACGGGTACATGACTGGGTACTAGGGGTGAAACGACACACCCGAATTCCTTATCGACTAGAACTAATTCTATCGACTGACTATCGACTGGTTATCGACTGACATTGCCCTCGCACATGGACACAAGCACAGCATATTTACGCCTGCATACGTGCACATGCATGGTCACCCACCCACACACCCACACACAAGCAAACAGAAGAACAGTATGAGCACATAGTAGGTATACACATTCAAACGAACCCATGCGGAATGTGTTTTGCACCGCTTTTGCTTATGCACTCGGCTATGTGTTAATTTTAAAAGCGAAATGTCTTCATGTGCCAAGTGTACTTCGCAGTGCATGGCCTGAATTCCCAGGACCAGTGGGCATTTATACACATATTTTTTTACATACATGTATGTGCGAGTTGATAAGGGCTTTCCTTCTATTGACTGGCCAGACCAGACGACTAATCGACTCGACGTTTCACCCCTATTGGGCAGTGTAATGTAACATTCAGGATTGTGAGACGGTTGCAGCGGAACTTTATGCTGGAGCGCTGCCTTCTACAGTTATACACACTTAAAGATCTCAAGGTTTAGCGGTACAGAACACACACACACACACACACACACACACACACACCTCGTCTGTCCCTCAACACAGTTCTACAATCATGGGAGTGCGGTAACTAGTTCCGGTTCAGTGACATAAAGCTGCACCACTGCATACAGGGCTAACACTGGTGCAGCCAACACACACTTTAAAACAAATCATTACTCCATACATTATACATTATACATTATACATTATACATTATGTATAGCAATCAGTAACAACGTCACCACTGCCACAAGCTCATTACTCCATACATTATGTATAGCAATCAGTAACAACGTCACCACTGCCACAAGCTCATTACTCCATACATTATGTATAGCAATCAGTAACAACGTCACCACTGCCACAAGCTCATTACTCCATACATTATGTATAGCAATCAGTAACAACGTCACCACTGCCACAAGCTCATTACTCCATACATTATGTATAGCAATCAGTAACAACGTCACCACTGCCACAAGCTCATTACTCCATACATTATGTATAGCAATCAGTAACAACGTCACCACTGCCACAAGCTCATTACTCCATACATTATGTATAGCAATCAGTAACAACGTCACCACTGCCACAAGCTGGCTATCAAGAAATCAAACACGAATACGCGGCGAACATCAACGAGTAACAACTCCAATACAGTGCACCCAGAGAAAACAGTCATATACACAATACAGTTGATGCAAGAATCATTGTGAAAGACAGGATCAGCGACAACTTACTGCTGATGGGAGAATCATGATGAGAGACTGGATCAGCGACAACTTAATGTTGATGCAAGAATCATGATGAAAGAAAGGATCAGCGAAAACCAAACCAATGGCCAAACATCGTGTATGTGCATACTAGAGATAAGAAAGAAGACATCTGGCATGTACATCTGGCATGTTGACCATCGCACATGAACAGAACACTATGGACGTGATACAATTTCTGGTGCCCTGCAAAATAACGCTTGGGTATAGGATCATGTTTGTTGTTGTTGTTGTTGTTGTTGTTGTTGTTGTTGTTGTTGTTGTTGTTGTTGTTGTTGTTGTTGTTGTTATTGTTGTTGCCATCATCATCATCATCGTTTCGACAACGTCGGCGGTTCACAGTTGAGAGTTACGGCGGCTCATAACCAGATAACATGACGGACATCCAGGCGTATCATCGCGGTCATTATCGCTAGGACAGCAATCGGTTTGCGTAGGAGTGTCCTCAGCAGCACAGACGCACTCCGGGTAGTCTGTTGCTGCTGCTGATGTTGCCGGGTATTTTACTGGATATGACAATCGCCTCACTGCTGAACTAGCACTGTCCGTGCTCGGAGTCACAGCAGCGGCAGCTGTGGTGGTGGTGGTGGTGGTAACAGCTGTGTTGAGCACCTTGGCGCGTCGTCGTCGCCGTCGTCGTCGTTGTTGTTGTCGTACAGTATGAGAACGGAGGTCAGTTAGAACGTCGTCCATCTCCGTATCCTCATCGCCATCGTCCAGGACATCCTGCTCATTGCCCATACCGCCGTGCACTGCTGCTGCATGTGATGAGGTTACGTAGCTAGGGTCGGACAGTCCACCAGTTGCCTTCATAAAGCTCGAGTCCGGTACCATAGCAACTTGAGAGTCCGGTACCATAGCAACTTGAGGCCCAGTGTCGGTGCTGCTGTTGATCCTGTCTGACGGCGTACACTCTCGTGTGGGAGAGGCCTGAGGTAGTGAAAGTGTAAAGGTCATATTGGCAATCAGTTCAGAAGTTAAGAACTCAGATGACTTGTGCCCGCAATTTCCATGTTACAGTTCAGAAGTTAAGAACTCAGGTGACTCGTGCCCGCAATTTCCATGTTACAGTTCAGAAGTTGATATTAGTAAAGCGGCACATCTAATTCTAAAGTCAGCACTCGCAATAGTCCTTACCCTCGGTCTAACACTAGCACTGCTGGTGGTGCTGCTGCTCTCCCTGTTTGCTGAAGCTGTGGATGAAAGTACCTTCTTCTTGTCCTCGGCTTTTAGCGTTTCGTCAGACCCAAACCCGTCACTGGCTTTAAGCATTTTTTCAGACGTAGACTGTCCGGAGCGCAGATTAAACGAGCCAGCATCATCGACACCACCAACACCACGACCAACACTCGAACATATTCCTTCAGCGGCAAAGGTTGCATCCCATTGAGCATCACGCGCTCCATCGGAAACGTGCATACCGACACCCTGGTCCTGTGAGTCGCCGCGGTAGCCATCAACAGCCAGTGCACCAACAGCCAAAGCAGCAGCAGCAGCAGCACTAGCTGCCGCTGGCAGCCACATTTCACCGTCATACAAGCCGGCAGCCCCCAACGTACTCGAAGTACTAGCAGCAAGCGGCATTGGTTGCTCTTCGATAACATCCGGTAGGTCTTGCACACGGCCACGTGGGGCCTCCAGCATTTCCAAACTAGCTTGCTCTTGTCCGGCAATAGCAGCAGCAGCAGCAGCCAAGCTAGAAGATGACCCCTTAGCAGCACTGGCATCCTTGACGTGACCGCACGGCTCTTTATCCAGGGCAGCAGAGCATGGCATTCCAGCCATGCTGGGAATCTCCATGGCGACATCATCGTCAACATCATACTGAGCGGAGACGAGCTGGTGGGTGTTGCCAAGACGTGCACATCGATCGCAGCAACAGCAACAGCACAAGCAAGACAACAGCCAACCGGGACACGACGGCTGAAAGCACAGCGCACTGACGGACGAGCCTTCGTCCTCGTCTTCGTCAGCGTCCTCGTCTTCGCCCTCTTCCTCCATCAGTCTGGCTCGGCCAGCATGGCTGTGCTGACCATAGTGAAAACATTGACGGAGTGCCACAGCCATGTTGTGGACTGCATGCCGTAGGGACTGGCCAGCAGAGAGTGGGTCGTGGGCTGCATGCTGTATGGACTGGCCAGCAGAGAGTGGGTCGTGGGCTGCATGCTCCCTTGCGGACTGACCACCAGAGAGTGGGTAGAGTGGCAGACGTGGCGGACTAGAGCCTGGTGAAGTACTCATCGTGTTTCAGGAATCTGCTCACGCCCGCACGCACGCGCACACACACACACACACACACACACACACACACACACACACACACACACTACTGAACTGGAGTCGATACAAGAGTCGATACAGCGTAACCGGTCAGATCAGCACGCCGAAGCCTCACACAACTAGTTGTCACACAAACTGCAGCACAGCTGGTCCATGTCGTAATGGACACCCATTGGCCACACACAGACGCTCCCGCTGCTTGACAGTCACACTCTGATCTAAGGTCTATAGCAGCACACGTCATACAGTTATGATCAGTACGGGGTGCTGGCATGATGCCCACCACGGCTGATGGCACTAGCACTTAACAACTCAATGAGAGCACCAACACTCACCAACTTGGTGATAGCATTACCACTTCACAACTCATTGAGAGCACAAACACTTTAATAAAACAACTTGGTGATAACAGTCACACTTCCCAACTCCAACAAGCACACCGACCACACAGTTCTCCTCAATACCTACCATCACCACACGAGTACAACTAAACCAGTACTTAAGTACTGGCTTACATGCTAAACGATGCTTTATTGAACGCACAAAGCAATGATGATATGAATGCACGGAGAGCAAGGAAAGCAAAGAATTCAAGAATTGAACAAAGGTTTTCACAGCAAAATGGAAGGATAAAAGTGTGAATGGCAACAGCAATGTTTACGAAAAGGGGAAAAGAAAAGAAGAAGAAAAAACTCCAAACCAAAACTCCTTGAACACCGCCAGAAAGGACACAGTAGAATTAAGATTCATACAAAAGAAAAATTTAACTCGGATGGTGAGCCAATTAAATTATGGTGAAAAAACCTGAGCCTGAGCCTTCCAAGTTGGAAGGTTGTTGGTTTGCGCCTTGGTGAAGTGTTGGAGCTAGGTGTCAGGTCGCCGAATGTCTCAGTACTCCTTGTCAGTTTCGTGCCATTTTGTCGCAATCGCTGACTGTATAGGATCTGGTTACGTTGGTGGACAGTTAGTCATAACTCGTTTACAACACGTTGTCCTCCTTTTTTCACCACAAAAGAAAAATTTCAGACTTCAAACTTTTCACATGCTAGCACAGCAGAGTAGTAGAGCAGTGGTGTTGGGTGTTAGATTTGTCCTAACTCACACTGCTTGAATTCACAAGCCATATTTAAACATATTAACCTCAATCTTATTCACTATGAACATGTCACTACCAGCGCCATAGATGATATCACTGATGAGATTGATGACATCATTGGCAAGGTTGGTGGTACTAAATGCTAGTACAGTCTCACTAGTCATGTCATATATTATGATGTCACTGGTGAGATAGATGACATCATTGGCACGGTTGGTCGTGATACTAATCTCACTGGTGATGCCATAGATGACATCACACATGGTGTTGTAGATGATGTCATTGCTGATGTTGGTGACAATGTCACCAGTAATGACATAGCCACATAGGGAATTTCTCACATGGCTACATGTGAACGTGATCCACAGTGGAATGCAACATCGCACAAACTAGATATCACTACAGTAACCCACTGGCTATCTCACTGCAGAGGAGTGGTGTTACTTACACTAGTGACTTGGCAAGCACTATAGACATGGTAACTTAGAGCCTTACAAATCAAAGGCTGTTTGTTGGCTTGCACATCATTTGAGATGTGCTGGAGCTAAACGTCATGGTGTTGAATGTCAGAACAACTTGTCAGAACAACTTGTCAGTATTATGTCAACTGTTGCATGTTCTGACTCACCAGTACGCGGTTATGTCACTGTTTGACAACAATGGATAGCTTGTAAACCTTTGATCTTCTCTATTAAAATTTAATTATGAATTTATGATCCTTGGCTCTCCACTAGAGTCTACAATAATGACTTTGAACAAGCTGACATTTTTCACAGTTTTGCCGTGCACCATACCGGCCAACATCGAACACAGCATGTCAGGACACAGACATGGTCTATGGCAGGATTGATGATGTCATGTGTGCCACATATGATGTCATAATTATGTGATGTCACAGTGATGACGTCACAGGTGATTGTCGGTAATGATTGTACTAGCACGGTAGAGAACTCTAGAACAACGCATAGCCACTCTGCTTGCATGATATTGCAGCGAGGCAAGCTAGCAGGCTCAACGTTTGGGCACCCAAGCCAAGGTGGCAGAGGTCATATCTGTACACGTGGAGACAGATGTTTTCCCGGACATACCATGCCACCCCTGGGGCCTAAGAAATTACAACTGCCATGGAGAGGGCCACATTGTCTACAGGTGCTGTTTAATTGAGAGCAAAGAGAAAGTTTGTTGCGCGTGCGAATATGTCTGGGCCGGCTAGTGAGTGAGACTGGCACCATGGCAGTAGGGTCGCTACATAACTACCCACACTCATTGTTGGCAGGTAGCGTTAGCGCTCGTGTGTTTCGCGCCGACTGCCTTTGTGCTATGACACGACTAGCCTATCCAGCACACGGGCTGACACACACATCCTCTAGGCACTTGCATCACCAGCAACACTGCCATTATGTAGTTCTCTACCCTGCATCTAGCTGTAAACAAAAAACGTTTCTTGTTTGATTGCAACTATGCATGCGACAATTGCTTTCTTAAATGTGAAGAAGAGTTTGGTGCGACTTCGACGATACTTATTAATTGGGAATTGCTTTCTTGCAAGAAAACATCTTAGAAAAACAAGGTGCAAGTGGACCATTTCTTTGTTTCTTCTCCTGTACATGTATGTGCACAAACACATCGTGTTTGTAAATATGAACATGATTGTGTTCACAGCACACACACACACACACCAGGTCATCCCGGCTACTAGTAATCTGTGACGTAATCTTAAGGTGATTGGTGAGAATACATGTGAGATTGGTATTCTTAGGAATTGGACAGTCAAACTCACTATAATTATACTATTCCTTTCTAACTGTTACTCAACCTGGTGACTAACAATATACGTGTATGTGTAGTCTGCCTGTGGAGGATACAAACATGCACTCATCACTGCCTGTGTGAACTAGGCAAGACTGCAAGACTCAGCCTCTGTGTCATGCAGACTAAGGTTGCGTTCATTTTTAGCTACCTGGTAGAGTAGAGTCAGTCTACCGATAGAGGTAGATGGTAGAGGTAAGCGCACGAACGCTGTCCTACCGGATTTAGTAGTTTTTCACGATATGTACGTGACATTTTTTCCCTGTGTGTCATGCAGGCCTTGATGGGCAGCAGATCATACAACATGTATAGATGCATACAGTCATGTAAACACCGTTGAACACACGCACCTCAACCAAATCCCAGAAGCAGATCCGTCCATCCTCGGAACCGCTGATGACGTGCGTGTCCTTGGCGGAGAGGCAGTTGTCAATGCTGTACTTGCTATTCTTGTGACCTGTGTAGCTATGTCCACAACACATAGACACATATACACATATACACATATACACCACACACCCACACGCACACCACACACACATACATGCACATGCGTACACACATGCATACACACATACATGCCGTGGTTTGCTATCACCCTTCATTTCACATTCATTTGTCATTGGCGGTCGTTTGACGAGCCAGGAAATGTTGAATAAATACAAATACAAATACATACACAGGCAGACAGACAGACAGACAGACAGACAGACACACCCACATCCACATACACAGGTGGAAACACAAAACAGCAGGTCTCAAACTGCACAGTCTTTTACTCTTTTTGTTGCTAACAATTTTGCCAATGATTCTTCTCGAGGTTCATCAAGTTTTGGGCATGGCCAGTGTTCAGGGTGAAACCAGAAACCAAGTAAAACATCAAATGTTTCTGTATTTCTGTCACTTGTACGCAAGCAGGTGGCATGCTAAACATCGCTGAATAATCTAAACAGTTTTCATGGAGACAGGAATGAAATCAACGCAATACAGGGATGAATTTATTGTCATATTTTTGTATAGCAGTCTTTGAGTTTGATTAGCATTTTTCTTTGAAGGTTGGGTGTTTACACATTGTCCTTCGTGAGAGTGATGCCTGAAAGCCCATTTGGAAAAAACCCGATTGAATGTTGCATGTGCCCGCAGACTGAGAGTGCCTGTACCACATACATTGCACTGTATGCATGTTACTTGACAGCCCATGCTAGGCATAGATAGTCTGTATGATTGTATTGCAGTTTTCTGCGAGTCACGGTGGCTTTTGAGTAGCAGTAGATCGATTTTGCATCGCAAACTGCGATGCGATACAGGATAAATTCATCCCTGCAATAAATAAAACGAGTTGCACATTCAACGCACACATGTTCAACGTTCAAGCATGCCTAACCCTTGCGAACGATGTGTGTGTCGAATGCGTAACTCGCTTTATTTGCTGCGTTGAATAATTTAAAGTAAAACGAAACCAAGCACGGTTGCAGAGAAAACATCAGCATGTGTGAACAGCAGCATGTGAGAACAACATCACCAGCAGCAGCACCACCACCAGCATCAGCGTACCTGCAGAGAACTTGTCCAGTGGCTTTGTCGACTAATCGCATAGTGCTGTCCAGGCTAGATACCAACACACACTGACCATCACGTGTAAAGCTTACACTCGTCACCGACTCTGCAATAAACACACACACACACACACACACACACACACACGCATAGTAGTCTTAGTAGATAATCGACGAGGAGACAAAAATCATAATATTGAAATGAAGAATGTAAACGCGCTCATCAGCAGTCACAAAGCACAAGAAAACACTTGAATCAAAACTCGACTGCAGTAGAGTGAGGAGATGCAGCAACGCACTGATAGGATTACATGTCTTGGCAATAACAGGCAGCTATCAGAGCTCTCATTTTAATTTTACTTGTCTCTTCAATTGGCAGACACCGATTCAGGTATGGCATGGAAAAAAACGCTTTTACATGTGTCACAGCATGCACGTTCACACATTAATACAATCCATATGATATTGTACAGCAACTGATAGGTCAGATCTAGATAAGAAATCCGGATAATACAAACAAACTTGTTCAGTCCCTTGCAATTCGTCTTGTAGAGGTCTCAGTAAATTAACGCTTGAACATATTTGTGACTCTACTTCAATCATCGCCACATTCACAAGCACGGTGCATGCACAGTGATAACCAAACTGAGAGATGTCCTCAAATCAATAGCTACAGGTTAGCAAAGGAAAAAAAACTTAACTATTGACAATACAAACAACAGAGGTGAAGGGCTATGGAGCTGCAACTCCAAGTTTCACACATCTCAGCGATCTCAGCGATCATCAGACAGGGGCATTCGGACAGCGTCATTCAGACAGCGGCATTCGGTCTGACCATCACTGAGATGCGTGAAGTTACAGCTGCACAGCCCTTCGCCTCCGTTGTATGTGTATACAGCTCTGCACATTAGTGCATTGAGCACTCTGCTTCGAGCTGTCTCCACCAGCCCTGTTTGTAACTAGGGACAATGTCGGAATATCTCCTATTCTGTATATAAGTGGGCGGTTTGCTCAGATTTCAATTTTGCTGTTTTGATAGCTGTCACACAGCAAGTGTGTGTACGTGTGTGCGTGTGTGTGTGTGTACGTGTGTGTGTGTCTTCACTTGACAGATGTACCTGCCACTGCTGGCCTCGAGTAACACTCAGAATCGTGCGAACACACTGCCAATGGAACGTGTCCAACCTGTGCAGGAGGGGTACCTTCAGTGTCCAGGTCCAGCGCAGCGGCATGTCAGCCTCGCTGGAGGAGTCCATTCGTGCAAATCGCCTAGGATGGCTTGGTCACCTCGCAAGGATGGACGACACCAGGTTGCCAAAGCAGACCCTGTTTGCGGAGGGCACCAACACGCGGCCCTGCCATGAACCCAAGCGTCGTTGGAGAGATGTGGCAGCTTCAGACCTCCGTGCGACCGGTATCCCGGAGGCGCAATGGTACCATCTTGCTCAGGACCGAAGGGACTGGCGCGAGCTTAGCCATCGCAAGCCACCAAGCCAGCCCCAATCAAGAGTGTTCGTCTGTGTCTGCGGCCGCGCCTTTCGCCGTCTGAATGACTTATCCCGACACAAGAACTACTGCCTCGCCTAACAGCTATCATCGCTTCGGCGATGGGCTTTCCAAAGGTCCAAATGTGTGTGTGTGTGTGTGTGTGTGTGTGTGTGTGTGTGTGTGTGTGTGTGTGTGTGTGTGTGTGTGTGTGTGTGTGTGTGTGTGTGTGTGTGTGTGTGTGTGCACCGTCACTAACCTGGCATGCAGTCACTGTGCAGTTGTCCCATACGTATATCATAGATGCGAACACGACAGTCTACAGATCTGAGCACACAAATGAACACATACAACATATCAACACAAAAACACATCACTCTACAAGTACCGGTACAAAAATCCTATGATTTCAAAGTCATCACTGTGCGTTCATGCACAAAAGTAGACGTGCTTCAATCTCAATATACATGTAAGTACAAGTCTGAATACAAACACACGTGCTAAAAACCCTAACCTAAAATATGAACAAAAACAATCACTCAAATTTCTAGACCCGGGCATTTTATTACTAATGTCTTTTATAAGTTCACCACTTGACACACTGTCATCGATGTGTGCAATTGATGCCAGAACCGCCCCCCCCAAGTCTTACGGAGAATGCCAATGCAGACGGCACCTGCATACATGGAAGTGAATGCAGATTGGCTTCTTCACCCGTAAAGAGCCAAAATGCCCTCTTAGTTTCGCCAAACACAGCGGCTTTTCGCATATCAGCACATTTTCTCTTGTGCACGGAAGTGCTGCACACTGCTAAACTCGTCAAGAAATGAACTTTGACAAAGAACCTCATTGCCGACAACAAGTTCGATCGTCTTTCGACAGAGGACAATCATTGATGTTAAACATTGCAAAGAAGCTCATCCAGGAGACCAGGGTGGTACTAGCCTGAACATATGGAAACGGATTTGAACCTGTCGACCACACCAATCACAAATCTTGGGGCCACTAAGGAGGACGTATGGACCAAAGTCCAAAAGCAAAACTTCCACTCTCCGAAATTACAAAACAACACAGTCATGTGCACCAGTGAACAAACTGGTCAGGTGGACCAAAGTCAACTCCAGAAAATCACACAACACACAGCTCTCAGTCCGTACCAAACAAGTATTTCAACACAAAGCTCTCAGTCCGTACCCAACGAGTATTTCATGTTCAGACACAGCTAGACACGATATGCTGTCCTGCGCTTCGGTTAGGACTTGTACTGGTTCAAATCGGCGAGACCTGCAGGCGGTGCATCGGCGCACGAATGTACACACGCGCGTGCACGCACACACACGCACACATACACACACACACACGTACACACGTACACACGTACACTCACACACACGCACACACACACACACACACACACACACACAAGTACAAGAGAGTACAATGTAGGCAAACGCTACACAGCTGCAAGAACAACAAATCTGTATTTGGACATAGCGGCAAGACACTGTACAGATCATAATGAAAAAAAAACTGGTAAACACATGCTGTCACTGGAGTGATTTCAGAACTACAACATTGTATACGGCATCCCATATCTCAGAATGTACAAGCACAGGTCAGACAGATCTGTATGAGGCAAAGCACAGAGTTACCAGTCAACTACTGCACACCCACAGGTACTCTACATTCTACACAATACAGGGCTGACTACTCCGCATCTACTCATGACCTCCGATGTACTCAAGCATGACATCATACCGACATCTACACGCAATTGCACAACAAATCATGTCTCTATGAACCTTACATGCAATGGACCTTATGCCATTTGTACAGATCCACGAAATCCCGTAGAATCCCGTAGACCCGGTAGGGTGTTGAATGTGCAGGACCCTATTGTGTTTTCTGCTATTTCAACTAAGAAATGGGGTCTGGAGGCATTTCATACGAAAACCTTTTTCTGACAAAGATCCAGCTAGTCATTAGTTCTAACCAAAGTGAAGAAGCTGGAAAAGCGATTGCTGGTCATTGAATTATGACGCTAAAAAGGTCAAATGCGCATGCATAGCACACAATGAACACCCTTCCGGGTCTACGGGATTCTACGGGATTTCGTGGATCTGTACAAATGGCATAAGGTCGATTCAATTACAGTTTTCTTACATGATCACAACAACTGATATTAGTGATGATGTCAGTGATGACATCATCACTGCTATCAGTAATGACATCAGTGATCAGTGGCTGTACAATGGACTACTCACTTGCAATCAAATATCCGCACAGACGAATCATAAGAGCCTACAAAGAACACCAGGAAACACAGATACACACACACACAATGTCATGCATACAAACTCAAGTGACGAAATCATCCCAATGCCATGATGGTGAGCAATAATGGGCAGAAGCTGGTCTAAACATGTGCACACACACACACACACACACACACACACACACACACACACACACACACACACACACATGCTTGCACGCACGCACACACACACACTCACACTCACACGCCCCGCCCGCGCACGCACGCACACACACACATGCACACACACACACACACACACACACACACACACACACACACACACACATCCACAAGCATATAGAGTGGTGGTTTCCAACCCCAAGTTCCACTGACCTGATATGAGTATAGTGCCTTCAGAGTTGAACTGAACACAATTGACGCGCTGTGAATGTACACAGATCAATAACGCACACGCACAAATGCATGCACACATACACACAAACACACGTAGATTCGTGGAAGTCGTCACCACCGTCTGACTCGTCAGACGACAGCAATGTGCCAATTGATGCCGACTGCGGTGCACAAAGAAGCCCTAACGCCATCACCAACAGGAGACGACACGCAGACAAAAAGAAGGCAGCTGCCTTCAAGGTAACAATCAAGAATGTTGATGGCCAAGAAGAAGGGAAAGAGCTTCCTGCAGCACCAGCCAGCCGTTCATGGAAACGCTGACGTGATCAGCTGGAAGTGCCACAGACCATGCTACCTTGAGGTACTGACTGCTGTAAATGCAGAAATTTTTGGTAGTGTAATACATGTATTTTCGGTATTCTCCAAAATCGGCGGAGAGAAATTTTGGGTAAACCCGTTTTCCAGGTAATGTACTAGTGCTAGTGCCGAAATTTTCAGTGCGTCTTTATTTTCGGTAAAATTTTCGGCACCGAAGTTACCGAAAATAAAACCCCGCCGAAAAGTTCTGCTTTTACAGTAACTGGAACACAATGGGAGTTGATTGAAGTTGGACATTGGGAAGATGACCAGTACAAACTTCATCTCTGTATTACTACACTAGCATTCGGGAAAGTCCGGGGGGGGGGGGGTGAGTGCTTTTCGGCGGCACACTGTGCTATTTCGACATCATGCTGCCTCTGCCGCTCAACTTCGCCGTTAAATTGTTCGAGTGTGACCCTCTAGCGGAGTGTATTATGCTCCAGGTGTGCGCAGAGTGCACCAAAATCTCCTTTTCCGCCAGAAAGCAAACCATAACCAGATCAACTATGCTCGATAACACGAGTTTGCAACCGTGATCTCTTTCCCACGGGCCAGATGTGCGGCGCACTACCTTCACTACATCACTCAGCTGCAATCCACGCATTGCGGAAAATCAACCAACCAGTCACCCATTCAATACTGTAATTTCACAAATTTTCAATGTACTTTTATTTTGGGTACTTTCGGTGCATCTGTTTCATACCTAAAGTTTCAATACACCGAACAAACACTAACACACATAACCCAATAGGGAACTGTCTCTCTGTATCTAAAATTTCTGTTCACCTAACCTGGCCTTTTGCCCTCATACCGAAAATATTGAGCACCGAAAATGTCTGAAATTAGAGTATACGCATTGCCAGACTGCAGGACTTACGCCGGTGTGAGAGCGGTATTTGCGAACAGCTTCGCCGGTAGAAACATCCCAGTAGATGACTAACTTGTCGGCACCGCATGATCCAATGTGAGTGTTGCCCACAGACCTAGCACCATGGATACAGCACCGCCACCATCGCCAAAACACACAGACATGCACGTACAAACGTGCTCGCACACGCGTGCACACATGCACGCACACACACACATGCACGCACGCACACACACACACACACACACACAGCACAAAGCACAACCAAAGCTATATCACGGGATGATCCGGTGAAATCCAATATCCTTGACACAGGATCGGTGGGATATATGCAACTTAACTAGCACTGCAATCCCACTGGACTGTTCACTACAACACGAAGCTGACTCATTTGATGGATTGCCTGTCACCAAGCATGTATCCAGTACTGCAAAACACACAAACAGCGTACATGCCACAAGACAGCAAAAGCTTGAAGCTCTGAATTGTAATGGTTTTCTGTCCGTACGAGTTGCAGTTGATAGCTAAGGTAAGCATAAACCTTCCGTGCCCACACTGCGCAAGAGAATGCAATGCAGTGAACTACTCACGAGACAGCATCCAGGACTTCTTGTCCATGTCCAATGTATGACTTGATGGGAAATCCGGTGTGGGGATTCCACAGACGCAGAGACTTGTCCGAGCCACCGCTAAGACAGTACTCGCCAGATACTGAGCAAAATACACACACGCACATGCACATACACACGCACGCACATGCACACACACACACACACACACACACACACACACACACACACACACACACACACACACACACATGTAAGTATATCGAGTGCAGTTAAGAGTTTTCTCAGGCGAGTAACCTCCCACTCCATGCTGGTGGTGAGAGGTTAGGATCTCCTGACAGGGATAAACTGTTGTACAGGAAGAGGCCAGTTGGGACTTTCGCAACTCCGTAGTTTTTCGCCATTTCGTAGTTTTGGCAGCCCAGCCGGCATCAGGCCGGTCTGGAGGCTGCAGTAGCTAGCAAGCAGTAGTAGGCAGTAGTAACGTTATGTGCACAATGTGGTTTGCTGTTATACATCCATGCTGTCTTGGTGTCTTTTTAAAGTTTAATGTGCTCTAACTACCCTGGCTGGTTAGGCGCATCATTGGTGTTCTGCTTGCTCTTTTCTTTGCGTTGTTTTTCATCACTATCGATTTCACGACCTATTTTTTTGCCCGTACAAGAGGCTTTTGGTATGGCAGTGTAGTGTAGTGCTAGTGGATTTTCCCCAATTTCTTTTCCATTCGTCTCGCCATGGGCGAGCAGTCAGCCGAAATGCTGAAACCGCTCTGCAGCCTCCCCGGCATTGAGCAGGCCATCCTAACCCTGTTGCAGACAATCACGGCATACGTCAGTGAGTCAAGAAACCGGGAGGCGCGTCTAAATCGGCGAACTGATGAGCTCGCAGCCCAAGCAAGAGAATTACAAAAAGATTTGAGCCCGTTGATGTTGATGGAGCCCGCCACTGTTGCCATGCCTCACTGCAGCCGGATCGTTCTCGCAAAGCCAGGGAGCACAGTTCGAGTCGTACGGGGTTCACTTTCCCGTAGCCAAAAGGTCTAGTAGTACCAGTAAGAGTCCATAACCCCCAGAGTGTGCAACGCCACACAAATCTCTGTCACGACTCGTTTTCAACATTACGTCATTTTCATGTAGCTGCGCGTGCAGGCCGCGACATTCGCTACATGAAAATGACGTAATGTTGAGAACGAGTCGTGACAAGACCCTGTCGCGCGTTGCATACTCTGGGGGTTATGGACTCTTGGTACCGGTAGTAGTACACCCCAGTGGTGCTAGCCCAGCTCATATGATAGATCAATCTCGTAGCGTCCCCCCCCCCCCCCCCCCCCCCCAGCGAGGTTCAAAGTCCCAGCGACACTCGCCAGCAAACAAACAGGAGTCAGTCCACCAGCCACAAGAACAAGATCACCATCGCAGACACAGAGGATGATAGCTGGCAGCTAGTTGCAGCGGAACAATCAAAGAAGAAGAGAGCAGTAGTGTTTGTCGGCAACCTCGGCAAACCTTGTACTGAACAAAGCCTGACTGAATTTGTATGGCAAAGGTCTGAAGCCGCTCAGACCCATGTGCAAGTGTTCACATGTAGCCTGCACGCGGCAGATAGTGGACAAACGTAAAGTAGTCCAGACGCCATACCACCAACACCCATGCAGAACATGGGACGAGTAGCTGGGTGTAAAGCCAAACCAGCGAGCCCGGTGGAAAGTTTAATGGAGGACCAGCTTTCAAGCAACACGGTCACCGTGCGGCCAATTGCCGTGACGAAAACTGCTCGCCTGTCGGACAAATCTGGCGGCACAGCCCCTTTGGACAAAGTTATGCAGTTCCTAAAAACGTTTGCCAAGGAGTTTCGGGAGGACATGGCGACCACCGCGACCGAACTACTGACAACGTTTGACAAGCAACTGTCCAGTGCTGAGGATCGTCTCGCCAAGGCTGAGAGAGAAATAAACGAGCTCCGTACCTCCAACAAGAAACTGGCGAGTGAAGTTTCCCGGTGTGTTTCAGGGACCTCATTGACTGGTGGAATGTCATCTGGCGGGGAATCTGCCATTTCCGGCATCAAGAAGGATGTCACCAAGCTGTCTGCTAGATTTGGGGACATTGCGCAATCGATACCAAATATGGCTCACGCATGCATTCAGGAGCAGGCTGAGCGCATGGCTCGGGCCGATATCGTCATTCTGGGAGACGCGCCAGAAAATGTTTCAGAAACATCTGCCCAGCTGGTGCACACAGTACACGGACTGATCCCAGATGGGCTCCACCGCGGGATGTGCTCAGCGCCGATAGACTGGGCAAACCGAGGGATCGGACGGCCAAGGATACATCAGCGCCTAGCAAACCCGTCCACCTATCAAGAGCAGGTAAAGGTCACCTGATGCGAAACAAACATCAGGCCGCGCTTGGCGACAGACACGTTAACGTGTCACATGACCTGGCCCGTGACGAGCAGTGCAAACGTAACGATGTGTGGCCTACATTCCGTAAGCTCCGGCAACACAACATTCGCTGTACGCTTCCCAGGTACACCACCATGCTCAAGGCCCGGGGGGGGAAGCAATGACTGATGAGGAGATCGCTCAGGTCTTATGGCAATCTGTGTCGGGGTGCGACGTTGGTTTGGCAGCGGACATGGCGGGCTCTAACCCAGCGAAAAGCTCATGCATGTGTGCATTGCCTCATTCTCTGCCTGTGACGTGTCATCAAGTTGAGCACGTATCCATTTTCATTGCGCTCTGTCAGGAGCACTTAGGGTTCCCTGTAACAAGACGGCAACGTCTGTAGGGACTTGCCGATTAAAATAATAAAATCTACCACAAATCTACTACTACATGCACACACGCACACACACACACACACACACACACACGCACACACACACACACACACACACACACACACACACATGGAGCAGTATTCATACAAAGATATACGGTCTCAACTTTCACTACCCCGAACAACAAGCCTGACCGGCCATAGGAAGAAAAGACACCCCGCATCATGTTTGCAACATGGAAAAACGTGGGCACAAGTTATGCGATCGAGTCAATCACCTAAACCAGATTTTGAACAGTCAGACGTGCACAATCTACATTTTTCCATGTTACAATTTTTTCTTTGGCTCATCATCTGAGTTCTTATCACATCATATTTCCACGGTATTACCAGGTCCTTTATCTGCGTACTGTATAAACCTTATCCACTATGTACTACAGACTGCAGTGCTGGCAACTGAAATCCGCCCCCTGGAGCGGTGCTCTCACATTGTAAATACCCAGCATGCAGCAAGAAATAGAGGCCGCTAGAATCGGTGCTGCATTCGAGCATGAAAACCAGCGGTCGGATTTCAGTGGATTCCTGTTGCCAACAACACTGTACGTGTGTGTGTGTGTGTGTGTGTGTGTGTGCGTGTGTGTGTGCGTGCGCGTGTGTGTGTGTGTGTGTGTGTGTGTGTGTGTGTGTGTGTGTGTGTGTGTGTGTGTGTGTGTGTGTGTGTGTGTGTGTGTGTGTGTGTGTGTGTGTGTGTGTGTGTGTGTGTGTGTGTGTGTGTGTGTGTGTGTGTGTGTGTGTGTGTGTGTGTGTGTGTGTCTATACTGCATGTACTCTTGGAGGCTGCCACAACATGACATTCTACTTTCCATCTGTCTGGACTAAATGCATAGATGTGGTATAGGTCACAGGCCATGCTTCAGGCCGGGGTTTTTTTTCAAAATAAAAGTGCGACATGCATCCCGGAAAACACGGCACCACATTGCACTAGTACAGTGCTGCTTTCAGTGTACTGGTACTACACTGTACATATACCACTGTACCACTGTACCACTGTACTAGCTGTACATTATATTGGATATACAATCATGTACATAATGCAGTGCATGCAAATCTTGCCTCATGGCTTATTTTTTCTACAGAGGATTGTACAACAACAGTTTCCGATTTTTACAACCGGCTCGCTTTTGGGAATTCCGATCAAAATGTATTATAACTCCTTACAATTGCTAGAAAGTAACAGAGCAGACTTGTAAAAAAATTCTTACCATTGAATCTCACTGATCTAATGGCACCCTGGTGACCTTCCAGCTGGCAAGCTAAATGACATGGCAAATCCAGCGCCATCTCCCCTTCTCACAGCATTATTCACTTTCGCGTTGGCAACATACCGGCACTAGCACTACTACAGATGAGGAGTTCAGACCGACATCTATTGTAAATCTTGACTTGTTATTTTTCTCTCATGCAGTCTTGGCAAGCTCGCTCGAAACTGGTTTCAAATTCTGCGGGGGAAGTCCCTGCCCTGGCCACAATGTCAGCAAAAGCTTGCGTCTCCAGACAAACAAGGATTTTTGTGTCGCATTTTTGCATGAGGCACAGCTTTTTGTATGCATGGTAACCTTTACCTTGGCAGCTAGCACTGAGTTCTTTGCACGCTGACTGATACAGATTACAGTGAATCAGTGATAGTGATAGTGATACAGGCACACAGCTAGCTAGCTGCAGCCTGCACTAGCTGGCTGCAGCGCAGGTGCAGACCGTATAATTTTAATAAACATACAACTTTACAAGTGCAGCTAGCTAACTAACTAGCTGCACTTGACAGTGAAAAGTAATATTAGTTGTGACGTTCTTATGTTGATTTGGATGATCATTATTGTGGCTGATATGCGTAGTATTATTAGGAAGCTACTCAGACAGCTGTAGCTAGATGTCAGGCCAGGATCTAGGAGTAGATCTCACTTTCTCAGGCCGCCTCTCAGCTCACGAAAAAGTGAGTGGATTTAGTTCGCGACGTCGATACAGTCAACTTCGCTTATAACGACTGCGGATATAACGACAATTCACGAATAACGACAGCATTTCCATGCCCAGAGCAAAGTCCCTTCCAACTGTAATACATATAATGAGACTTCGGGTATAACGACACTTCGCGAATAAGGACACTTTTTTGATGCCCCGCCGAATGTCGTTATAAGCGAAGTTGACTGTACCTACAATTCTGGTGTCCTGGACCTGGGTGTACGTGTAGCGAGCAGACATCGACATCATAATACTGTAGTACATGGTGTATCTGCGTCTAAAAGTACCAACCAAGTCATCGTCCTAAACGCTAAAGTCCCTTGTTCAACCCCGCTCGTGCGCCACTCGAACGGTGGGAAGCGGAGTGGAACACAGCTCCTGTACTGTAGCGGCTTGCTTTGAACTCAAAGAGCCTCGTTGAACTGGACCACTCTTTTTAGTTTTGCAGCTGGCAAGAACTAATGCTGAGCCACAGAGAGCAGTACTCAGTACAGACTCAGTGAAGTCAGGTTCCTGCTGCTGCATCTGACCATGAGATCATGATGGACCCGTGCTGTGGCGAATGGCAGAGGCGTTATGTGTGTGGACTAGCGAAACAGTGAAATGATTGCTTGTTACACCGTGACGATACAACAGGCAGCAGGGAAAAGGCAGCGCTTGAGAAGTAATTAGTTCGGGTCCAGGTCACTGAACAGAGAAGTAAACAGTGCTCAGCCCAGCTTGATTGATATGATAGGAGGGAGAATGCCATCGCATTGAACCTTTTTGACTCAGGTCATGCGTAAGCTGTGACCAGCCACCACTGTACTGCTGCTGATGCTGTTCCCTCTGATATCACTGTCAACGGGACACTCTGCCTGTCTGAGGTGAATAAGAAGTGAAAAGAGTTATCAATACTGCATGTTGGTATCGAGCACTTGTACAAGTTCATAGCTCCTGGACACAGATAAAACTCATTGGACAAGGCAGTTGTGAAGATTCGTAGAGATAATCATCACGGCTCGTGACACTCTGTCCAGGATAGTCTCTGTGGTCTTCTGACGTATGTGGCTACTGCGTGCGTACACGCACCACCGCCCAGCCACTGAGCCAGTATACAGCATTACCAGTAGAACATCGACAGTAGCGAGTTGTTTCTGTGTTCAAGCATACAACAAACTATCCTACCCGATCGAGCGCTCTGCACCGCGTTTTCACGTGTCTATCGTTGCTCATACTACGTAGTATCACCTTCACAGCAGCAGTAGCAGTAGGACCACTAGCAGGCGTGCACGTGTATGATCAGTCATCGGGTGAGCTGCTGCCGCACACTGTGACCATGGCCATGGCATCACCATCCATCAGCATGGAGCACGGCGGCACCACAGGGGATTCCCCCATTAGCCCGGGCCAAGTGTTGGCTACTGGCGACGAGGACACGGATGACAGACCTGGAACGACCGGAGGCACGACGAAGACGGAGATACCAACCGAGCTGGAGAGACTATCAGTAAAACCACCCGAGGAAGCTGATTCCGATGACGACTATGACGACGACAGGGACCGCGACGATAGTGACGACAAAGAGACGGGAGCACATCCTGAGCGTAGCAAGCTGCCGTTGCCCCACTTTAGCCGTCACCTGACCAAGCAGCGGATGAAACAGCTTGGCAAGCTGGAGGCGTGGCGCATGAACTCCGGGCACAGAGTCAGCGGTGAACTGGACGCGGCGGGCTTGCGGCCGTCAACGCGGTATCGGCAGGGCGCAGAGTACGCAGCGCTGGCCGGTGAAGACGGCATCCAGTCGGCTATGATGGGGCAGTTACACGCTGCTTGTGCCCGGGGCAGGCTGCACGAGAAACAAGATGAGATGAAGCTCCTGGACGCCTTTGATATGCACTTTGTGATGCAGAATACAAACGGTGCGTTGCGCTCAGCTTATTTGCGGGGTTTGGCTGAGGTAAAAGAGGCGAAAACAACCTACGGCAAGGGACTTTCCCAAGCAGGCTCAAGACGCCTCAACCAAATCATGAACGATGGTTCCGGTGGCCTCTCCATGCAGCGTGACCAAACGCGCGTGAAGTTTTTGCACCGAGATAGGTGACCATGATGGCTGCCGTTGCCTTCACCCGTCTGTCTCAATTTGGCGTTGCCTGTCCAGATTAGATGGTGATCAGTCGCTATATGCTGACACAGTCCGTGTGATAAGCACTAAAAGTGTCTGTTTTCGTGAAACACCCTGAACCCGGCTGGCCCAAGTGTGGTGTATTGACACCGGCACAACAGAGAGACAACTAGCACGCATTCAGGTGCAATCGGCGATTTCTCTCCCGGCTGATTGCCTACAACACTGTACTGCTGCTTAGCGAGAACTACACTTGGTGCCGTCAAGGCGCACTGGCGATTGAGGCTGACAAACTTCGAGGCGATTGGAATGACTGGTTTCTTCCTCTAGCTTCTGCCAGTGGCCATACATGCGGTGCACACAAGCGACGGCATGCAGGTCGGGCCTTGTTGCACCTGACCTTGTTGCAGGGTTGGGCTAATGGAGATCACATGGTGCTGTGAGGGATGTGTTGTGTCCAAGGACTCCTATGCCCGTTATTCCTGCAGTCCGAAGCTGGTGTTATGCTACTGTGACCCAGTACGGACGCCAGCCATGGAGTAATGTGCTGCACTGAAACAGATCCATTCACGGTCAGCCGTTGAGACTGCAGTGTACCCAGGAGCACGCCAAGTTGTGCCATGTATCAAACATTGCCCGGCTCAGTTTGTGTTGAAGACCAACACACTGCACCCATCCCAGTGTCTATCCTGGCGGCTGACTGTCAACACGTCCCAGCCCCGCCGGCCATGCAATCATAGAAAGCGATGCTGTGCTGAACATCCAGCTAGGGAACAGCACTCGGTACACCTGTACCCTCCTGGGGCAACTGTCTCGATTGGCGGGAAAACACACAATGAATATTACGGTCAGGTCCGGTGGCTACAGTCCACGCGATGGTGTATCTTGCCTAGCTTGTGCAGTTTTTTTGAAATGAGACTAAAATGCCGTCACGTCACTGTGTGTACAATACATGATGCATCACACCGTGCCACGCAGATCTATGTCGGTGTACAGCCCATGCAACCAATGCTACATATTATGCCAAACTGTTGAGTGCCACAGGGGATTTTCCCTTCGCTTGTCTACAAGTCTCAGTCATCTTGTAGTTGTAGAGCTGTTGCGAGTCCTGCACTTGGAAATTAACTTTTAAAAGCATTCCGTACTCTCTGGACGGTGTGAGTCCGGTCTTGAGATTTTCCAGCCTAGCTAATATCAAGTTTATCAACCCACGTGTATCTGATGTTTCACTCGTGCTGCCGCTGCTGTTCATCGTGATCCACTCGTTTGCTCCGAACTGTCAGGTGGCAGTGTCCCTTGCCGGGTTGCATGCACTGTGGTGCGCGGTGGTATGTACAAACGTGCCTGCTGTGTGCAGTGGAGCAGGAGATGCAGCTCCACTACACTACAGTGTCGATAGTCAGCATCTGTCGGGGTTTTTCCGGCAGTTTGATTTATGGCTGTACTTCAGTGTAAATACTCCATTGTAAAGTACATTTTTGAAGAGTTTCAATCAGGGAGTCACAGGCTCCCCAGTCAACCAGGACCAATGGAGTGACAACTGCCAGTGGTTTCAAGCAAGATGCATGCGTCCATTTTTAAAACCATGGTAACAATGTGCGTGTTAAATGCAAACTCATCCCGGCCCAAGAGTCTGAGACATTGCACCCCGACTGCCACAGACACAGTCATGATGTTAAGTAAAGATACTATTAATTTCCTGTGCTTTATCAGATGTCCCAGGTGAGAGGCTGATAGACTAAGCAAAGCCTTTCAATTTGTCTCATGGGGCAAAAGAAATGAACACAGCCCTGCCAGTTCATTGGCAGACCAATGACAGGAACAAAGCAACAATTATCATTTTGACTGTTGCATGCACCACATGGGGGGGGGGGGGGGTAGCGTACGCAATTGTTGGGGATTGCACCACCATAGTGTTGTGCACACAGCAACCAAAGCAACCCGGCATGATTGTCAGTTTTACTTTTCCAGCGGCCTAGTCAGCTCAGCGCTGGTATACGCAAAGCGAATAGCATCTCCTGCAGTCCTCCCACTTTACGCAGCTCAATCCCAATCCGGTCTTTCATGCTCACGTACACACGGCATACATGTACGGTACATACACATTACTGCACATTGCAGCTACAGCCACTGCACTGGTTGGTGTGTCGTGCGGAAAATATATTAAAAAATCAGAATTGAGACCCAATTTCAAAGTTCAAAGGTGCAAAAGTAAAAACAAAAGGTCGGTTACATACCTACAACTAAAGGCTTATGAATTTTGCAGAACTGCATTGCAGCATATACTGATGTAGGCTTAAAAGTGCTTCCTATTCTCGTGTTCATGTGTACCAAAAACAAATATCAACTTAACGTTTAAAAAAACCCATCCTGTGTCGCATGCAGCCTCCGGTGTGAATTGAATTCAGGCGAATACACACATGAGACGTTGACGCGATTGGCTTAGCAAGTGTGACCTGCCACATGCGTACACACCGATGGTGGTCAGGGAAGAGTCACAGGTGAATGGTGCAAAAAGAAATTACTCAAAATAACACTGGTCTAAGTGATGGCGTTAATTAAGCTTCATCAAAAGACAGGAAGAAGAAAATTCGTCTTGTCTAAAGCTATTCGACCAGTCTCGATACGTGCAACGGTGTGTTCCTAAGAGTTCACAAAAGAAGAAAACAAAATGTCAGGATGCGACCTGAAAAGACAAAGGCGAAGTTCTTGTTTAGTTGATGACACGTGTCTTGTCACTGAAGACGCCGACAGAGTCATACAACTGATCATCTTCGCCTTCAGCATACATGGGGTTGTGCTTGACTTCCTCTGCAGGATCACCTTCACTGTACATGGGGTTCTGAATACCACCGCCGTGTGTCAGCTGCTCACTACCGGCGTGAAACTGCATGGCATCGTCAAACTCCCGTGGGCCGCCGCTCTGTTTCTTGGGCCTGGAAAACGAGTGGAAGGAAATGCACACAGGGTTACTTTCAATGAGGAACTGTGTGTTGCTCCCTATACACGGGAGTTCACGCTTCCTTGCAACTCTTCTTCCAACTTTGTTCAATACTGTGCTTCATGCGCCTACTGGTTAGTCCATATCCTCGTGCAGGTATAGAGTGAAGGAAAACAAATCGTTGTCGCTGCTACTCGGAGCTTCACTCGTAAGCAATCATCAGACATCACTGCCTGCCTATGTGTGTGGTGTGTATGGTGTACGTGTGTGTGTGTGTGTGTGTGTATGTGTGTGGTGTGTGTGTGTGTGGTGTGTGTGTGTGTGTGTGTGTGTGTGTGTGTGTGTGTGTGTGTGTGTGTGTGTGTGTGTGTGGTGTGTGTGTATGTGTGTGTGTGTGCACGGGCACGGGATGCTTACTTTCTGCGTATAACCAGGATCAGGATGATAATCAGGACGAGCAAAGCACAGCCGCCGATGATGATACCTATCAACTGAGGCGTAGAGAACTCTGCGAGAATGCAAAAACAAAACACACACACACACACACACAAAACACACACAAAGCACAAAGCACAAACAAAGAAATTCACACAAGTACACATTTCGAAGTAGACGGCATGCACACAGAAGAATACGACACACAACTTTGGGTACTAGTAAGTGTGGGTACGTGGGTTTCCACACTGACCACTACTAGTATGGGATGTTGTTGTTCCAGACTCATTTTTCAGTGCTATTGGGTTCAGCCATAGTTCACTCTGCTCAGCAGCTAGCCGGTCCGTGAAGACTTAACCAATTTTGTTCACACACTGGATATCGATACCCCGTACTACACTGCCTGAGTGGAGCGCTAGCGCCGAGACTTCTGGTCGGCTGACGGCAACAAACCTCGCCATCACTATGCTCCCATTACGGAACTCGTTGAGTATTTGTCTGTGAGCTGTGACCAGCGCAAAAAATATAAGATAAAAAGCCACCAAGACCTCTGGTCGGTTGAGTTGCTCCCGGTATATCGACATGTCCTCTCTACACCTCCGTTGTCTTGTCCTACGCTGGTATCCACATGTTTTTCAGTACGGCTGTGTTCTTAAGAAAGGGTTTGCTCCCCACACCGGAGCTCGCGCTATTCCGCCGACTTTACTTGACACTTGACTGACTCCAGAGCACACGAGAAGGCCATCGAACCTTCGACTCGGCAAACCTGCAAGAAAGCACCACTCCCTGCTCAATACACAGTGTTTCGGGGAATTCACCCTTCATCAGTTGAGCTTGAGTAGGCTGAGGAAGATTGTGCCTGAAGAGCACCACTTATATAGTGCTCTCCAGGCACAAACATCACCAGGGATACAAACTCACAGAGACGCTCCATTTCCAGCGCGACAAACACCGAGTCGAGTCGAAGGTTCGATGGACTTCTCGTGTGCTCTGGATGGCAGTCGTGAGTCAGTCAAGTGTCAAGTAAAGTCGGCGGAATAGCGCGAGCTCCGGTGTGGGGAGCAAACCCTTTCTTACAAATCATCGTCGAAGTCGCAACCACTACTTCGGACTGTGTTCTTCTTAAAAATAAAAATAAATACAATACCCGGCGGAGGATGCACTCAGTGTGCTGACAGTGCTCAACACCGCGGCGGAGGCAGAGCTTACACAGAACAAGAAGGGCAAGCAAGTCTAGTTTGTGGCTACTCCGAGCTTCATGCTTAGGCATTGCCCGCTGATGATTGAGTGAGCATGAAACGCAGCGGGTTAGCAACAAGCTAGCCTTGCTTGCCCTGTGTGGTGCTGTGTAGAAAATAGAACTACTGTATAGCAGGACATTTTCGGACGGAAATATCTTCGGACAAAGCCGAAATTCGACCTTTCGTACGGATTCTATTTTCGTACAGTAAAATAAAAAGTAAATTATCACGTCCGTTCCCGAAGGGAACTCACAACGGCCGCTAACACCCGATAAACCCTAGCGGCAGATGCAGCGCCTAATGGTGGGGGTGAGTGGATACGTCTCACAACCACTGGCACAAGTGCCGAAAACGACCCCATTAGCTGCATTCGTACAGTGCTGCATACTAAATGCACGTGTTCGCAAGCAGTACGCATGTATAGTGTACATACATGCAATTTCACATGAACAAATTTTAGTACGGAATTTATTTTAGTACAAAAGAGGCCGTGTACGAAATCGTACGAAAATAAATTCCGTCCGAAAATTTCCTGCTGTACAGTAAATCAAAACACTGTAGTGTGCAGCAGAGTGACTCTTGTATTGTACCTGATGCTTTCTCGGGCACCTTCTGTGCCTCGGTGACAACGTTGAGCTCGAGTCCGGTGATGGCCAGCTGTAGAGAAGCCGTGTCCTTCAGGGTCAGGTTTAGAGCGTCAGTTGCTACGATCATCAACTGCAACAACAACAACAACAACAACAACAACAACAACAACAACAACAACAACAACAACAACAACAACAACAACAACAACAACAACAACAACAACAACAACAGCAGCAGCAGCAGCAGCAGCAGCAACGACAACAACAACAACAACAAAAACAACAACAACAGCAGCAGCAGCAGCAGCAGCAGCAGCAACAGCAGCAGCAGCAGCAGCAGCAGCAGCAGCAGCAGCAACAACAACAACAACAACAACAACAACAACAACAACAACAACAACAACAACAACAACAAAGGGAGACGGCAAGAAAGCAATAGAAGACATTAGTTAGTGATGTGGCGTCACCACCAGCATTGCAAGAACAACACATTATTCTTGTGAAACGCCAGCATGGTGAGAACTAAGACACAACATCAAAGTACATGAAGTACGGTAAAACTCCCCAACAATCTGGACTCCCCAGATCCAGGCACCTTTCTGACGCCTCATTGGCTTTTTCTTGAAAAACGACACCTAGAAAGTACTGATCGGCACAAGAAGTGGTTACTTGCATGCAATCAGAATGCGTAGGCTCTGAGTTGGGGCAATTCCTAGTCCGGGGCAGTGCCCGGTCCCGACCTGCCCGGACAAGGGGAGTTCTACTGTGATGCAGATAGTTCACGATCAGGAGTATACATGTACATGTATTCCCTGGTTTGAGGAGTATACATGTAGTGAGCAATTTCCCACAACTCTTGCTAGCACGTACACCGTAGTATAGCCAATACAACTATGCAAGTGGAGAAAAAAGAAAGAATATTCTATAGAAAAGGAAAAGGACCAAGGAACCAGAAGTTATGCTATATTGTCCACTAACACCACCAAGTTACTAAACAATCAGCTCATGCGATAACATTGCACGACACTGACCGGCGGTACTGACGTTCTACAAGTAACTGGCCGACAAAGAATGTTCCGCTTTTTTTTAGTAGTGGTAGTATTCTTTTATTTTCGATCGGAAGCCTCAACAGTGATGAATACAACTCTTAAAAGGGCCGATAACAGAGTAGAGGGGTGCTTTATGCATTTGAGTAACAAATTGCTTTGATAAATAATGGTCAGAGTACAACGCAGCACACTGTTATCGTTAACTCACGGTAAACTCGCTGGTATCGGCTAAGATTGGGCTGTTTGTGACCGAGACCAGGCCAGTGGCGCTGATTCCAATGAAATCTTGGAGCTGCACCAAGCCTGGCATGCTGTACAGGATGTCACCGTTGGTGCCAATGTCCACATCAGTGGCATCCATCTGTGTGCACAAACACATGTGTGCATGTGCGTGCACGCGCGCATGTGTGTGTGTGTGTATGTGTATGTATGTATGCGTGTGTGTGTGTGTGTGTGTGTGTGTGTGTGTGTGTGTGTGTGTGTGTGTGTGTGTGTGTGTACAGGTGACAGACAAGACATTTTGATCAGGCACGCATACAGGACAAACCAACAAAATACATAGGCTGTAAGCAAGGACGATGCTCCACTTCCTGAAAAGCGCTTTTAAAATGCCCATGTCAGGCAGGGCGTTCGACACTAGAAAGAGGGGAGGGAGGGGAGAGGGAGAGGGAGAGAGAGACTTTCAACAATCTAATACTGAGACTGGAATGACTAAAACAAAACCCACAGTACGGCATTCTACACATCAAGACTACTCACCTGAGCAATACTGGTGCCAACATCGGCATTGGCGCTGATTGTAGCGGCGTACAGGCGTGTCGAGAACTTGGGACCGTTGTCATTGTCGTCGAGGACTTCAATGTCCACTTGGCACAGTGCCGTGTAGATGCCATCGCTGACCTGGACGGTAAGATCGTACTTGCTCGTCTTCTCGCGGTCCAGCGGAGCCAGGGTGGTGACAGCGCCGGTCGCAGGGTTGATGGTGAAGAAACTGTTTGGGTTTGTCAGGCTGTACGTCAGAGTGGGATTCAGGTCGGCATCCATGGCAACAGGTCGCACGGCAAACGCTCCCGCCGGCTGATTCTCCAGCACGGTGCCGTTATAGATGGGGAACTGGAAGACTGGCGGACTGTCGTTGACGTCACCCACGGTGATTGTGAGGTACGAGTAGGCATCCATTGGAGGCACGGCCTGATCCATGGCCACAACCACTACGGAGTACACGGAGCGTGTCTCTCTGTCCAAGCTTTGCTCCAGCTCAATGACACCGGAAGACGGGTCAATCAAGAAAGGACCGTTGTTGACGAAGCTGTACGACAGAATGCCGTCCGTACCTGTGTCCAGATCCGTGGCACGCACGGTGATGATGCTTGTTCCGATAGAAGCGGCTTCGCTCACGGATGCGGATGAGTTGACTGGATTGAAGACGGGCGCGTGCTCGTTGATGTGCGTTAGCGTAATTGTCAAGTGCATGGTAGACATGAGGTTGAGCGTGTCTGTGGCAATGATGGACAGCGCGTACACAGTCTGGTGGTCGGCATTAAGCGGTATCTTAGGCTGCACGGCTCCATTGGTCGAGTTGATCTTGAACGGCGACTGAGAGCTAGCCAGGGAGTAGGTGATGGCTCCTTGTCCCGTGGCCGAGGCTGTGAACAGCACCGTGTTGGCCTGGACGGTGTCCGATTGCACAATGGAGTAAGATGTGTGCTCAAACACCGGTGCCTTGGCGTTGGCTGGTAGGACGTTGACTGTGACGGTGGCCGTGGCCGTCATTGCTGGCGTGCCACTGTCCGCTGCTTGGACCGTCAACGTGTACTTGGTGGTAGTCAGCTGTGAGAGAAGGTGAAGAACTTCAATCACGCCGCTCGTTGTCATGGTGAATCTCTGCTGTGGATCGCCCGACAGGATGGAGTAGGTGAGGCCGGCCGTGCCTAGGACTCCTTGATCGGCGTCTGTGGCGCGCACAGCCACAATGCCCGTCCCCGGTGACGTGTTTGCCGACGCAGTGGTGGTGTACGTTTTCGGACTGAACACCGGCACATTGTCGTTGACATCGTCGACGTACACATAGACGGTGCAAGTGTCGGAGAGCGGTTTCGGTGCTCCGTCAGTAGCCTGGATCCAGAACACTACATGGTCAGTTGTCTCTTTATCCAGAGCCGCGGTCATCGTCAAGGCACCGGTGGCAGAGTTAAGACTGAATCCGGCCGGCGCCGGTGCCACAAAGCTGTAGGTAACAGTCCCCTTAAGGCCCGTGTCACGGTCCGTCGCGCTCACCATTCCCACGGCAACGGGAACCTTGGCATTCTCCGCCATATGATACGTATAGGTGGCCTGCACAAACGTCGGCTTGTGATCGTTCTTGTCGATTACGTTGACAGTGACCGAGGCATTGGACACTAGTGGGTAGAGAACATCGTTCTTGGCGCTAATCACGACAGTGTACTGCGATTGCTGCAGCGGGTTCAGCACTGCGCTGGTGTACAGTGTTCCTGTGTACGGATCGATGCGGATAACACCGTCGCCGCCTGAAATCATGCCGAAGATTACCTTGCCGTTGTTGCCTGCGTCTGCATCGGTGGCCATCACTCTTCCAAGTCGTGTACCCGCCGGGTCGCTCTGCGTTACGGAGAACACGGCATTGCGAGATGTCGTGGTGAACACTGGGGCATTGTCGTTGAAGTCCATAACGGATACGACCACCTTAGTCATGCCGACCAGTGCGGACACTGCGCCTTCGGGAGTGTACGTAGCCACAACGGTGAGTGTGTAGGTCTTGGTGGTCTCGGCGTCCAGGGAACCTGACACCACCAGATCGCCGGTGGTGGAGACGACTGTGAACTGGCTCGGTGATCCACTGGCAAGTGAATAGACCAGATCACCGCTACCCTCAGCACCCGGCAGGGTGGCGCGCGGCTTCAGAATGGTGCTCATAGGTGCAATGTTCTCGTAGACGGATACGGCATACTGGCTCAGCGTGAAGATGGGGTTGCTCTGCGGTTGTACAGTGGTGATGGTAACAGTCAGACTAGCTTGGCTGGTTCCCGACGAACTGAGCGCGTTGATCTTCTCCGAGACGGTTCCAGTCTCTGGTAACATTGCTCCAAGTGTAACGATGCCGGCTGACGTTACGTTCAAGTACTTGTTGCCCGCTGCCGCAGCGTATGTGATGCCTGCGGTGCCAAAGGTGCCGGTGTCGGCGTCCGTAGCGGAAACATTCATCAGCCACACGCCAGGGCCGGCCTGCGCATTGATCATCAGTGCCATTGCGGCCGGGTTAAACACTGGCACATTGTCATCGGTGTCGTTCACTCGGATCACGACGAAAGACACCGAGCTCATGGAGTCGTTGCCGAAGCTGTCCTGGCAATGCACAACCAGCTCGTATCCACGCTGCGCTTCGAAGTCAACCGCTCGGGTCAACGTGATGACACCTGTGGTGCTGCCAATGGCAAACGTGCTTTGTGCACCGAAAAGGAGGCTGTAAGTAAGACCGGCGGGACCGGGGTCTTGGTCGGTGGCACTGACGGTTGCCACGGTAGTGCCTACTGCAGCGTTCTCGGCAACACTGCCTGTGTAAGTGACGGCGGTGAAGACCGGCGGGTACGTGTTGCTATCGGTTACCGTCACGTTGATCTTTGCTGAGGACGACTTAGCCGGAGTGCCACCATCGGTGGCCGTCACAGTCAACGAGAAGGACTTCTGTGTAGCAAAGTCCAGCTGTGAAGTCAACTCCAGGATGCCGGTACTGCTTTGAATGGTGAACGCTGTGCTGGAAGACAGAGCGTACATCACTTGCCCATTGCTGCCGTCGTCAGCATCGGTGGCAAGGAGCTGGCCCAGAGCGGTGCCGTAGGCGGCTGCCTCGCTGATTGAGAACGTGTAGGTTGCGTGAGCAAACTGCGGTGTATTGTCGTTGACATCGATCACATCAACACTGACTGTGGCGGAGCCAGTCTGCGCGGGAACTGCCCCGTCCACCGCCACCACTTGGAACACGTACGGGTCGCGGAACTCTCGATCTAGCGGCTGCTGCGTGGTGATCACTCCGGTGGTGATGTTGATGTCGAAGGCGCTAGCATCACCACCTCTGGCCAGGGAATAGCGCATCGGATTGGGATCCTTATCAGTAGCCAGGACAGTCACGACCGACAGACCTGCTGCACCATTCTCTGCCAGTGACGCGTAGTAGTTATGCAGGGTGAAGACAGGCCGGTTGTCGTTTGCATCTTGCACGTCCACCTGCACCAGGACACTGGACGTTCTGGGAGAGCTTGCCATATCGGACGCCGTAACAGTGAAGTTGTACTGCTTGATGGTGTCGTAGTCCAGGGTATTCGACAGGAAGAGTGCTCCTGTCCGGGAGGCGATCGAGAACAAGCCTGCTGTCGTTGGTACAACATTACTAAGGCTGTAAGTCACCTGAGCATTACTACCCAGATCTGCATCAGTAGCTGACACCTGGCCGAAGACAGTGCCAACAGGTGATGCCTCGGACTCCATAATCCGGTAGAGGGGTGATGAGGGCCGCACAAACTTGGGCGTGTTGTCGTTGACATCAATTACTGTGATGCTCATTTTACATCCCGACGACGGACCAGACACTACGTTAGAGACCTGGTGTACAGGAAAATACACACAAACAAACACACATACACACACACACACACACACGCGCAGGCACACATGCACGCACGCACACACACACACACACACACGCGCACACACACATACACACATATACAGACACACACACGCGCACACACACACACACACACATACACACACACACACACACACAAGCACACAAGCATACACTTTACCTTTTCGCTGCCAAGCACTCTGGCTTTCTCTCGAAGACAGGTGCCTGGTGTGACAGGTGACAAGCTGGCAAGTTAAATAATGCTACAACAAACAGTCTGCTTGCCTTAGTACTCTCAGAGGGCTCAGAGAGCTACGACCACATGATGCATGATTCAGCAAGATCCAATACTGCCACCACTCAGCCATTAGGCCCAAAGCTGGTGTCAACTCGTCCTCACGCAAGGTACTTCGAAGTACATGTATGAGATGTGTGAATTGTGGTGCTGTTCGGAATCGGCTTTTGTACCCCTATGCTCATGACAACTATTAGCACCTCAATGGGAAATGGGGACACAAACGTACCACGAATGTCAGCAAGATAGATGAATCCGTCTCCCTGTCAATAGGCTTGTTAACGATAATGTTCCTGTTCGTAGAATCAAGTGCAAAGTATCCCTTTTGGTTGCCGTTGGAGATTCTGAAGCGATATTGCGCATTCACTCCAATATCCTTGTCAGTGGCTGCAATGGCTCCCACCAGGGTTCCTTTGGGGCTGTTCTCCACCACCGTGTATGTGTAAGTGGAGCGGGTGCACATTGGAGCGTTGTCATTGCGATCCAAAATCGTGATAGAAATCTTGGACGTAGCCGTCTTGGTAGCATTTGCCTTGTTAGTGGCGAGCAGAGACAAGCTGTAGGATGCAATTGCCTCTCTGTCAGGTGATTTTACTACAGTCAGCCTGCCAGAGTTGGCGTCCAGGCTGAAGTGATCCTTGTTGGCACCTTGGGGCATTGAAGAACAAGACAAGCCCACAGAGACACTATATCATTGCAACAACAGCACTGACATCGTTTGTCGCAACATTGCATGAACCGCGTCTTTAACTACAGTGGAGGCAAATGAAATCCAGCTCCACGACTAAAGCAGAGCCGCAGTTCACTGCACAGTGGCCTGTTCACAATGCTTGGTTTGTGCAGTCCTGGGACTATTATATTCTTGGGGTTGGATTTTACTTACCAGCACCATGGTATAATACAACCTCTTTCAAAAGACGGCATGTGTAGAAGCAGAATTTGTCATTGCAATCATCGTTTTCGTTTTCGCTGAAGATTCAAGTTTACGTTTTCATTTGGTGCCCTGAGTGGAGTGACGTTAGTTCCATGTTCACGTTGAGCATTGTGCCAGTGTGCTTCTTACAACCATGTAGCACCCCCCCCCCCCCTCCCCCCAAATTTCGACCTAGGTTCAGCATGCACATAATGACTATGAATGACATGCACCAGCCATCCTACACATTTGCGACCGTGTACCTGCTACAAGGAGGACCAGCTACGCCCCTGCACTAGTACGCACTTACCTCCGCTAATGGTGTATCTAGCCGCCGATCTTCGGTGTGCCGAATTCTCCACCCAGGCGTAGACTGTTGCCACGAGCGTGCCTTTCCCAACGTTCTCGTAGATCCTAGGTGTGTAGTTCTTTGAACTCCATTGTGGCGTAGTCTCTGTACCACAGACAAGAGCAAGCACAGCACAACGCACAAAGACAGACAGTCATGACTAGATGTATAGCCGGTACAAACAAATAAGATACGCATGACACCAGGGCGTTGGGTGTTCCCGCAAAGAATATGAACATTTACATGGAGAGACAGAGAGAGAGAGAGAGAGAGAGAGAGAGAGAGAGAGTAAGTTACATTTATAAAGACAGGTAAGTCTAACAAATGAGGACTGAGACCTCTACAACAGGGTTTTTACGCCTGAAAGCAGGTGCATGATTTAACAAGCAGGTTGTCAGTCTAGATTTTATGCGCAGATGGAGAAAAAAATGCGCAGAATTTTTGTAATGAGATGAAAAGAGAGAGAGAGAGAGAGAGAGAGAGAGAGAGAGAGAGAGAGAGAGAGAGAGAGAGAGAGAGAGAGAGAGAGCCAGAGAGAGCCAGAGAGAGCCAGAGAGAGCCAGAGAGAGAGAGAGAGAGAGAGAGAGAGAGAGAGAGAGAGAGAGAGAGAGAGAGAGAGAGAGAGAGAGAGAGAGAGAGAGAGAGAGAGAGAGAGAGAGAGAGAGAGAGAGAGAGAGAGAGAGAGAGAGAGAGACAGAGAGACAGAGAGAGAGAGACAGAGAGAGACAGAGAGAGACAGAGAGAGAGAGACAGAGAGAGAGAGAGAGAGAGAGAGAGAAGAGAGAGAGAGAGAGAGAGAGTAAGTTACATTTATAAAGACAGGTAAGTCTAACAAATGAGGACTGAGACCTCTACAACAGGGTTTTTACGCCTGAAAGCAGGTGCATGATTTAACAAGCAGGTTGTCAGTCTAGATTTTATGCGCAGATGGAGAAAAGAGAGAGAGAGAGAGAGAGAGAGAGAGAGAGAGAGAGAGAGAGAGAGACAGAGAGAGACAGAGAGAGAGAGACAGAGAGAGACAGAGAGAGAGACAGAGAGAGAGAGAGACAGAGAGAGAGAGAAATAGACAGACAGACAGACAGACAGACAGATAGATAGACAGATAGATAGATAGATAGATAGATAGATAGAGAGAGAGAGAGAGAGAGAGAGAGAGAGAGAGAGAGAGACAGAGTGAGAGAGAGAGAGAGACAGAGTCGTAGGGAGAAGGAGAAAGAGTGAGATAGAGCGCATGTGTGTGCATGTGTGTGCACGTGTGTGCATGCGTTCAATTACTCAAGCTCCCCATCGGGTATGCACACGCTATGATTCACTGGACAGCCAAAGTAACTTACGGTACACATCAATGATGCTGTTGGCGGAGGTTTCCGAGACTGTGCCATCAGTGACGACACATTTGTAGACGCCATTGTTTGCATAGCCAGCAGATGTGAGGTTGAAAGAGCTCTTGGTCATTAGAGGTACAGCCTACAAGAATGGAAACAATGGATAAAACAAACGGCACGGCCGGGGTCGTCGATAAAGGTGTTCCAGTGAAAATAGCCACCCGCCTCAGTACAGCATGCTGTCTGTTGTAAGCAGCCACCTCTCCATAGAGACCATCTGTCTTGGGAGACAACTTGTTTTGGGAGACAACCTGTTTTGGGAGATCACCTGTCTTTGGAAGACAACCTGTCTATAGAGACAAGCTATCTTGGGAGACCACCTGTTGTGGAAGACCACTAGCCTTGGGAAACCCCCTTTCTAGGGCAATTACCTGTCTTGGGCGATCACCTGTGTTGGGAGACCACTCACTTCAGTCCCCATACCACACCACAGCACACGAGTACGTTCAGTCAAACCTGCCTTTAAAGATCACCTGTATGTGCGTGAATACCAGTCAGTCCCCTGAGCACAGCATGCATAGGGGGTAATCACTCAATGCAGGTTTGCCCGTAAAACGAAGACATGATCCCAGAAGGGAAACACTTTAAGCATACACTTTGAAGAAATAGTGTGATACCAGTTTGTGAACAAGTCATTGAAAGTTTCTGGCATCACAAGGACACCATTGGTATCTTTTCAATGGTCACACAGCTCCTAACAAAACATTGTGACTAGGATAATTCGGCAAGCGTGCGGGTTTGAGCCCAACCATGGCCAGAAGAAGAATGGAAGGAATTTGAGGAAGGGAAGAGGGAGAAAAGAAACCAATAAACTGAACTTTGAACCTTTGAATCACCGTAATGGGAGAGATGAGATTCACAGCTATGGAGGTATTGTGCTGTAGTGGAGAGGTGAAAATTCTACCACTGATGAAGCAACTTGAATACGGGTGTGGACACAGCTCACATACCTTGTTATTGAAATACCATTGGTAGCTGAGGGACAAGTCCGACACGGCATCAATCCATATTCCAGCCGGATCACCAATGGCTATACTCTGCCTGACCACGGGTTGCTGCGTGATGCGCACTCCGTGCAACGGGCATCTTTGTGGCTGGCCACCACCTGTACGTGTGTGGAGAAGTGTACACACACGTACACACACACGTACACACACGTATACATGTACACATACGTACATGCGCACACACACACATGTACACACACATGTACACATGTACACACACACACACACACAAATACTTTATTTATGATATGGACGTCATTGTACGGTAAACCATGTGCTGAGGGACAAGGTAATAATGATTAGCATGCAATGTACTACCCAAAGTACTGAATTTACTTCTTTGTACTCTATATTCTAATGTATCTTCTACCTCTTCTCCCCTACGAACATACTTTCTCATTTTCCATACTTACTTAGGAGACTACCTTCGATAGGCATCTATTTGCCTCTGGAGGATCCGTGAAATAAAAATCAATCAAGGTAAGGATATGGATGTCATTGCCCGGTAAACCATGAACTAAAGTGCACTTACCGAGGAAGACAATACTGAACGACGACTCTTTGTTGACCGAGTAGGAACGATCGGAACTGGAATAGATCTGGGGGTACACACGGTCGTACCTGGTCAAGCGCACAATGCCGGACACGACCATGGAGTTGCTGGAGACGACCAGGCGTTGCATATCCATGAACCCGGTGGTTCCCAGCGGGCCGGTCTTGACGATGCGTGACGATACCAGACCTGTGGTGATGCTGTCCACTCGCAGTGTCAATGATACATAGTAGTAACCTGATAATGATAACAACACGCAATGCACACACACACACCAACCAGGCAGACACACACACACACACACACACACACATGCCAGCCAGGCACACACACACACACACACACACACACACACACACACACACACACACACACATCCACACACACATCCACACACACGCACACACGCCAGGCACACACACACACATCCACACACACATCCACACACACGCACACACACACACACACACACACACACACACACACAGACGCACGCACACACACACACACACACACACACACACACAGCCCACGCATAAATAAGCCAGGAAAAATTAAAAAAGAAAAAGGGGCGGGGGCGGGGGTGTATAGGTTACACTATACATTCAATATGCTGCCGAGGTTCTGATGTTCGGTTACGCAGCAAACTTCTTTGTTAGAAATCAAATTTTGATCTGCCGTTAGGAATCTACTTTCATTCATTTCACAGTGGAGACTAAGACTGAAGAATCTGCTGGTCGAGCAGCAGATTTTCAGCTTGAACCCTTTCAGTGAATGCAACCTCAAACCGTCTTATCAGCACTGTGTGACTGCTTGAATGCTGCGGCCAACCAATCACTCAATGCCACACCAGCAACAGGGTTGCTCCAGTCACGTTGTGATTCCTCCACAACACTATTTCACCTATGCAGATGCTGGTCACGATTCGACTGGCTCTTCAGCTAACACCGTGCTGTGTGTTGCACGGGCAGGGAGAGGGAGAGGGGAAAGAGAGGGGAAGGTGGGGAGGGCGACGGAGGGGCTAGCATCCTCCGTACACCCCCGGCTACTCCACGTGGGCCGTCGTGTCCGTATACAAACCCAAACTGTACGTAGTATGCAGGAAGTGTCAGGAACTACCATTTTTCTAATCCATGCCCCGGGATGAGCTCGGTAAAAGCGCCGTACGCTGTTTAATTTTTATTTTTTTACATCAAACGGTTATCCCTGCACTTGCTACACAAGCCATTTGGAAGTTTGCAATTATTTCATTCCGTTCACCCTGGACTAAGTTCAAGCTACAAAATGCCGTGAGCAGGTGCCACTGTTGCTGTATTTATTCTTAAGCGGGATTCACAGAAGCTTTTTTGCAATGCGACACGCGATGCGACGTGATCTGCGATGGACGCGTGCGATGCGAGCTCGCGAAATACCATTCACAGAAGAAGTCAGCGATGCGACAACGCCTTGGTGATTTGGCGCGAAGTTCAATGCAGGTGGGTACGTCACCATGGTATTCATGCGGTTTGGTACAACTTGTACAAATTTATAGGCAACTCATGAACCTTTGTACAACTTTGCAGTAGAAAAGGTCAAAAACCGTACGCCAAATCGCTTGTCGCATCGCAAAAGTTGAACCAAGCTCAACTTCTGCGATGGCCCAGTTGCGGCAGTTGCGTGGGGTGCGAGATGGCCACGATTTGGGGATTTCCCGGTTTCGCGGCTGTCGCATCGCGTGTCGCATCGCAAAAAGCTTCTGTGAATCCCGCTTTAGTCTACGCAGTACACAGTCTACACATTGCCCTAAAAGCAGGTGCCACTGTTGCTGCACTTACCCTTTGTCTGCACTGTAAACTGTCCCTTGACTGAATCAAAATATTTAGAAGCAATGTAAGGCTCAGCGCCAGTCATTGTGGTCCATCCTCCGATTGACTGCCAGTTTGTTCTGGTCATGCTAACAGCAGCAGCAAGCGTAGCATGCACGGCTTCCACCTGTACAATGCAATCACATTGGCATACCACAGTAGCAACAGCAGCAGCA